>NW_027122335.1:1800000-2343455 GCF_030686945.1 Centruroides vittatus
TTATATTCAAAAAGAAAACATGTTAAAATACAACTTAAACATGTTTTTGCAACAATAAAAATCAAATTTAACTGTCATCATATATATATTTTTATTAAAACATTTTTTTCAATAATAATTTTTAATACATGAAACTAACTAAATTAGAAAAACCAAAATTTTTTAAAGCCCTAAAACTAAAAAGAAATTCAGTGCAGTAATTTCTTTGTTATAAATTTTATTATTTTTGAAAATATTTTCTGAAGAATCCTAGAAACAATTCAAACCATTGATTATTTCCAAAGTCAGTGGAATCATGCTCGACATTCCAAACAC
The DNA here is from genome assembly GCF_030686945.1 of Centruroides vittatus. Classification (NCBI taxonomy): domain Eukaryota; kingdom Metazoa; phylum Arthropoda; class Arachnida; order Scorpiones; family Buthidae; genus Centruroides; species Centruroides vittatus. Next base: position 1,800,316 of record NW_027122335.1, read on the forward strand.
CATTGTCAAACTTCTAGACTTACAGGAAAGCGGTGCTGAATGTCTGACGTACACGTTTTCACGTTTAAAACTTCAGTCTTAACCTCATTAATGTTAATGTAAAGTGTTGTTTCAGCATCAGATTAAATACAATAGCTCTGCACTAAGCTATACAGAGGAGAAAATGCAGTCCCTCATGCAATTTTTGAATAAGATGGCATCAAACTGTTCAACATCTATGGACAAGTTTTGTTCAACACACCATCCTCCCACTAAAAATACAACTGTTTCAGCTCTGTAAAAAAATGCCTCTTGAGAAAGCTCTCAAATGCAATTTCTAAAGAACTTTTTATCTATTCAAAGAGATTGCCAGACCTAACTATCTATTTGAATCCTTTAGGCCCACTGAAGACCAATATTTTCTAGAATCTAGATGGCATTTCTAATCAGACAAGGATGTTCAACAAGAAACAACAAAATTATTATTTATAATCAAACAAAAATCTTTCTCCTGAGTAAGCAATCAAACATTAGTAGTAGTGAGTGAACAAAGAGAGAAACTATGGTATATTAAAAAATTTCACTAGAGAGCATTTTTTTATAAATTATTTTTATTTGATACTGCCTCTAATTATTTTTATTATTAATTCTTATTAAGTCAACAAATTATAAAACTTGTAAATTTTGATATTTCTAAAACTTATTTTTCAATTATTTATTTATTTATATCTGTATAAATGCATAAACCCCATGATATGACTAATGCCATCTCATCATCAGTCCCTCTTTATTTATTGAATAAACAACAATATTCTGCAAAATATGTATTTTGCATCATAATGTTGTAATTTCTTTTAAAATTTTTATTTCTTTCCTCAATAATTATAATAATAATAATAATAATCTTTATTCACAAAAAGGGGATTATCCCTGTTACAGGGGGTTGTACAAAATTGACTTATAAATTTTTGTATTATTAAAACATTAATTAGGTTATTAATATTTAACCGTTTTTATACATTTCTTTCCTTAATAATTATTATTATTGCCTTAAACATAATGTTTTCCTCAGTTATAAATAATGTTTGAAAGTTTCATGCAAAGCAGTTTGCATTCTACATTTTTTTTTTTTTTAGCAGCTAAACAATCTTACTCATTAAACTATTAACAGATGTTTAAAAGATTAATTTTAACTTCCTTTTTAAAATATTAACAAACATTTATGAATAAATTACATTAGAGCTAAAAGCTTTGCACTAGTTATATTTAAAGATTGATTATATATTTAGATATTTGATTTCAAATCTAACTATATGCATTTATTCAATTTCTGCAAAACAAAAAAGTAAAAATAAAAAAAATTCCTTAGAAAATTTAATATATTAGCAATCTTAAATTAATATTACTAACATTCTAACTAAATTTTTAAAATTAAAATGTTTTCAAAATTTAAATTTAATATATTTTTACTATGAGTTATAGCCAATGACAAAAGGGATATTTCTTACTATCCAATATTTCTACAACTTTTTGAAATAAATACAAAATAACAACAATAATTGATGACAATAATTAAATATCAATTCATCAATTTTCATTAAAATATTTTAAATAAATGGCTATCAAATAAAAGATGATTGAAATAAAATTCCTATGTTAACATACAATTTTATCAAACCAAATAAGAATATTCAAATTGAAAAAACCTTATTATTTTCAAATTATTTAATAAAAGATTTTCTTTCATACAATTTTTCATAATTAAATTTATCATATTTCATAAGCTGACAAATCATTTATAATTGACTACAAAATTTCACATAAATAACAAAAAGTGGTGATTTATATGAATATAAAATTTGTTTCTATTTCAACATTATCAGTTACTATATTAATTTAAAAAATTTTTTCTTATAATGAAAGAAATAAAAACATTTAAACTCTTTTTTTTTTTTCATCTATAATCCTACAAACTATATACAAACTCAATGTAGAAATGAAAAGAATTAAAAATACTAAAACAAATCAAATTTCATAATTATAATGCAAAAAACAAAAAACATTTAAAACAAAATTGGATAATTTTAAATATTGACAGTTGCAAAAATAATTTTAGTGAAAACATTCTCATGTAAGATATTCAATATTAAATTCATTGATTAAATTTTATTATATAATTTCTTTGCTGGAAATGAATGTCTAACGAAACTATTTTAACAATATTTTTAAACTTTAAATTCTTCATTTAAAAAACTTTTTGAAGAAAAAGATCCAAGTATGTTTTCTAATTTTGAAACTAATGCCATATTTCTATAGAATTGAATAATTAGTATACAAATGTGTCACATTATTTCATAAATTCAGAAGAAAAACATAATTGTTCATCTTCTGAATTTATGTAATAACTTTTGTTCAATGATCCAAGTATTTTATTATGCATGCATATACAGAGTGAGTCAACAGTCCCTTGCACCCAGCAGCAATTTCCTTCCAAAATTACTCAAGATATATTCATGTTGTCAATGTAGTTACACAGGAAGTGATGAGTGTCAAAAGTTCAATCCAATTCTCCAATCTTAAAATCATTTTCAAGGTCACTTATGTTTAACTTTTTAACAAGCAGAAGTAAAGTACCAATAACAAAATTAAAGAGCATCATTTAATTTAGTTTAAAACCATTTTCTGGATTATTAATCAGCATTGTGTAAACAAAAATTAATATCTTTTAAATATAAAAGATATTAATTTTTAAAAAATGAAGTTTAAATTAATGAGGAGTAAAGTAATTTGTTTTAAGTAGGGGGAAAAAGATCCAATCTGATGACTTCCTATGTAACTATATTAATTTTGTTAATTGTCTTCAGTACTTTTGGAATGAAAAAGGTGCAATGGACTTTTGACTTGCCTTGTATACAGGTAAAACAACTTTTAAACAGATATAATTTTTAATCAAAGGTCCTGTTTTTAATTAAACATTTAATTTAATTAATAAAACAATTAATTGAAAGATGGCATTAACTAGACATAGTAACTTCTCATTCGTTCTTAATATATAATTAATATATAATTGAAGCGTGCAATGCCATAATGTTGTAAATGCCAAAAAACAAACTTTTCAGGAGAGAGAAAAAACACTTTCTAATGAACAAACTTTAATCAAATGCTATAAAAATTATTTTAACAATTTACACTTTGGAATAAAACATTGGGTTTAATTTCAAACACCTAAGTATGATGGTAAGGAAACAAAAAAAGTTTAAAAACAGGGTTAGAGCCATAACGTTGTAAATGCCAAAATTGTGCAAGTGCATAAAGTTGTAAATGCCAAAAGCAATTGCAACCATAAAATTAATGTTTCTACAGCTGAAAAACAGTTTTGAATATCAAAAACTTACATTTAAATTATTAAACACAATTTACAAATTCAATATCAATTTTAACATTAAAAACTAGCAATAATCTATTAGTGACTGCTTCCTGGCTTCAACAATGTTGGGCCCACAGTTTTGGTACTTGAACTGAACTGTAATCTTTATCAATTGTAATATAATTATGATAAATGAAGGAAAATATAAACAGTAAGGTATTAATTTAGTGTAATAAAAGTTGAAATGTATTTAAAAACTTCAAATTTGAAAGATTAATGGAAGTCCGAATATCATTTTGAAATATCAAATAATAAGATGATACAGGTTAACTATTAATAAACTGGGATTCAGTTATCCGGGTCTGCATAAAAAACTCACTGCATTACAAATTTGGAATAACAAAATGATGTAAATGTAAACCGTAACATTTTACGTGCCAAAAGTCACATGGCTTACACTTTGGCACTTAAAACGTTATGGCTTGCACATAAATTCATCTTCAAAATATAGCCACTTAGAGTGCCACTATCGCCACAATATTTTTTTGTAGGAAAAAACATTGCATTTAAAATTCATTTCTTCAATAAAACGTATTTTGAGAAAAATGGCATTTACAACCTTATGGCATTGCACGCTTCAATTCACTTAACACATAATTTTTTCATAAAAGGAAAGGACTTTTGTTTTACTAGTTAAAATTTTTCTTCATTTTTGATAATACTACATATATTCATTTAATATGAATTTTGAAATGGAAATTTAAAAATAAATTTTAAAACTATTAAATAAACAAAGTATTTTCAAACAAATTTAAACTCAATACCTTAAAATAAAAGATTTGTACTAAATATAATTTCTTAGTTGGTTTGATGAATATTTTATATTTTTGTCAATTTTATAAATTTTTTTATGTAATAATAAAATATTTTATCAGAATATTGTTAAATTACAAAATATAATAGTAACAAAACATTATTTTTTACTTAATAAATGTTCCAACAAATTTATTTTGAGTTTATTCTATGTTGAAAATTCTAGTTCTATTCTATACAGATGAAATATCTTAAATTTCTGCAGTTTATCAACTGTATTTGTTAATATGCATTTTAACACACTCATATCACTTTTTTATAGAAAGTATCATAAAAAGAATGAATTAACAAAGACTAATATAGAAGATCAATGACTGTATATATTTTAGATACAATAGGAAAAGTAAATAAATAAAATTGTAAGGAAAATTTATTGCTCAACTTGAATATTTTTGATATTAATAAATTCAAAATTAGTGTTAAATTTACATCACACAAATTATATTATTAAAGTAAACAAAACAGTAATATTTTATGGTATTTAAATTTAGTGATTAAAACAAAAACTCCAATTAAATTGTCTCCTCAATTGATTTCAACTTTAAAAGTATAAAACCATCTTTCTCCAGCAATATTTTTGAAATAAGCAAATTTTTGCTATATTTATAACCATCCTCATCAGAATTTATATATCATAATTAATATAATATATTTTTTTTAAAAATATTCTATTCTTTGAACGGAAAACCTGAGAACTAAAGAGTTACCTAAAAATTTCTCTTTCAATATAATTAATTTCAAAAAAATATATACTTGTAGTACATTAAAATTAATGTTAAAAAAATTTATTTTGAAGTAATGAAGAAATGCTTCGTTATCAAGTATATAAATATTTTCCCTATAACATGCATTTGTATGACATTTTATATATACATATTTTTTTTAAAACTAAACACTACTTAAATGTTTAATAAACATAACGAAAACTAAACAACAAAGAAAAAAATCTCCCTCATATTTAATTTTAAATACTTTTCACTACCACAAGTTTTTAACAATTTTTTTCCCTAAAAAAATTTACTTTTATTATAATTTAACAATTCAAAAGTGATGTTTTTAAAATATGTTAATACTTTATCAATATTCTCAATTACAAAATAAATGGAAATACTGATTATAAAAAGAATAATTAATATACAAAACAGAATTACCTAAAAGAGATATCCTAATAATTCAAAAAATAATAACAACAACAATAATAATAATAAATAATAAGTTCATTTCATTTAAAAATCTAATACCTATTTCTAAATATTCAAGATGATGATCTTATTTTTAATTACACCAATAATAAACTATGTTACATAAGAATATCTGGTTATTTTCACAAGAATATTTTTAAAAACATTTCAGTTTAATTTACAGAATATCTTAGAATATACATATAATTGTAGAAATTTATTTTAAAAAGTTAAAATAATACCAAATTTTCTATATTTGAACATAAATCAGTCAGCTATAGAGAACAGACGATGTCTTTAAACAGGAGATGAAGATTTCCTTATTAGATAACTACCATAAGTCATCTAACAGAGAACACAACAGAAAATTAGTCCTAGAATATTCATCTACACATTAAAAAATTTTTTATTAATGATCAATACTTTTAATAATAATGGTTATATCATGATAAATTATCAAAATGTTTTTGTTACAACATGATCTCATAAATAAAAACAAATTTACAATAGAAATTAATAAAAAAAAAACAATGTTTTCAATTAGTTATATATTTTTACATTTTAAAAATAATTTCTAATAATTTAATGATTTCAATATATTCAGTGATTGACCTCTATTCTTCATATTCTATTCTCTAATTATAACTAGCATGACAACTTTGTAACTACTAAAAAACAAAAATGATGATAATGTAAAATTTAAAGCTCTTTTCTTAGTATCCATTTTATTGTTGTTATAAATATATAGTATACTTCCTTTTAGGCAATAAAAATTATAACATTTTTATTTTTAATTGTTTAATTCTCATATTGAAACAATCTGTAAATAACTAAAAACTAAATCTTAAATTGACAAAATCAATTTAGTTAATATTTCTGAATGGATATGAATATTGTAAGTGTTTAAATGCATTTATTCCTGATATATTTATAATTAGTTTTGATTAAAAAATTTAATATTGTATCTATTTCATTCTATAATTATTAATAAAACTTTAAGACAGTTCTTAAATAATATAAATATGGATTACTTATTACTTTTTATATAAATAATCTTAATTAAACATGAATTTCTGAAATTAATTACTTTTTATGCTGTTTCACAGTAATTTTTGAATATGATCGTAATCAAGTAATACAACTATGTAAATCCATACTTGAATAATTTGTCAATTTTTCTATCTGCAATAAGTCAATAATGTATTCATTTTAAAAAAATTACTAGAATACAAATGGATATATTTTTGATTCAATTTTTCCTCTTCCTATTTAGTGAAACTTTATGAAAATAGTAGATACATGGTTTTTCAGACTTTTCTGTCCATGTGCCTTAGTTTTCTGACAGAGATTACTAAAACTTTATCAAAATTTAGTAACAACATTTGTAAATATTTGCATTTTTTTAAAATGCCATTCTATTCTTTTAATTTTTGAATTAATTACTTTTTTGTGTAAAAAATAAATATTAAAACATTTTATGTAAATTAGAATCAGAATTACAAACAAAAATGATGCTAAACATTCAAAGGATAAAGCATTTCTACATTGTATAAAAATGATAAATTTCATATAAATAGTCAACTCATTCTTTGTTTTCTCATTCTTAAAGGATTTCATTTTAAGGATAGGAAAGAAAAGGAACAGAATTATGAACCTGTGGCACATCTGAAGAATTTGCTTGAATGCAACTTATCATATTTTTAACTACATATAAAATTACAAAATTTTAGTAATCATAGTACTCAATTATTATATAATAATACAGTTATTAGTGAATACTATGAATTAAAAAAATAATTCAAATATACAAAATATTCACACAACATATCTCAAAAACAGTTTTAAAACATTTTTTAATGAAGTCAATTACATATAAATGATATTAGTCTTGTGATTTAATTCCAATTTATATTAATCTTGGTTTTGTATTCTAGTTCCATAGTTAGCACACAATTTATCTTCATCATTACTTATTAATTTTTGTAAATTTCATTAGAATAGATTTATAAATGTTTTTTTATAATAGTTTCTAAACTGAAACTTCAGCATACACAAATCTCTTTAACATTAGATACAACCATTTTGGCATACATATAAAAAAAGTTTACCACTCTTTGATGATACAAATCTAAGAATGTTTTAAGCAAATAAAATCAAATAGGATAGTTTAGCAATACTTTCTTCACAGAAAAATCTAACCAGAAAACAAACTATGTATTCTTATGAAAAAATAGTTTTTGGAATAAAAAAAGTAACACTTCAATGGTAGTTATGATAATGAAATTATTACATAAATTTAGAACATTCAAAAATAATGAAATAATTTTTTATTAAAAAATTGGAACCTACCTCATTATGCACATTATCATTATCACTATTCCCTTTTTTTTCCTGAAAGAAATATCTAATATAATCATTTTTATAAGATTCATTAATTAAATGTATCTTATGAAAATAAAAATGTATTATGTAAAAAAATTTAGTATTTTCTCTTAAAATAGGATAAAATGTTAATGTTGATCAAACTGTATTATGATTAATCTCAAATTTATCATTTCATGTACTAATATAGGAAAAGCAATTTCCTGACTTTTTTCTTATTATGCGCATATAACATTATAATGATTTCGAAGAACCTTAGAATAAAGGTCAATCACTGTCTTAATTTTGGAAAAAATTTTCAAAAATTTATACATTTTAAAATTGTTATAAAAACACATTTAAACTTTGATTAAGAAATACTTGAAAATAATTCAAAAATCTCTTATTTTTTTAAACATTTAAAAACAAAGGTTTTGTTAAACTCCATTTAACTTTATATATATATAATTTAATAAGTATCTGTCCTAAATTTTCAAAATATTTTTATTATTACATGAACATTTTTGAATATTGTTTGTCAATATAAATTTACGAGTATCTGTTACAACAAAAACAGTTTCTAAATTTAACATCTAATTAAATCATTAATTGTCTCACACAAAACAATCTTTCACACCAAAATATGTTAAGTGCAAGTCTTAGGGAACTCTTGAGATCATCCAGGCTTAGGCTTCACCAGGAGAGAGAGAGAGAGAGATACCAAACAGCTGCAGACGTTTCCAGCCATCCCTGAGATAAGAGGAATGGACACGATTTCAGAATCGTGACCTCATTCATTATATTCATTAATCATTGATTGTGCTGTTATTATTGTTGATTATTAAATTAATACTAATTAATGAGAAAATTTAGTATATTGCTTTAAAATTTGTGCATGAAGTTTTTATCATCATGATGTAATAATTTCAGTTAACTTTCCATCAGTATTAAAATATTTCAAACTTTAATAAATTGTATAGGACTATCAATTTTGAATAAATTATTATATTACCAAAATGTGTGATAATTTTTAATGAATATTTGGTTTATTTAATTAGAATTTAATACCATTTCCCTGGATGTACTACCTCAGAAAAGTGTTCCATTTGGTACATTGTGATGGTTCAGGTCTATGAGGGGTCTACAAGACAAAGAATACCTTATAAGACATTCATATAATAAAATTGTCTTTGATATTATACCTAAGCAAAAAACTAACAGTTCCTTTCCCTAAATAATTTTCATCCATCTTATTGGAATAATTCTGACAAATTAAAATTAATATTTAATATATATATAAATATATATATAAAATAAAAACTCACCATACCACTATTTTATTACATTTATACACAATTAAACAAAGTAAAAAAAACTAATAGTAGTATAAACAGATATTCTTAAGGAAGGAAAAATAACTAACTTTAAAAATAAAACTTACACCCTTGGAATATGGGGCTTCCAACATAGCTTCTACATCAAGATCATCAGACATGGTTAATACCTAAAAAAATTTTTTTATTGAAATATTTGTTTAGAATACAATTAATGTTCAAAATGAAATAATAATAATAAAAATCAATCAATTAATCTTAAAATATTTTTATTGTTATAATTTATTATTATAACAATAGTTACATAGTTACATTTTTTTTTTTTTAAATAAACCAATTGTCTAAAACTTTAAAATGAGAGACAGAACACTGATGCAGTTTTCTTTTATCAAACATTAAGCTGCTTAAATATTTTTATACTATGTACCAGACATGGGCAAATGCAGCTCTTTTTGAGGTGCAGCTCTAGTTGAAAGTGTTAATTTCTGTTTTTTATTATTATTTTTATAATTTTGTGAAAAATATGTTTATTAAAACAATTCAATATTTCTTTTATATTATATAATAAAATTGCGCGCCTTACCATACTGTCTGCCACGACAGTACAGAACTGCAGCTCCCATGCATTTTGCAAAACCTACATTTTGGCTCCCACTGAACTCTTGCTTGCCCACCCCTGCTATGTACTGTACAGTACTATTAACAACAACAAATATTAACAACAAAACATAACATTACCAATAATTAATTAATTGATCTTATCATGAAGATGACTCAATTGTAAAAATGAATTTATCATATTATTATGTAATAAATTAAAAGATGTTAATTTCTCAAATATAGTTACATAATACTTTCAGAATTATTCATTATAATTATGAAAACAAAAATACATGTAGATAGATAATTTCTCAATATATATAAAACAAGAATTGCTGATAAATTTTTCAGTTATTTTTGAAAAGTTTAATAATGCTTGTACAAATTTTTCTCTTGTTCAAAACATCCTCTGTTACTTCTGTAAATTGCCTTACAATGCTATTTCCATGATTTGAAAACCTTTCTGACAATTTAGATGTCAATCTTAAACTATACCTGTTTGCAACCTTCCAAACACCATCTAATGATTTTGCTTTTTGGTTACAACTTCTGTTTCAGTTAACCAAATCCAAAGAAGTCAAGAGGTAGGCATCACTATCACAACCTTTCATAGATGCATTGATATAGCTAATTTCTATTTTCTGATGGAGTTTCTCAAGATAGTGTTCTGTCAATTGTAAGATGTATGAGCTTGCTTCGTCATGATGCAAAAACATTTTGTGTATGTATGTACATACGTTGTTTGAAAAGCATCTGCTTTGTATGTATATACAAAGCAGATGCTTTTCAAACAATAGTTTCAGAATGTGATAGAAATATTACTGTCCAGATATTTTCTTTTCAGGACACTGACAAGTAGAAGTGGCATTTTTCTAATAAATAACCCACAAGCATGAATCCTTCAGGATAGTTTTCTCAGCATTGCCATACAGTCTTCTCCAGTGTTTCATGTAACAAATTTTGCAGTGCCATTATAATTGAAAAGGTACAGTACATCCAATCCTTAATCCAAGGTCACAGCAAATTTTCTTCTTCTACCTATCAAGTATCTTTCATGTAATTTCTTGTGTTAGTCCTGTGATTCTTTTTGTCAGAATCTGATAGCTTATGAACATGTCTTATACCAGCATATCCAAGTTCAGATCTTTGTGAATGATGTAATTAATGAATGACATTAGCATTTAACATTTCTTTGTCAGTGCTGTTTGAATCAGAGGATTTGATGGTATGTTGATGGAAGTTTGGAAAAAGTTCAGATCACCAACTCCTGTTTAAAGGTCAACATATGTCAACATACTGAAACAAAGAAAAAATATTTATATGTTCTTTGTTGATTTTGAGATTTGAATTACTGTAGAATATCACATGCACAGTAGTAACTGAAAGCACATGCTATTTTTTTACTAATAGAGGTGCAAACTTATTCAAAACTAACTGAAAATGGCCATGTCTCCTAGTTCTTTTACTTCACTTTCAATAATTATCTGGTTATTTCAATTTTTCTAATACAATGGAACCTGATTAACTCAAATCAGTTGGGGAGAAAATTTGGACTTTGAGTTACAGAAGTTCAGCTAAAAATCAAGGTTTTGTGCATTGGTTTATTGGTATATTCTGACTGTTTATGTCGTTAACTGGCACTCTGTTGCATAGTTAGTAGATCTTGCAGGCAAGGGACATTTGTCAATCTGTTACACCAGATGTATATTTCATAATAAACTATCCACATGATACTTTTCCAGGTCTTATTGCATGAAATTATTACAGTCTATGTGAACCTATCAGTGTTGTCCAGAAACTCGGAAACACTTAACTGAATGGTTAAATAAGCCACTGAGAAAATGCTTTCCCAAACAATTGATCCATTCACTCCTAAATGCTTAATAAGAATTTTTTTAATTGAAATATTTCAGCACCTAGAATCAATGTTTTTTTTTTATTTTTTATCACAAAAATCACTCTTTAATATTGTTATATTTTTAAAATTTTGCTGCAAAGGTTAAAATTTTTACATATTATAGAAACAGACACTAATTTTTTTTAAATTAATCTATTAAAAATTCAAAAATCTGTTTATTTATTGTCAGCTAGTCTATCAGCAATTAAAAACAAAAAAGCAGGTTTGAATGGCAATTATGGTAGCTAGATCACATTTGTTGTCTGGAAGCACCACGCCTGCCCATTGTTACAACACAATGTCCAATTTTAGTCATACTTGGTTCTCATGCTTTACATAAAGTTTCTGATTAGTTTATTCAATAGATAAACATTAATTATTTTATTTAACAAAAAATTTCAGAGAGTTTAAGAAAATACTGTGCAAAACCCCCATTCAAGTTAACTGGTTTGATTTAACATGTAAATCCCTAAGCTAGATAATCAGAGAAAGAAAATGACTTCAAGCAAATACAACTTTGAGTTAACCAGGATTCACTGTATCTAAACCTTTCTGGGTACAAATGTTGTTGGTAGTTCTGGGAAAGGAGTAAAATAATGCATTGAAGATACTCTTTTTTTCCTTTAAGGAAAAGTGGTTGGGAAGGGAGATACTGTGTTAGTCTACAAAAAAAGACTAAAATCAATTTAAAATTTTATGATACAGTGTATCAGCTGACAATAATACTAACTGTCCTTACAAGTCTGCAATTTTTTTCCTTTTCTATGTCAAGCCTTCTTTTTCTGAACCTTTGACAACTGTTCTCTGATGTCTTATGTAGAAGTATAAATTCAGTACTTTTCTTATGAAAAAAAAATATTTTTTTATAAGAAAAGTACTGAATTTATTAAAAATATATATATTTTTTATATTATTTGAAAAAATATATATATAATATATAAATATATTTTTGGTTTATTTCTGAAGGCCACAGTAGCTTGTCTTTCCAATTACAAAAATTTTAGTTACTTTATTTATTTTATTTACAAAAATTTAGTTAGTTTTCTGCATTTAAGCTAACTTTATGTTCTCACAGCAATAGAAATTGCAGAATAGAGTTTTCAGAAACACAATGTAACCATTTTTGCAGGAAAAAACACTATTCTTATAAAACCAACCATACATAAGCACTGTTTCCCTCTGAAATACTTTATTCAAATAATATGCAGAAAAGGGCTATGTCTAAAAAGGCACTGGCCTTTCCTGCAGAAATAGAACAACAATGCCAACTCTCTTAAAAAGATGATAGTGTAACCCACTTTCACTTGTTAAATCACACTCTCTGTAATGACTTTCATTACAATTTTCCTTCAAAAAGATCATTTTGGAAATTGAAATTTACTGAAAGGCTAAAGAAGACTGTTACCTACACCACATATTTCATCAATATTCATTAATAACTCACTAAGTGCTGTATTTTCTTGGAATGAAGTAAAATTCAGTAATAAAAACATTAACACCAAAAACCCATTTAGAAAAAAAAAAGACTATTAATTACAAGGATCTAGATCAGTGTTTCCCAACGTGGGGCCCACGCCCCACAGAGGGGCAATTCGATTGTTAAGGGGGGCAATTCGAAAATGCACTTGTCCAGAGTTAAAGTTAACCATATAGCCGCTGTACGCCATATTTATTGTAAATATTGATTTTAGTTAGTTTTAGTTTTCTTTGTTCTTCGTTTCCCATTCCTTCTAGAACTTTCCTTTATAACCCTTTTCCCTTGGGTAGGATTAACAATTCTGGGAACCACTGAGAACAAAGAGATGAACGAGGCCCTTAGGCTGGTGAAAGAGGAGAAAGGACATTCTTTGCCCAGACCTCGAGGTGGACAGACACAAGTTGTGGTGTTTCAGATCGCGTTTGGCAATGACTGGAAAGTGCAAGAGACTTTGATGAAAGGATCGGGTTTTCTCGTGGTTACCATAAAACAGTGTGGCAATTAAGTGCAAGAAAAACTTTAACGAACACGACAAGAGATCTTCCAAAAGAGTTCAACGTATATGTGGGGGGGGGGACATAAGAATTTTAGAAAGACTTAGGTGGGGCATAGCACAAAAAAGGTTGGGAAACACTGATCTAGATACTCTCACCTGCTTGGAAGTCTTTTTATGAAGACCAGTAATTGGTAACTTCTCTATCCCTATAACAGTGTAGACAATTTATATGAATCCATTACACACACTGTTGCATCCAATAAAATTAATGCTTCTTTAACTTTAAACTGTGTTCTAATTATGATCTCTATTTGAATTTACTATGTTAAAACCTGAGAATAACTGTTTAAGATAGCTGAAAACATTTGTTGGCCAATTAGCATTTTTTTGCTGCTAGATTTTTGATGTTAATGCATTTATTTAAACTGTATGCAGTTGTTCATCAAGCTGTTCATGCAAGATTCAGCTTGTTAATAATCAATTGTGTAAGTTTTGAGTGTTAAAAATTAATTAGCAGTAATTTTCCAGAATAACAGGAGATGTTATTTTGACAGTATTGCATACTAGCAGTTGATTTGGGATTAGAATTGTAATTGTAACAGCAACAGAAAAAATATCTAGCCATGCCAAATACATTACCACAGCCTTGTGTTTATATTTAAATTAAAGAGAAACTAAATTACACTGAAATTAATAATTATTAACTTTTCTTATATTTAAATCTACATTTAACCACTGGTTTAATTTATCTTTAATTTAAGTATTTCTTAATTTTAACTCTGTTCTGAAAGTACTAAGATGGTTTTCCCCATACCTATTGAGCTATGGTGGGATTGACCAGTCATTATGGGGATGGCCAAGTGGTAAGAAATGGGCTCCCATCATCTGGACAGAATGCACATTAAAAATTAGATCTTTCAGTACAGCTATTAATTTTTGTCGTCTTATGGCAGCAAAACATACTAGCTATTAGAGTAAACTGGTTGGCCTTGCTGCAACTGATTGGACACTATTGATTTTGGAATAGAACTATCAGATTTCTTTCTGAAGCATGATAAATTTCAACTTCCAGATACAAAATGTTCAAATTGAAGTGTATGATTATAAGTGTATTTTTGTATATCATTTTCCTATGTAATAATAGTTTATTTTATTAATAATACCTGCAGGACCTCTTTCTAAATGTGGACTAAATCAATAGGCAATATCCATCTTAGGGAAGTTGTTAGTCCTATTGGCATCATTGCCCTTTCATCCTGAAACAACAACTCAACATTAAGAGCACCCAAGTAGTCAATTCTTCCAGTTGTATTATTCTAGCTCTACAAAAGATTTAATCAGAGTGAAGTTTGCAAAGAAACTTCTACATGCTTCAAGCAGACTGGCATAGTAATCACATGGCCCTTTCATTTAGCTATGAAAGAAGAATGCAGCATTAGGTACAAATATGTTTGTTTTAATATAAAATCCAAGATTTTGCAATTCATTTGTTAAATCATCAAAAGTACACACCTACAATAATAAAATCATAATATCATCTTCATGCAACTGCTCCTCCTATCACTAACAATCACCAGTGATTAGCCCCCTCCCCTAGAGTTAATGATGACATAATATATAGACATCCCCATAGTAACAGATAATTGTTACAGACTTAAAACATAAGTATCAGAAAAATAACTATTTTATAATAATTTAAACAAGATTAATAAAAAATATTAGTTAACTTTAACTACAAATAAGCTATATGCAAAATACAACTGGAAACTAATTAGTCATATTGGTAAATAAGAAGTAGACAAATTCACTGAATAAATTTCAATATAAATTTTATAAAAAAGAAAATATTTAATTCTATATATTAAAAGTATATTTAACAATTTTTTTTAAATAACACAAATGATTTATTATTTGAGAATTTTTTCAACAAAATTATTATAAATACTGTATTTTTGTATAAATTTCAAAAATTATTGAATGAATGAAAATAAATCTATCATAAGAAAATTTAAGACATTTTCAGAAGATTAATTATTTTACTATTAAAATAACCAAGCTAATATTTTAAAAAGTTTCATGTAGCATTCAATAATATAAATATATTCAAACACCTAAAGCCAGATTACATTCAGGACTATAAGGCTAATTAATAAATGATCAAACAACTTAATTTGAATTACAGCTTCAATCCTGTAAATGTTGTTATTATAAGTTTAATTTAATTTAGAAAACTTCTGAATTACCATAATCTTGTATGGATAGTATACAGGTTACCTATGTTTCAAAGACAATTTGAAAGGAAGTGCAGGTTGTATACTTATTTTAAATTGCAATTATGATCTCATTTACCTTTGTCTAAAATCACTAGAGCATCTTTAGAAAATGTGGAAAATCCTTTGTAAACAATAGACATTCATCTATCATTGTAATTTTTCTGAAATTGCCAAATAAATATATATGAAGAGAAGAAAACTAAAGACAATATGCACTTTCTGTACATTCAATCTATGCTGTAAATGATATTACACATTACTACTTAAATTTTTATCTTAAAAACTGATAAATTTTCAGTAATTATCATCTATCTTCAATGATGTCATTTCAAAGAATTTTCACAGTTAAAACATGATGGGATAATTGTCATCCTAATAAGCTATGAATTCATTGCTAACAACTGTTGAAACAAAAACTAATATAATCCACCTGCTATAAACAAATACTATCCAGAATAGTGTTACAAGATAAAATCAACATTTAATACACAAAAGTAGGAGTGTCAAACTCATGTGATATAGCAGACTGTATCAGTTATATTAAAACCTTAACAAGTTGCACAAATTAGTAGCATTTTTTAAAAAGGAGCTCAAAATGGTAAAAAACTATTTTCCTTAAATGCATCAAATACTGACTTTTTTATAAATTAAAAAAGGTATTGATAGCAGCAAAAAAAAGTTCATTAGGCACAAATAACTTTTTGAAAAAGAGGAAGCAGTTTTCTAAAAATGACTAATCAAAAGAATCAAGAAGAAACAGCTTTTCAACTTACTTTAACCATATAGGAAGTGACACAGTTGGTTAATATAAAATTATTAACAGACTACATCTAACTTTAATAAAACAGTTCAGATTTAAATCCAATTTCATGCAAAACACTACAACATCAAGAAAGACCCAATAAAAAAAAAAGTAATAAGTATTTAAAAATGGTTTAAACACCTAGAAATTAAGAGAATAAAACCAGAAAGAATAAACAACAATATAGTTTAAAAATGTGCAATTTAAAGTATTTCTTTATTACCAATGGGAGGAGTAATGAAGTAGAATTTCAGTGATATGTAAATAAGTATTAAAATTAAAAACACTAAACCTATAAACCAGTTTATAGGTTTAGTGTTTTTAATTTTAATACTTTTTAATACTTAATAATTTTAATTTTATAGGTTTACAGAAGTTACAGCTTTATTTTTCCAATTTTCAGTAAGGATTAGTATATCAGTAAAATCATTTAGTGAAGTAAGAAGAAATGTATACTTGCTGTTTAAAGATTGTACAGTACATTTTATTAAAATATTTTAATTAAAACTCATTAAAAAAAAAGTATATAAACGGAAAATTACAAGAATGATATACATACCCTGTATATCATTCTTGTAATTTTCCATTGTCATTTTTTGTCATTGTCCTTTCATTCAAACACAATGACAAATTGTGTTTGAATGAAAGGTGTTTCAGTGTTTGTGTGATTTTTGTAATGCGTGATTTATGGGAGCAGCAATACAACGTGAAGTTCTGTGTGAAACTGGGAAGACAACTTTTATGACATTTCAACTTTTGAATCAAGTTTATGGAGGCAATGCTCTAGGTCATACACAATGTCATGAATGGTTTACCTGATTCAAAAGATCATCGTCAATCAGTTGAAGAGGACCCTTGACCAGGAAGGCCTTTGACCTCAACTGATGAAACTCACATTCAGAAAATTGAGGATCTAGTGCATGAAAATTGTTATCTGACTGTCAGAGAGTTGCAGAAAAACTTGTTCCTCATTTGATGACTGAACTGCAGAAGAAAAATCGAGTAAATAATTGCCTGGAACTCCCTTCAACAAGCCAACAATGATAAAACATTCATGTAAAGAATCATAACAGGTGACGACAGTTGGGTTAACAGTTACAACAAGACAAAAAGTTCAATCTTCACAGTGAGGTGGCAAGGGATCACCACACTCAAAAACAAAAAAAAAAACAAAAAAATGACAGTCACAATCTCACTTTGAATTTTGCCATCAGTACTAGGCAGGTGTTTTGAAATGGTTGCATGAAAAAATTTGCAAAACAAGACAAGAGTTGTGGCAAGACAACCCATGGTTCCTTCGCCATGACAATGCACCTGCTCACTCTAAGCCTTGTCAATTCACCAGTTTTGCACCAAAAATCAAATGCCCATCCCCAGCCTCTGTACTCACAAGGCCTGGCTTCTTGCAATTTTCTTGTTTCCAAAATTAGAATCAGTACTGAAAGGATACCATATTGACACAATTGATGACATTAAAATAAATTTGTCACAAGCATTGAAGGACATTGCAAAGTAGAAATACCACTGAGATAAGTGTGTGAATAGGGGAGAAAAGTACTTTGAAGGAAACAAGGAACAATAATCTGTAACTTGAATAAAAATAAAACAAATAAAGTTTGGTTACTTTTTGAAGAGACCTTGTTAATAAAATGAAGAACAAAATCAACAAACCTATAATAAATAGAACAGAAGAAATAATCTACACTATATGAAGTGTGTAATACCATAACATAATAAATGCCATTTATCTCTAAATTTGTTTTATTGAAGAATTGAATTCTAAACTAATGTTTTCTGCTGCAAAAAAATACTGTGGCAATAGTGGTGCCGTAAGTGGCTGTATTTTCAAGTCAAATTTATGTGAAACCATAAGCATCAACATGCAAGTCATGTGACTTTT
Organism: Centruroides vittatus; assembly: GCF_030686945.1. NCBI lineage: Eukaryota > Metazoa > Arthropoda > Arachnida > Scorpiones > Buthidae > Centruroides > Centruroides vittatus. The sequence continues at coordinate 1,818,856 of NW_027122335.1, forward strand.
GGCACTTAAAATGATACAGATTATGTTTATGTCATTTTGATATTCCAGAAAATATGTAACCTAGTGAGTTTTTTACCATTTTATTATAAAATTAAAATGAATTCATTCATCAGAAAAAGTGTTTTTTTTACCTCCCTGAAAAGTTTGTTTTTTGGCATTTACAACATTATGGCATTGCATGCTTCATATGAGTATTGCTCAACAAGTAGGCAACAAGCAGTTACGAAAGAAAAAGGAATTTGTCTCATTTAAAGTCTACTAAAAAAAAAAGTCCCACACTTCTCACATATCCAATCAATTTCCATAAAAAAATTATTAAACTATATATTATGATTTATTAGTAATCTTTAATGTTTAATTTTCATCATGTATTTGGATTATTGGTGACTTGAAGGTTAAGATTATTCTTCTGGAAAGATGAATGTTTAATCTCATACTCAATGCCAAAATCATATAAGAATTTAAAAACCATCATCTTTTGGCACTGTTGTACTTTGATTCTAACTACAATACATTTTTCATTGTCTGAAGATGACATTAAAGCAGTGTTGAAAGTACTTGCATATCTGTTTTGTAAGAATTAAAATACTAAAACACCAAAAGACAGCAGTTTTTAATGTTTATTCATCTTTCAAAAACCTTCACTAAAAACAATTTTGATAAAATAAAAAAGCAATTGTGAATATTAATTATATTTGAAACATTTTACTACATAAAAAATATTCACTTTAAGTATGAAAAATATTTTTAAACATTTGAAAAAAATATGACCAAAACCTAATAAATAGATTAAAAATTTTATATAAAGATTTATATAACAAATCTAATTATCCAAACAATTTGGCATTAATTAGATTATGTAATTTTAATGACTCATTGCATTTATTTTTCCATAAGCATATAATATGGAAAATGCAAAGCTAACAATAAAAATAAAATGAACAAACTTTTAATACCAAGCAATAATTAAAATAGAACATTTTCAAAAATCATCTTTAGATTCCAAGCTTACAGAATCATGATTACAATTAAATTTCAGAACACATTAAATTTAATGAATAAGAGCAAAATTTAAAGACTGATTAGTAGTACTACATATTAAATATATTCACACCTTTGATGTGTCCAGCATAACATTTAATTCTATAAAAACATTTTCGATCCCTTTAAGAGATCTTCAGTTAATGTTTACAAAGAAACGAACAAAAAATTCGAATTTAAAAAGAACGAATATTTCAAAAACTGGTCGTGCATCTAATGGTAAAAATGTAAATCCGTTCTTAATAACGTAAAATTTAAACATCCAAAATAATCCCAGCACACGTATATAAATTACCCAAAGGTAAAAAATAATATTAGACAGGAATAAAGTAAAGCGGCTTCTGCGGAGTCGTAAAATTACATCACATCCATTTTATAGAAAGACTTCCAGGCCGTGGATAAACTGTCGAAGTCTCCATGATTAATGCACTTTGTGTATTTCCATTTTTTCTATGTATTTCACCGCTTGTGCTGACCTTGTATGTTTAATAATCTCCACCTTGTCCCAATAAACCGTAACATTCTGTTCCTTGGCGAATGCAGCTAGTACAGAAGCCGCTTTACTTTATTCCTGTCTAATATTGTTTTTTACCTTTGGGTAATTTATATACGTGTGCTAGGATTATTTTGGATGTTTAAATTTTACGTTATTAAGAACGGATTTATGTTTTTACCGTTAGATGTACGATCAGTTTTTGAAAATTTCGTTCTTTTTAAATTCGAATTTTTTGTTCGTTTCTTTGTAAACATTGACTGAAGATGATCTCTTAAAGGGATCGAAAACGTTTTTATTAATGTTTTCGATCCCTTTCAATCCAGCATTAACGTATGAAACGTTATGCTGGACACGTCAAAGGTGTGAATATATTTAATTTTGTTACTCAGGTCCAGTAAGTATTTCTTATTATAGTACTACATATATAAAAAACCTTTCTTCCTTATGTGCACATGCACATAACGAAGAAAGGCACATGTATGGAATTAAAACTGAAAAATAAGTTCCATATAAATTCTTTGTTGACAAGCAACACAGTTTTATATCACCTATAATAAATTCAGTGGGTCAATTTATTATTTAATTACTCAAGAACAGATTATTTCTGAAAGACTTTTAAACAAAATTAAATTTTTAGCGTAAAGTAATATGTTCAAATTACATATCATATTTAGATATACCAATATATCTAAATATGATGAGATGGCAGTAGATCTGCCTACCTCTATACAAAATTAATTAGTTTCAAATCATTTACTTAGATAAATGATTAAAAACTAATTTGTTTGTCTGTAACCAGATTGTTTGATTTTAACTATAAAAATGGGTTTAGAGGAGATGACATATCAACATACTTGACATTTTGATTTTCAATCAGAATCTGAACACTGACAAAAACTTATATTTCTTGACTCATGTTGTAAGCACAACAAGCATCAGTTTTTTTTTATTAATTGATATTAATATTGTTGTCAAAACAATTTCACAGGCTAATGAATTACATTTGTTTAACACAGCAAACAGCTTTAAAATTAACTCCTGAGCAAATCAAATATTGAATTCCTAAAATGAGATTTGAAACAATCATTGGCAGGAAAGAGATTATAATCTCTTTCCTGCCAATGATTGTTTCAAATCTCATTTTAGGATTCAATATTTTAAGCAAATGTATTGCAATTTCCATCCTATTATGCATTAAAAATCTCTGACTTTAATGAAGCAAATTATAAGCCACTATATATAATTTGTGACAATTTTTCTATACAGTAATACCCTGAATTACATAATACATGACTTACATAAATTCACAGTTATGTAAAATGCAAGTCTCAAAAATTGGAAAAAAATCTGAATAGAGTAACACATAATTTTACAAAGAATTATTCTATTTCAAACATTCTCTCTTTTGCACTGTACCAATTTTTTACTTTATTGCTCTGCTAATCCTCTACTTTTCGGTCTAATTGTAAACACGTGCGCAAGCATACCGAGCACTTTTTCTTGTAAACAAGATTCTTCTACAGTACTCAGTGAAGGTCGAGCAGCGAAACCAAGCACATCTTCATTGCTTGTTTTTCTATATGTATTGTTTCATGTCATTATTGTAGTCTGCCTCGATTGATTTGTTTAATACATAACCTATTAATATTTCAGATTATTTTTGTTTCTTTCTTTGATTCGTTTATATATGTACTTTGTATTTCTATTGTTCTTTTATATACAAAAATATTATTGTATGTGTAATGTACGTACATATTATATGTACAGTACACATATAATAATAAATACAGTATTGAGTTATTAATTATGTAGTTACACTTAAGCAATTTACAAATTTGACTTACATAAAATTAGTTATGTAAAGGTCTACGGTTTGCATTACTTATGTTACTTCTGGTATCACTGTAACATTAAACAAATGACTCTACAATAAATTTTTGTTGTATCAAGAAGTCATCTTGACATGACAGTGTAATGAGAAAATCATCATCTTGTTTATGTGTCAGACAGAAATAAAAGATAAAAGTACCAACAAACTCATTCAGTTCATCTTGTCAATGATGTATATTTATAACATTATTTATTGGCTGGTTCACAAACAAATACAGGTAACTTTCATATAACATGATAGTTATGTTCTGAAAAAGTGCAGTGTTATGCAAATCAAAGGACCAATACAAAGCACGGGATTAGGTTTCAAAAGTTAGTGAAAGTATACTATCCTTTTTTGTTACTAAGAGAAATATGTTTATTAAAGCAGTCAATAATTTAACTAACAATCACAATTAAAAGTACTGTATTACGCATAATATTAATTTTAATTAAATGTGGGCATTTTCTTTTTCAAAATATTATCATCTGAACTTTTTTGCTGACTTTGATCAGAAATACTGACAACACCTTCATTTTTTTATTTTTATCATAGAATTTTTTTACGTATGGCAAATTAAAAAAATATGTTGTTAATCAAAAATACGTTCTTAATGGGTCATGTTTGTTCAATCGAGGACCGAGGATTTTTTCCCCAAAATGTGTGTTCAAATACCAAATTGTTCAATTTGTAAACAGTTTGAGTACTGAGATACCACTGTATTTTGTTCATTTTTACAAATGATTATTTACCTACAGTTAAAAAAAAATTAACAACACTTACCTAAAAATGTTTAAATTAACTTTACCAAATACAAAGATTAATCTATAAAAACAAAACACAGTGAGTCTTAAAAACTAAAAATCTGAAAGCAACAACACCACCTAGTTGATAGAAAAGCTAGGACAAGAAAGAAAAAAAAAAAATTTAAATTATCAGTTTTCATTAAACCTGAAGGCACAAAAGAAATTGAAAATTTTGATATTCTAAAATCCATGGGCAAATATGAGGTAACATGCATGCTTACTTGAATAAAAAATATCAAATGAAGGAGTTTGCACTTAAAAGTTGTGAAATTTTGTATGAAGGATTTCCCAAATTCTCAAACTGTGTTAGACCAAAATCATATTGTAGAAATGCTGTGTTGTATGAGGGATACCTATATCTCCAAGACTATCTTTGTTTAAAAAATGCTTTAGACTTAGCTTAAGATGTTTTATCTTAAATAATCAAATAATGATTAATAGCATCAAATCGTGACAACTTAACCATGAAGACTTTTGTTGTATATTGTCTTGAAATAACATAACATGCCTTTTTTTCACTGTTGATATGGAGAAATTTGAAAGTATAAATTAAGAAATTTCTTAGCAGTTTCATAAAATTTTTTAATTACTATGTAAGACAATATATTTTAGATATACAGATGGTGCTTTAAAGATCCTCTCAAACTGCATTATTTTATTGCTAATGCACTAATAAAATAAGCAACAATGAAAATTTATATAATTATTACTATATGACAAATTTCTTTATCACTAAAAAATTGTCTAAGTAAATGATATCCCGCTACAGATTAAACGTGAGAAATTAAAATAAAATCACAAGTTTATTATTGATTTATTTAGTAATATTAAAGGTAAAGGCATGTGAATCAGACAGTGATAAATCGGATTGAAATAAAAAAATTAAATATGAAAAAGGCCCAGACAAAAATTGTTCTCAGGTGGTTAACAGTAAAATATTAACAATAGTTTGATACAGTTTCTACATAAAGTTAATATATAAAGTCTAAAAATCTCGTTAAAAAATAAGATAAATTTAGGTATATTTTTGTTAACTTCTTATTCTATATTGCTTAATAAAAACTGTTAATATTGTAATTGTAAGTATAAAATACGAAAATAACATTAGTAATCCAACACACAGTTTGTACAGCACAAGGAATATTATAATCTCTATCATTTATTTTATATTGGTGTTACCAAAATGCAAGTTTTTGATTATATACAAAAAAAGAAGATAATTAAAATCAGTGGAAATTGAATAAAAACAAAAAATTTTAAGACTAATAAATAAGATTTAAAAAAGTTAACAACAATAAGAATTAATGAGCAAACTCAAAGATTTCTCATTTTTAAGAACTATTGATATGCCACCATTCATTAATCCCAAAATATCATGATGATTTTCAATCTGTCTAGGTATGACAGTTCTAACTATATTTATTACATAGCCTTTTAATGTTTCAATATCTGTAAATAGGTGTTTAATAAATCAGTTCCTTAATATCCTCACAAGAAGTCCAAAGGGAAATGAGGTAGAAACCAAACTGGTCATATCATTCTATCTATAATTAGGAAAAACATTATTCAAAACTAACTGCAGCAGCAGTAGTATGCCCCATTTTTCTAATGGGGATAAAAACTTCTGTTTCATGACAATTACTGAAACTATGTGCTCTGATCTGTTTTCCTTAAATACATAATACTTTTCATTATTACTCAGTTTTTTATCCAACATCTTTTAACTGTGACCTGCAGGAGTTAAGGGTAAGGGGCACATAGTAATCCTACGAGTGTTCTATACTTCTCTGTTATAATTTCACATTTTATACCTCAAGTAGACTCCTAAATGCAGAAAGATGGTAATTCAATGCATCCAGCATTTTCAGAATTACCGTTTAGAGAACTGAAATGATAATTTTTCACAAGAAAATTTAAAACCATTTTTTAATTTAGATAAAAAAAAGTCTGTAAAAAAAAAAGAAATGAAACATATAAAATAAAAGCCTTTTTTGTTGTTTGACATCAGTTTAAAAATCTTTTATGATGATGTTTTACAATTGTTTTTGCAATTTTGATCTAATTCATCTACCTTTACCTTCAATTTATTTGCAAACCTTGAGATTTCAAATAACTCTTCATTAAAAAAGAGTTTAAACTAGAATACCGAGTGAAATTTAATGATTATTTTTATTTTTAAAATATTAGTGGCTTATTAATATAATAAATATATTGAATGATAGAAGCCTATTCAGGCCCCATCTAACCATTTATATAATAATCAGTCCAATAAATCAATAATTTAGTTTGCAGGTTTATCCTTCACTCTCACGATGACTGCCTTGCAGATCATTCACAGTTTATCTTAGTGAAGAAAAACATCTATAAAAACAAATTAAAAAAACATTACTTATGTTCTTATTATAATTTTTATTACAGACTAACAAAAACTAAAACTTACATCAACATCTATTTAGCAAAACAAAACCTATGAACTGCATTTAATTTTATCAAACAAAGCATTTTATCAAAAAGAAAAAACTTAAAAAACCTATTATTTCAAAAACAAATTAATTCTATAAAATTTAATAAAATTTTATTTCAATTATCTATACACATACATCAAGAATAAAACAGTAGCTGAGTTGTTTCTTTTATTGATTGTACATAGTAGGTGTTTGATCAAATATTTGGCATTATTTGGAAATATTCAGTATTCAATACTTCCTCAATGCCAAACTATTTGGTCAAATAATCTCATTTTAGTTGGGAGAGAAAGAGACAGGAAAGAAAGAAAATGAAATGCGAAATAGAATGAAAAGAGCATTTAAAAATTCAGCATTTAAAAAATTTAAAAATATTGTTATTTAACCTTTTCTGAAACAAATAATCGGTTAATGTTACCTTAGGTAGCCAAGATAGTGGCTCGTCTCTAATTCCAGCAAGGAAACAGTGGGGGACACGTTCTAATCTAACCTATTCTAATAAATTACCATAATTATTAGGTTAGGTTAGGTTAGAACGTGTGTCCCACTGTTTCCTTGCTAGAATTAGAGACGAGCCGCCATCTTGGCTACCTAAGGTAACATTAACCAAATAATCTAATAAATGATCTTGAGCAAATATTTATTAATAATCATAATTCCTTCATTAACCAATTTATCACCCTTTTATCATCCTTGAAATATGATTATTAATAATCATAATTCAAAGATTATAAAATTTATTAAATGGAAACTTTATCTATTCAATGTTTTTTTTTTACAAAACAATATCACACACTCAACACCAAAACCATGTTAAGTATTAAGAAACCACTGTTATTTGGAATAATAATAGTTTTAATTCTAACAAAGCAGATATGCAAATACTTCCAACATTGCATGTCATCTCCAGACAATGAAAAATGTATTTAAAATACATTATCTTGCATATCTGTTTTGTTAGAATTAAAATTCTATGTGCAGTGCTAGAACTTCTATATATTATTGCAAAATACCTTTCTCACTTTTTCCAGCAAGTTTTTTAATTAAATTAAATGAACTAATGTTTTAAATACTCTCAAATAGCCATCTTTTAAGAACATTATGTAAATTTACAATTTTACAAATTTATCCCTGTATTTTTTATAAATGTGACTTTATACATTATTTAGTTATTTATTTCTGCTTAATTCTTCATATATCTGCATTAATTATTCACTAAATTTGTTGAATTTAACATATACTTGTAATTCCATTTGATGTTTATTTGATATTTATTTTTGCTTTTCACTAGGTTTATTAAGTTTAGTGTATAATTGTAATCTCCTTTGATGTTTTTTTTTCTGTATTTAGTTTATTTTATTTAAATTGTATAAGTTTAAGAATTCCAAATTCTGTAATACCATGATTTCATAAAAATGCAAGTGAAGTTTGATGTTTTAAATGTTATGTTCTGACTTATGTTCCAAATTATGCTAAACCTGAAGAAGGCTATTTGAGATAGCTGAAAACATTAGTCTGTTTAATTTAATTAAATAACTTGCTAGAAAAAGTGAGAAAGGTGTTTTGCAATGATAGTTAGAATTAAAGTACTATAAATGCTGAAAGACTGGTTTTTAATGCTTGTTTTGTAATTTATAAAAAAATACTTCATATTTAACAAAATTTTTTATTAAATATAAAATTATTTTCTTCTAGCTTCAATGATACTTTATAGATTATTATAAAAATTGTTATACAATAACAGTAACTAAATGATAAGTGTGTGTAAACTAAAAACCCAAAAAACAAATTTATTCTGGAAGTTGTTCTATATACAAAATGAACAATGTCCTGTACTGTACATAAATTAAAATAAAAACGATTTTGCAGTCTGTTTAATTAACAAAATCAAAATACCTCACAGTCTACCTTTCAAACTTTCCCATATATTTCTGGAAGTACTCAGTCATAAATTGGCAATGCTTGTTCTGAATTCTTTCGAAAAGTTCTATGATGGAACTGACCTGTCAGTCATACAATCTCTGCTTTAACTGGTACCAAAACTGTTCCATCAGGGTACATTAGGCATATTATTTTCATGAGTAATATACCATACTCTCATGGTCAAAGGCAGCAATTGTCTCAAAAGTAATGGAATATTGCCATATCTGGCCAAAACATACATGTTCCATTCAGATAGCACTTCAAGAATGGAACTAATCTCTTCTTGATACACTTTATACTACATATTTCTGTGTCAATACGAAATTTAGATAATGATAGTGTGATGAAGATCTGAAACTGCTTATGAAGGCATATGGCTACCCACAAAAAACTTTCATCAGTAAAAATAACACTTATGTTAAACCTTGTAACCAGAGTGGTTGTGTTATATGATAGCTAACATTTTCGAGGCCTCTATCATATAACACAACCACTCCGGTTAAAGGTTTAATGTAAATGTTATTTTTATCTCATCCCGGTGTGTGAAGGAAGACAAAGATGAGATAATTTCATCAATAACTCTGACAAAGAGACGACCAGACATTGTCCTCTCTGATATGAATGAAAGCCCATTGCCCTAAACACAAATAGTTCTTTGTCCAAATAATAGAACCCACTTCTCAAGCATTTCTGAAAAACAGGACAGTGAAAATTCAGTGTTCAACTTATAAGTCTGAAAGTTCTATGCACCATAAGAATGGCAGTAACTGAGTGGATAAGAGGTTGTAGATGTTGGAACAACTTCATATGGGTGATTCTAGGTGACTTCAGTTTTTTTTCTTTCTTTTTTTTTAAGTATATAACATAGTTATTTTATTATTTTTGTGTATCATTAGCATTATTATTACTATTCTTATTCCTTACATTTAGAGCTTATAAAAGTCTAAAAATCATGATGTCATTTCCTATTTTGCAAAAATGAAGTTTCTGTAGATTTAATTCTTTTATGTCATTGAATAAAATTTTTATTTCTTCATATTTATTTTCAGATATTTTAGCTCATGGTTACATACTCTGTCAACACAAACGAATACTAGATGTTACTGCTCATGAACAAAAAAGACAAGTCCCTGATACGAAAATAGGATAGCATAGTTGCAGCATTTTTCTTTTAATTGTTAATGTTATGGACAATTTCCTGATGTACTTATGTTTGTTACACTTCAAATAAAACAATACCACCATATCTGAAGCTTACAAGAGGAATAAGAATAGTAACAATAATGCTAATAATATGGTAAAATAATAAAATAACTATGTTACACATTTTAAAAAATAAAATAAACTTACAAAGGATTGAACCCATATCATGTAGATCCAGCATCTAGAATGCTATCCACTCAGCTATTGCCATTCTTATGTTATATCAAACTTCCAGACTTATAAGGTAAACACTCAAGTTTCAGAGGCCCGTTTTTTCAGAAATGCTTGAAAAGTGGGTCCTATTATTTGGACAAGAAACTATTTATGTTTAAGGCTATGTGCTCGCCAAGTTTTGTTTTAATCATAGAGGACAACATCTGGCTGTTTCTTTGTGAGATGTTTAAACTCACTTTTGCATAATGTCCATTTTTCCTAGTAAAAACTTTTATTTTCCACATATACAGAACCATCCTGTGTAAAATATAAGATTCACTGTCCAAACATTCAGGTAGACCATGAAGCTTTGTTCGATCATCAGAGTAACCTTGTTTGATTTTCTAACTGCTTCACTATATATTTGGATTAGAAATCCTTTCCCATTAACAATATTTGTTTCCTTTAAAACATCCTACACGTGTGTGGAACATTAAACTTTCAATTCAGCTTATGGAGAGTGTGATTCCCATTAACCCTTCTACTTTCTTTCTTCAGTTCTAAATAGCATTTTTTTCCTTTTCCACTCTTAATTATATCATATATCAATATAAAATATTAATATGACTATACATTTAAAATATTCCACAGTGAAAAGTTTACTTTTTACCAGATTTCTAGTATAAAAATTTCCAATGATTTTTCTATATCTTTTAGACCAGTGTTTCCCAACGTGGGGCCCACGCCCCACAGAGGGGCAATTCGATTGTTAAGGGGGGCAATTCGAAAATGCACTTGTCCAGAGTTAAAGTTAACCATATAGCCGCTGTATGCCATATTTATTGTAAATATTGATTTTAGTTAGTTTTAGTTTTCTTTGTTCTTCGTTTCCCATTCCTTCTAGAACTTTCCTTTATAACCCTTTTCCCTTGGGTAGGATTAACAATTCTGGGAACCACTGAGAACAAAGAGATGAACGAGGCCCTTAGGCTGGTGAAAGAGGAGAAAGGACATTCTTTGCTCAGACCTCGAGGTGGACAGACACAAGTTGTGGTGTTTCAGATTGCGTTTGGCAATGACTGGAAAGTGCAAGAGACTTTGATGAAAGGATCGGGTTTTCTCGTGGTTACCATAAAACAGTGTGGCAATTAAGTGCAAGAAAAACTTTAACGAACACGACAAGAGATCTTCCAAAAGAGTTCAACGTATATGTGGGGGGGGACATAAGAATTTTAGAAAGACTTAGGTGGGGCATAGCACAAAAAAGGTTGGGAAACACTGTTTTAGACCTTTTATTTCTAAAAGTCAAAATGAGTTTCAAAAAGGAAACATTTGGAATTTAACAAACAATTCACAGAAAGTCTACATGTTTCAATTTCTTCTTATGCATGTGCAGAAAAAATATGGAAGTTATTCTGGATTTTTAGTTTACATGTCTATGTTATGGACAAAGTGATTGAGGATTATGAATAATGACCAAAAAGGACCCGCAGTGTGATAAATATTGATTAATTTATCAAATTGACCAGTCATTATGAATACTGCTATCACCTAGTCAAGCAAAGTGATAATAATAAGTTAAGGCGTGATCATCCGACATCCTAGCCAATCCTAGCCACGATACGCACAGCACTCAGTTGCGTGTGCGTATCGTGTTTAGTACCAAATTTTAAATTCGATTAAAAAAACTCCACTTATTTCATTTGGAAATATTAATTTTTTTGTGAATTATTTCAAAGTACTATTAACTGATACTCTTCCGGTAACTTAGAAGTAACTTTCATTTTTGACTTTTTCACTTTTTGTATCATTGACAAATACGCTGATTTTGTAAAAATTTGATTGTTCTCCCCTTTTTCTGCTATTAACTCGTTTAATCGGTTGTTGAAGCAATTATTCATATCACTTATGATCGTTACTTTTGTCAAAGAAGAAAGATTAACTACTGGTCACATAAATTTAAAAATCGGTACTAAATGCAATATGAATGCACAACTAAGATGTAAGTTGTGATTGGCTAGCATATGTTGGATGATCACTCCTCAACGTATTATCATCACTTCGCCCGACTAGGTGATAGCAGTATTAATAATGACTGGTCAATTTGATAAATTATTGAAAGTTATTACAATGCCTGATTTTGTTGGTCATTATTCATAATGCCCATATTAATCACTTTGTCCATAACATCTATAATCCTTCACAAAATATATTATTTTAATTATTTAATCTTGTTTTATCACAATCAAAGTTTAACTAATTCAGGAATATAATTGTTAAGTTATTATGTGTAACTGAAATAAAATTTATATGTACACATTCTTCAATTCTTCAGAAAATAAAATTACAGTCAAACCTGTTTTTATGCGGGGGATAGGGACCGCATTAAAAAAAACGCATAAAAAAAATCTCACGAAACTTCACGAATGGCTGTAAATAATAGTTTTCGCAACACAATTAAAAAATATTTTTTTCATGCGGTCAACAGGGACCGCATAAAAGAAGTCTCACATAGAAAATAACTCAAAACCGTACGAAATAGAATTTATTGACAACAGATGTCAGCACTTGACTGCATCGTCTGGTCTATCGTCTGTTTTACATATTTTTGTCCAGTTGGTGTTTTGTTGACTTAAAAAGTAAATTATTTCATTTTTCGCATATTCATGCAATAATATTACTATAATAAGTGCATTTATGCTATAATAAGTTTATTCAGCTATAATAAGTCAACGTAAGACATGACGAATCGCACGAGACTAGTCGCCAACTATACCGCACAAATTAAAAATTCGCATTAAAAAAAATCGCACAAATAAAAATCACACATAAAAAGAGCGCATAAAAACAGGTTTGACTGTACTTTTTCTAGTAAAACAATCATACTGACACATTAAATTTGATATTTGTTTGAAAATTCAATATGTATTTGAGGTTCATCAAATTCATATTTTATTTTCACACTGTAATATACTGTAAATACATAATAATAATAATTTTAAAAAAATCAATCAATTAAGATTTATTTCAAGATTCTTTCAACAGTTAAAACCGGTTTGAAACAGCTACATAGTATTATATGTATGATTTACTCAATTCCAATGAAGCAACTGAATCATAAAAAGTTGTCATCATGCAACTATTCAAAATCATTTTAATCATTCTTCAAATAATCTCAAAATACATGTTAGTTTACTGATTTTTCAGTTATCCTGTATATAAAAACACACAACTATTATTGATAGAATAAAAAAGTATTCATTAGAAAATGTTTGATTTATTGTGAAATCATCAGTTTACAGTATATTATAAAATTTCAATTCACATTTGCAGATTATTATTATTTACATTTTCAATGTAATGACTAGTCACACAACAACAAGAAATCACAGTATAGTAAAGCATGTAAATTACCTGCCATTATACAAGAAATATGGAAAAAACCATAAAAATTATTTAATCAACAAAAATAAGAAAAAAAACTGTTATGGTTGTAAACAACATAAGTAAAAAATCCAATTTAATTTTTCTTTGAAAAGCATTCAGAGATTATATAATCTATGTATATACAACAATGTTATATACATATATGTAACACATTTCAAATTTGCATTTCATGAATAACTATTTCATATCATCAGGCATACTACTGTATTTTTAATTTCGTGTTCAGCTACAGAAGTTTATACAATGAAGTAAAACAACAAATTTATTCTAATTGATTTTAATCATTATAACGGCATTCATAAATCAGAAATATCAATTTGATAAAGTAATGGTTTCAACAAAAGGCATGTATAAATATAATGCACTTATTTAAATAATTTTATTATTTTATACTTCATTAAATCTTTATTTTCTTCAAACTAGGTAATATTGAATTTATTTAGTCATAGAACTGTATAACCTACAGAGACTGAAATTGTAAAATATTCATTTAACTTAAACTTTTAAAAATTTAAAATCAACTTTGCAATAAAGTTCAAACAATTTTTACTTTATTCTGTAAAATAGAGTATCAGGCATTTAATATTGTTTTCACTTAATCATGGATTTGAAATTGCCAATAGAATGTATATGTACAGTACAACCAACCCAATAATTAAATCAAAAATTGAACACACACCTGAATTTCTTTATCGGGCTACTTAAAGCTAATTTAATTAAATATTGAGTAATTTGGCTAGAAGGAGGCAGTTAAGCTACCATCTCTAGATAAATTTAATAATTAGAAACACAGAAATTTAATTTAGATTATTATGAAGAAAAGATCAGCCCAGAGCAGAACTCAAACCTACAACTCATCCTTACTGTGCAGATATTTTCCTAGTTCAACATTTGCATTTGGCAATTTGTATGTGACAGAAGGAACTGTGCTTTTCTTAGAATTACAATGTCTAAAAAAACTCATGTAAATCAATAAAAAAATAAAAGTATTAAAAAGTTTATTATTAGTTTTTTGTATTGATAAAAATTATATTACTAACACATATTTTATGGAAATTCTAAGTCGTAAACTTTATAAACTTAAATGAACAGTATGTGTGATATTTAACATATTTTCAAGCCATTACTACATCAACTTTTGCACATCACTAACTTCTTGATGTGTGGCTCAAGTAGAAAATGTAGTCATTTATCAATGTCCTCAGAAAAATTTGTATAATTTTTGGTTTATTTTCTAATATATACATGCTAACCATTCTTGAATCCGGCCACATATTTACTGCAACAAATAGAATATCTACAATACATCCATTTACTCCATTATATTAAAATTATTTTATAATGCATTTGAAAAGATAAGACAATATGACGACCATAATGATGATAAAAAGTTTATATTTCATTAATTTAAACCAAGATAACTAATCAGCATTAATAAAATGCTAAATTCAAAGTTTGTGTAACATTTTTCAATACTGATATGAAAAAAAAACATTGAAACACTTCACTGATATGGAAATGTCTAAACCATGTCAAAGATGTACATAGCTGAAAAAATTCTCCTAGATAAAATTCATTAATAAAAAATTGTATTGCAGAAATGAAAATTAAGCAATATGTAGGAAAATAATTATTCACCTACTACATTTATTATTCTTTGGAACTATCAGTTGATACTGGTTGTCTTCTACATCAAAATTGATATACTCAGCAAACAATTTTAAAATGTTTCTTTCTGTAATGAAACAAAGAATGAAACTTCATTACTGGAATAGATATTACAAAATTAATAACCATTTAGGAAATGTCATGATATGTCTTAATTAGATTATGTTAAATCTTGAATAAAATCATTTGGAATAAATGTCAAAGTATTCCATAAACATGAAAAATTCTTTTGATTTAACCTTCACTAACACATATTCTACATGTCTGCAACTATTTCTCAGAGATACGTGGGTTGTTCAAAAAGTTCCTAAGCTTTTTGAACAGTGTGCTTCCAGTTGGTTATTTTTTAATCCGCTTGGAGGCTTTGTGTCCCGGAAACCTCTTGAGTAACCTACTTCAATCTGTTTGTTGATATCTTGTTTTGGTGATTAGTTACGACTGTTTATGTGAAGGGATGTTGTTTGTGGGGTTTGGCGAAAAATCGGATCCGCAGAAATGAGCTCTTTGAAGGAGCAACATTGTTCTGTTAAATTATATGTGAAACTCAGAAAATCTTTCATGAAAACTTTTGAGTTGATTACCAAGGCTTATGGTGAGGGTGGGTGAAACATCCCCATCCCAAAAAAAGTTCAACAAGTTCGCTCAAATGTTAAGGTGATGTTGACTGTTTTTTTTTTGATGCAAAGGGAGTTGTGCATCATGAATACCTACCTACAGGCCAGACAGTCAACACAGAGTACTACTTGGGGCCTAAGAAACAGAATCAGGCAAAAACGGCCTGAACTTTGGAGGAGTGGCAAGTGGTTTTTTTTCACCACAAAACATGCCAGCTCATTCGTCCCTCAGAACTCGTGAGTTTTTGGCCAAAAACAAGATCACTGTGCTTCCCCACCCACCCTACTCACTTGACCTGGCCCCATGCGACTTTCCTGTTCCCCAAACTAAAAAACATGCTCAAAGGAAAAAGATCTGCCACCATTCTAGAGATAGGAATGAAAAAAAAATGAAGGAGCTTATGAGCATTCTGAAAAAAGCATTCCAGGACTGTTTCAAAAAGTGAAACACCATTGGGGAGGAGACTACTTTGAAGGGGACCCTGACAAATAAATTGTAAGTGAAGTATATTTTTTGTAATAAAGTCCAGGAACTTTTTGAACAACCCTTGTACAATATACAATAATAATATTAACTAACTTGGTTGTCATGAAAAGAGCTATTATACAAGTTTTTCTTTTCTTATACAAGAGAGATACTAAAATTATAAAAAATTCCAACTAAAATATGTTGAGATAACAAAAATAATTTTTTAAAATCTTTTCTCAACTTTAAACTATACATTTCTTTTGACTAAATTATTTGTTTGTAGATTATTCATCAAAAAATCCAGCAATAAGTTGCATAACTTTCCCTGCTGTTATGAGATTTTATTTAAAAAATAACTTTATTTATTTATTATATTGTAATTAAAAATCAAATTGTGTTATGTGATTCTGTTATGAAAAATTTTATATATTTTTTATCAAATGGCAGAAAGTTTAATTTTGAGGGTCTTGATGAGTTTTGTAAAAAAAACTATAAATGCTAATAATGAATATCATCAAGTCCAACCCCTCTCAAGATATGACATGAAGTCAGTCTATCTCACCAAGCAAAATCATCTGAGATAATTTTTTACTTTGTGTAGTTTTTTTTTATGACAATTTAGATGATAGCCAACATTATTTTTCTTGGGTTTTCTCAAACTTTTGCAACAACTTTCTGCACAAAGTCTTCAGTAATGATAGATGGTCGCCTATTAGTACAGCTATCTTTAACCTGTCCCATGTTGACCTCATTTGAGCTAACCTGTTGACCCCAAATATACTTGTTTCTGCATCAGAATGTTTTTGATACTAGATGTCCCTATGTGTCATAATTTTTTGTTTTTATATTCAATATATTTATTTTGTTTGTACAAAATATAAAAAATAATTTTTAACAATACATTAGCCACGATTATTATTTTAAAAAAATGTTTGTTAGGCTCAACATTAACAAAAATTCAACATGGTGGCCACATGCAACAGAGAAAAATTTCAACATGGGATAGGTTAAATGCTCTAACCCATTTTCTTACCATTTCATTGCTCATAATGTTTTTTCCATATACCTCACTAATCTGCTGGTGAATGTCAGCTACTTTCACATCTTTTGCATTTAAAAAAAAAAAAAATTATTGTGCGTACTTCAATTGGTGGGATTTTCAATTGTCTGAGGCATTTTAAACACACACAAACGTAAAATGAATGAATGCTTCCGTAATGGCATCTGTGGCTAGCCAACAATTGTAGGTACTCAGTGAATATAATAGGACCGTAGCACTGCAGCAGTCCTATTTTAAAACAGTACTTATTTAAAAAAACATGTCATGTGTGTATATATATATATATATATATATATATACTTTATACATAGTATAGACTCCAATATGCTTGCAATTTCACTTCATGTTTTGTGGTTTGAGAAATCTGAACAAGAGAACCATTTTCTAATACAGTAAAATATTGTTTTAATGGATTACTTGGGGTATCGAAAATCATCGTTCTAAAAATCCATTATATTGCAAAAGAAAATTTCTTGCACTCCAAGGAAAATATATTATTATTCAAAAATTTTTCGTTTTTAAACCCCTTACATGAAAAACACCTGTACTCAAAATTATTCATCCTCAAGATTTGTATCCTTATTTTATATAAACACATATATTACAAGATTCTGTAACAAAGCTGACAGAAACTGTGTACTGTACATTATAAGCCAAAAAGCAACAATGTATGTATGATCATTAGAACTTCATGATATGTTAAAAAACTCATCCACCTTGGTTTGCTTTGATGACACTGTGATGTCTCTGTAATACTACGCTCGCACATAATCCATGACTCACTTCGATCTTGATTTACCTACAATCTAGATTGTGACTGTCGCCAGTCAAATGCGAGATTGAAACAGTCGAGAGAGGTCGCACCAAGGCATAGTCGCCAACCGTGGTCACAATCTAGATTGAAATGCTCAGTGCGAACAAGGTATAACAAAATGTGGCACACCTTTGTTGTACACAAGAGCATATCTAGAAGCGTTAAGCAGAGATAAAATTACATTGATTTGGCAGGATCTGGAGAAAAAATTTGTTATTCCAAAAAAAATCCATCCACAATCCATTAAAACAAGATTCTACTGTATTTCTTTTTCATAGAATGTTGGAACATTATAAAATATTCATTTACAAGTACAGTAGAGCGTCGATAAGTGGAACGTCGGTAAGTGGAATGACCGGAAAGTGGAACGATTTTCAGTCGGACTGTGTCATGCTGAATCGAATGTTTTTGATACTAAATTTACTTCTAAAGTATAATTTTCATGTTTTTTATATTCTTTAATATATTTATTTTGTTTGTACAAAATGCAGAAATAATTTTTAACGATACGATAGCCTCGATGATTATTATAAAAATTTTCGTTAGGCTTAAAATCGACGAAAATTCAACACAAAGCGACACGCAACAGAGAAAAATTCAACAGGAAGCGATACGCAACGGAGAAAAATTTGAACATCGAACAGGTTAATGTATTTTTTCGTACAAAGTTGGAAACTGGAACAAATCATTAACTGGAAGGACCCCAGTCCCCAATTGGTTCCACTTATCGACGCTCTACTGTACTATTAAAAGGTTAATAGCAAAATTTGTTGAAGAAACTGATAGATCCATAATACACAAAAAAAAACTATGAAATCTAGCAGTATAAAGTTAAACTATTTAACACAATAAAAATCTGATTACTGAAACAAAAATGCATGCCTGAGTACTGACTCATTTACATGTTGTGATAACCACTAATGATAAAAACTGACTCTTCTTGGCACTCTACCAACAGTAGTTCTCTCATCCATGGAGTGGACTATATGACATTAGGCAACCCTGACAACCCTTTTCAGAAGAAGAATGTAAACTGAATTCAAAATTTAACAACTCCAAATTGAAGGTCAAATTATTTAAATTTTGGTAATTAATTTTTTTTTTTTATTAACTTTTAAAGCTATATCAGAAAAATATCAATAAACTCTAAGTGAAAATAATAATGTGATTATAATAGAAACAAATATTTCATTTAATGGGAAATCTGCTATTATTTATTTGACAATAATTTTTATAGCCAAGGTTTGTAATTAGTGGCCTTTAAAGCTATAGTCACACCTTGCAATTTCCAGTTGCACAGACAATCACAACCACAATAACTGTTCCTGATAACTAGTAAACTCCTCCACAGCCTGCACACCTACAGCTACACTGCACCTAACTTTAAAACAAAGTTTGTTCTATTCATGCCAATAGCAAACATGCATCCAATAAGCAGATGCCTTTGTGCCACATCATATGGCAGCAACTTTGAAAATACAGTAGAGTGTCGTTAATCCGAACCCCAGTAATCCGAATCGCCGGTTATCCGAACGATTTTCAGTCGGACTGTGTCGTGCTGAATCGAATGTTTTTGATACTAGATTTACTTCTAAAGTATAATTTTTATATTCTTCAATATATTTATTTTGTTTGTACAAAATAAAGAAATAATTTTTAACAATACAATAGCCTCGATTATTATTATAAAAATTTTCGTTAGGCTTAAAATTGACGAAAATTCAATACAAAGCGACATGCAACGGAGAAAAATTTGAACATCGGACAGGTTAATATATTTTTTCATACATAATCGGTTATCCGAACAAATCACTAATCCGAACAACTCGTTTCCAATTGATTCGGATTAACGACTCTCTACTGTAGTTATCATCATGGCAGAAGTGAGAACAACAGTACAGCTTTAGAATCAAAATTGATCAAGCTGATTTAGGTTCACAAAATGCCTGTGGAATTTTAATTCTTCGTTTTATTAAAAAAGAGATAAAAGAACACAGGCGAAGTATGAGATAGTCTTGTCATTGAATATCATTTTAGATTTGTGGATATAAAATATTGATTGTTTTTAGTTCAGTAATGACATTATTTTAAATATAGCTGAAGAACTAAGTAAAAAATACAGTAGAGAACCGAAAATCGGAATCAATTGGGGACTGGGGTTGTTCAGATTAGGGATTTGCTCCGATTACGGTCTATGTACGAAAAAATATATTAACCTGTCCGATGTTCAAATTTTTCTCCGTTGCGTGTCGCTTTGTGTTGAATTTTCGTCGATTTTAAGCCTAACGAAAATTTTTATAATAATAATCGAGACTATCATATCATTAAAAATTATTTCTGCATTTTGTACAAACAAAATAAATATATTGAAGAATATAAAAACATGAAAATTATACTTTAGAAGTAAATTTAGTATCAAAAACGTTCGATTCAGCACGACACAGTCCGACTGAAAATCGTGCCGATTACCGGCCATTCCGATTACCAGGGTGCCGATTTATGACTCTCTACTGTACTATCATTTGAAAACATCATTCCTTTGCATTAAAACAAAGTAGAAGATAGCAGATTAAGTAGATATGAAGAGTACAGTGGTTTATTATAAGGTCACTTATACCCTGAAATTGTAACATGGGTCACAGGTTCACCATCACTACTTTAGGAATTCAGTGGGCCTGACACCCCTAAACAGTTGTTTGCATGGTACTCCCATTGGAATAACTGGTTTTCGTTAAACTGTTACATAGTACTGCAGTTGGAGTAAGTGTCAATCTTTTTTCATAATTAACTAGTTGGTGGCGATTTAAGCACTGATTGGCTTTTACCTACAAAGGCTAATACTACGTTCACACACAATCCATGACTCACTTTGATCTCGATTTACCTACAATCTGGATTGTGACTGTTGCTAGTCGAATGTCATGCTGTTCGCACAGGCAGTCAGCTTGAGAACAACCTGACTATTACACGCGATGATAAAACTGACATAACTACGCGGTAAGTCACGAACACCAACAAACAAAATGAAAGTTTTAGTTAGAAATAAATACAGTACTTTTTCTTGCCATTTATCTAATAATAGACAGATGTCATCGTCTCTCCAAATACAGTATCTTTTTTATTTCTCTGTCGATAGCTTGACACATGTTCTGCTGCCATCTTGTATTTTCTCACAGGCATGGGATTGTGGGATCTCTCTTATGACTGGATCTAGTTTTGAGAACTCTCTGAAGTCAATCATGATTGAACCTCGTTTCAGTCGAGATTGAAACAGTCGAGGGAAGTCACACCAAGGCATAGTTGCCAACCTTGGTCACAATCTAGATTGAAATGCTCGGTGTGAACGGGTATGTCTGTTTCAACGAATAAGATATTTGTTACAACGCTGTATTTTTAAATTTACTAACAAAACTCCTCCTTTCCGTGTTGTCTATGGGAGACCTTTCTTTTGTTCATTTGACAATAAAATCCTAGTTTGCATGCCTGTTGGGCTCTAATTAGTATATTACAGCTAAATGACTATCCTTTAACCAATAAGCATCGACTTGGGTTTGTGGGGTGGGAACTTTCTTGGAAAAAGTTATACCAACTCAGAGCTACATTGTCCAGTGGTGTAGCGAACATAACTGCGCCCGACACTTTATTGGCACCCCTCTCCCCCTCCAGAAACACATATAGGCCTAGTTTGTCTTGGAGACCATTTGGGCGCCCCTCTGCGAGTGGCGTCCAGTGCATGATACACCTCCCACACTACGCCACTGACATTGTCAGCTACAAATGTAAACAAAAAATTATAAATCATTATTCTTATCTATTTTTAGCTTAAATTTAATAAATTTTTATGTATATTTATCCTATTTAACAAATAAACATGTTTTTTTATATCATTCAGCCATAAATCTTTCAAAAAACAAAGTACTTCTGGTTATCGTAATACAGTAGTGAACCGAAAATCGGAATCAATTGGGGACTGGGGTTGTTCAGATTAGGGATTTGTTCCGATTACGGTTTATGTACGAAAAAATATATTAACCTGTCCGATGTTCAAATTTTTCTCCGTTGTGTGTCGCTTCCTGTTGAATTTTTCTCCGTTGCATGTCGCTTTGTGTTGAATTTTCGTCGATTTTAAGCCTAACGAAAATTTTTATAATAATAATCGAGGCTATCGTATTGTTAAAAATTATTTCTGCATTTTGTACAAACAAAATAAATATATTAAAGAATATAAAAAACATGAAAATTATACTTTAGAAGTAAATTTAGTATCAAAAACGTTCGATTCAGCATGACACAGTCCGACTGAAAATCCTGCCGATTACCGGGGTTCTGATTTACGAGTCTCTACTGTACTTCCGTAATACATAAGAAATAGGGTAGATGTACCAGTTTTGGCCAGTGTAGTACCAGTTCTGGCCAGAAAACAAACAAAATTTAATAGTACGAAGCACGGGTGACTCGTGCCGCCCTGTATTAAAATAGACTATGAGTCATCACCCATGACTCGTAATGCCCAGCAGCTGCCTAAACGTTCATCTACTGACGCCATGAATGTGTTTAACAACAACTTACTGTTAAGAATCTTTACTCAAAATAAGTTACTCACAATGTTTTTGTTTGATATTATAATAAATAACAGTTTTGAATTGTCAACTACTAGAAAGCAAATTTAAACTTTTGTTGTTCTATGATAGTATATTTTGTTTGTGATACATGAAACAAGTACAGTGATACCTCTGTTTCATTGATAATCATGCCAAAAACAATTGACAAAATCAAAAACTGACAAAAACCAAGGCAATTATTTCCATACGAGTCAATGTAAATCCAATTAATTCATTCTAGACACTCCAAAATAAATACAAAAAACACATTTTATAGAGCAGGGATAGGCAACTTGCAACCCACATTAATACTTTTTGTGGCCTGCATCACATAAAATACGAATAAATGTTATCAGTTTCCCAGCTTAACCCTTTCCATGCGGTTAGCTACTGATTGGTGCGTATCACGTGACTTCTTCGTTTATCGGTGATGCAAAACTTACCGATCGGTAACAATTAAAAAATTCGATTAATTTGCGACTATATTCAAGTTTTCCAGAGATCTTAGCTTTGGTTCGCTCTTCTGTATGTCGACTGACTTTGTTTAAGCCAATAAACGTTTTGTTACCACCTCTGGGCCATAAATATTTTGGTAAATACATCCCCTACTATTCTACAGTAAATCTTCGCAGTTAACTACACAGTTGGCTGAAAACAATCAAAGGGAAACTCCTTCTACAGTTTTATTGAGTCTCTTCTGTCTTTGTTGACGTTACTTTAACTAATCACAGACTTATGAAACGAAAAAATTGCCGCGAAAAGCCCCGCCTCCAACCTTCGAAGTAAAATGTAAACAATCACTGTAAATTCGCTTTTTAAATCGATTTTTAATTCTAATTAACTAATTTAATGCACTTAGACATTAAATTAGCTAATTCGACAATATTTAGGCGAGTAAATATGTTTTTAAAACTATCTTCACAATAACAATTGACTACTCTCCCAGCTAAGTAATTAGAGACATAGTGTGAATAATGGCAATAACTTCTCCCCCGCTCTAGGTAGAAAGCTGTGGTTTGTTTTGTTTAATAGAGGACAGATGTTTCTATCTAACAGATGTACAAAGTTCAGCGATTCTCTGTAAATTAATTTTTTTTTTTTGTTCGTAAACTTCATATTATTTTAAATATGTATAAAACTAAAAATTATACAATCGTAAACTGTAATATGTTTTTAATCAAACACAAAAAACAGATTGAATATAGCGCGATATTGAAGCGAAATATCACAATTCAAAAAATTACCCAAAAAACGCAAAAATGCGCCGCATAACGAATTCCACCTATTTACTTAATGCTAAAGGTTTTCCGCATGGAAAGGGTTAAGGAAGTATGCAGCAAAAATTCAAATGTTATTTTCTATAACTTATGTACGTGAATAGTTTTTGAATTTGAATTTAATAAAAATTAAAACAATAAACCAGCTAACAGACCCATCGAAACCAATTTAAAGCTAGCAGTGAATAATTTTTAACCAAATATTTCCAATATATTACATTTACATCAGTTTCAGAAGCTAAATTAAGTATACTTATGATAATTTATAATTATACGTGAATAAATAATTGTGATTTACTGGCATTTTTTTTTTCTTCTATTTTCTCTTGTATGCGACCTGCGTCAGTTCAAAAGTTTTGAAATGTGGCCCTTACACAGAAAATCATTGCCCATCCCTGTTATAGAGAATAATATAGTGTTTGATACTAAAATCAAGAAATTAATATCAAATAAATATAAAAGACTAATGTAAAGAATAAATGAACATTTAACAAGGTATTCAAAGGGCTGCTAACTTTGGAAACTTTCTTTGGTTCCATGATGGAGCTAAAAGAAAAGGAATGCAATGGAATGGTTTGGCTAGATGCACAGGGTAATGCTCATAGAAGAAACAACGCCACACTGAGCAAGAAAACATGTAGGTTGCCCTTTGTTTTCGCAAAATTAGCAGCGAGGTCACATGGGCATGCCAACAAAAACCAGGACAAATTTTTTGCAGAAAAAATTGACAAAAACAGAAACTGATGATAACTGAAGTCAAGCAGAAAGTACGCAATGGCCCATACACAAGGTGATGTCCATCACAGTGGACTTTTTTTTCGTGTAGTCAGAGTGACGAGAGATTGCACTCAGTCAGTTCTATCTTTATTTTAGGGAAAATAGGATGGTTTTAGGGTTGCCATTGGGTCAGCTTAATTGGCAATCTATTCTGTATAATATTAAAAGCAAAATGTTACATCACTGCCTCACACAAGCAACAAATTATAAAATTAATTTGATTTATAATATTCAAATTTCAAAACAACTTTTAAATGGTTTTTAAAAATATTGTTTTAATTTCCAATTAATTTGATTTTATTTTTTAGTTTTGGTGTAAAGGCTGAGTTTTAATTATTTTTAACAATTTTTATTTATTTAAATTTTTATTTTTTTTATTTTTTTATTTATTTAAATTTTGTCTGCATTTTTTGAATCCTTAATTACCAATTTTTTAAATTACCTAGTAATTGCAACTTTTTTCCTTTCGTGATATAACTATAGAAATTGTTTTAGTGTTGTTATGCACAAGATAATCAAATTTAAATTTATTTTAATTTTTTAGTAATTTCATTAATTTTTGTTTCATAAATTTGCCTGCTATTTAAAATTTTTAATTATAACATTGTATTCAATATAGTTAACATTGATTGAACTATCGAGCTATCTAGTTTCAAATCCAGCTGGCAGTCAGCAAAAATATTTAAGTGCCAACAAAACAGTTTAAAATGTAAACAAAATTATATTTTAAATTAAAAATTATAAAATTTTTATTATTATTCAGTATACTTATAATGATAAAACAACTTTCTCATTATAATTATAGAAGTATTTTGTTGTGATTCGCAGATGACGCTGTAATATATTAAATTTTCAAATGTGATTCATGTATTTGAGTAAAAAATACTGATTTGCATTAAGTTTAATGCCATTTTGAGTTTTAAAAATTGATTTTTCAAGAGTCGGTCAGACATTCATGGCTTCTGAGTGAATAAATTCAAAAATCAGTTAACTCGTGATGATGATATTGGTTTGACTCATTGAATCATTTGCCAAACTTTATTAAATATGAAGAAGTTAAATCACTAGCAAGACTTGCCCTTTTCGAAAAATGTGATATTCTCATCCTGTCATCACATTGGTCAACAAAGCAGTTCCCAAACCCTACATGACATGATGGGATAAGTTCATTGAGTAAAAGGGAATTAGCTATAATTTCTTTAGGAGTAGTGTTACGATATTAACTTTATCCAAAATAAGATTACAAATTTATTTTATAGTATATAACAGAAGCATGCATATCCACATATAAATGGAGAATTTTCACATTTTTTTCAAAAGATTGATTCTGGATTTCCCAATCATTTTCCATTCTTAAGTTTGATGTTTATTAAATCAACGAATGTACCATGCTCATAATGTAAATCATCAATTTTTTAAAACTAAGATAAACTTTACAAAGTATTTAAAAGAATTAGAATCTGGATTTTCAGCAGAATCAGAATCAAGAGAAATTTTATCATCATTCTATCACTAGTAGATACAGATGAATTTATTCATTTCCTGAGTCCACTTCATCTGTTAGCATAGTTTCACAGACTTAATGGTCAATGGCTAGATTACCACTGAAACACTTTGGCAGGATTATCCATTTTGACCCAGATGATGTCCAAGCTGATATCATGCTATGAACACGTAACTATTGTTTATGTTTACAGCAGTGGGTCTGCTACTTATAAACCAAAAACCAAGTACAGTCAAGTCTGCATAAGTCGTCATAGGTATAACTCAACACTGTCGATTAAGTAGTCAGTTTTCTGTGGTCCCAGCCGACTTACATAGGCACTAATGTTAAAAAACTCTGCTTTACTCGACACCGTTTAACTCGTCACTACTGGATAAATCAACATACTTTTGCTGTCCTGCACTCATTTAGATGTTCGATAAGTCAATTCCCCTCTTGAAAAAAATGAGTTCACACCGCACCTTGCGGTATAAACTCAGTTTTTTTCAGGAGGGGAGTAAACTTATTTATTAATATATACATATTAATAAAAATGCCTTAACATTTTATGTATTTTTATGTATAAAATAATAACAGATAAACAAAAAGAAAATATACAATTTATATCAACACAGAAAAATCTGATTTTGCATTTTCTCATGTCCTGTGTTATTTGTAGCATGTGTTTTACATTTCTGTTAGAAATGAGTATCTGAAAGCTAACAATGCTTAAGCTAAAGGAAGAATATGAACTTGTGTCTGAATTTGAATGTAAGTAAACTTTGCAAGCTGAATTTGCAAAACAAAAAATTTTCCAAAAACAACATTGGTGGGAATCCTGAAGAAAAAAGAGGAAATTAAGAAACTTTTTCTTGGATTTTCGTTGCGGCCGTCTCAAAAACGCCAGAGAAAGTTGCCGTACAAAGATGTCGAAGATGCTCTAATACAATGGCTAAAGCAAATTTGTTCATCAAATCTTCCTGTTTCGGGACCAATATCGAAACAAAAGGCAATGGAAATTGCTGGGGTACTTGAAGTAGAAACCAATTTTAGTGCCAGTGATGGATGGTCAAAGAGGTACATTGCACTACTGTATTTTCCTAATTGTAGTTTTGTGGTTTTTTTTTCAACTTTGCTTTAGTCGTCATATTGGATAACTCAGCACATTTCCACGTCCCCTTGAGGTGTCGACTTATGCGGACTCAGACTGTAATTATAAATCAGTCACCCCTAACATGAGAATCAGATGCTGTTTAGTAGCTGCTCACTCTGAATGTTTTTGGATCCTTCTTTGCTTCATTTCTCCTCATAGACCTTACTATCGTGGACGGATCTACCCAGCTTAAGCTCCCACCAGTTCTATGGTTCATTGGAAATAACAAAAGATCTCACCTCGATAAAGTGGTGACTAGCAAGATTATTGTTATTGTTATTAAAACAACTGTATTAGCAAAAACAAAGACAGATAGATAAAAGTTTCAGGAATCCTTGAAGGAATCAAGAGTCAAAAATTTTGGAGACCCCTTGGTATAGACAACTGAAAAAACAGGAACACTGAATTTCGCACCATTACCAACAGACCCATCACCCATAAGACTTGATAATACTGAGCCAGTGTCCATCTGACTGACTTTTCATGTCCCTATAAGCTCATTGTTATTTATTTAAATTACAATAACCAAGAATGATTTACATTACAGATCATTTTCATAGTGGAAAGGTATATAATGAAGAAAGTTATCAAATGCTAAAATAGAGATTTTCAGCCAAATAAAAAGTTAGAAACAAAAATTTATCTAAAGAAAACTTAAACCAAGTTCTATGAAATCTTTAAGGTTATTTATCTCATGGTCTGCTATCTTATACTTCTCTTCATAATGCTACATAAATACATAGGTTTTTTTTTTTCAAGTTCTGATGGTCCATAAAAAAAAAAAACAAGTGTAAATAACAAAATGAATTTATTACCAAAAGTTAGGAACAAACATGGTTACTTTTCGACATAATCACCATGAAGATTGAGGAATTTGTCATATCTGTGGACAAGCTTTTCCATCCCCTTGTCATAGAATGTTGGCACCAATGACTTGAGATAAACCCTAACATTTTTTTTAGTCTCAAACCTCTTCCCTCCTAGCCACTTTTCCTGTTCAGAAAAGAGGTGGAAGTTGCTCGGCACTAAATTGGGGCTATACACTGGGTGTTTAAAGGTGGTGAAGACTTCCACCTCTTTCCTGAACTGAAAACATGGCTAGCAGTGCAGAGATTTGAGACTAATGACAATCTTCAAAACAACGTTGTTAATTAATTAAGGCCGTCTCAATTCACTGGTGGCAACATTCTAAGACAAGGGGATGGAAAAGTTTGTCCACAGATATGACAAATTCCTCAATCTTCACAGTGATTATATCGAAAAGTAACCATGTTTGTACCTAACTTTTAGTAATAAATTCATTTTGTTATTTACACTTGTCTTTGTTTTATGGACTATCAAAGCTTGAAAAAACCTCCCTCATAAATAAAAAAAATCTTATAAAGGGTGCCCATAAATTTTTTATTTATGAGTGTAGAGTTTTACATGTTATCTTACATTTGTAGTAAATAAATGTTCAAGATTTAAATGTTTTTCACAATGTGTAACAGAGAAAAATCAAGTATAACTTCAATATCTCCGAACTCCTAGTTTCACTACTCAAGTAAACTTTTCATTGCTCACCCAGTATTAAATAATCAGCTTCTATCTTATACTAGAATGATAAAAAACATGTTCCAACTTTCTCAAAGGGACATCTATAATATATTGCTTTAATAGTCAATCTGCTGTATTTAACAGCAGAGTCCTGATTATCCAAGATTATGCAGACCCAAAAAGTAACTTAGATAATAAAAAATTCAGATAACATATTGTTCAGTGTATCATTAAATAAACTGAATTCTGGTACATTAATGTATACAATGTATTCTATTTTTAGATTAAACCTACTTATAGAACATAAATGAGAAATTATACAATAGAACATTTCATTTTATTTACAGCTGTTATTTATTAAAGCATATGCAAACCTATGATTACAATTAAAATTTTTTAATGATTTTTAAAATTCTTATTGTCATGAGAAATCACCAGAGTAAATTCTTTTCAAAACTTCTAGTTCCTTTTGAATACTGTGCATCATCTGGCCAAGATTCATGAAACAAACTGTACTGTACTAAACTCTTGTCTTTATTGACAAAGTACTCTTCCACATTTCATCTTGGATACTGCAGAATCAGTAACAGGGTCTTGGTTAATCAGGACTCTACTGTAATTGTTTTATTTCATTCCAGCCAGAAGAGCAAAACTGGAATCAAAATCAAATATTAATAAATTGCACTTACTCCATCTTTTACTGACATCTAAAATGATAAAATTCATGTATCTTTATTTTCCAATTCTCATTAGTGTGCTTATCTTTAAAATTCATTATTTTATAAAAAGTTATTACTGATTTTGCATTCATGCATTATATTGTCAAATCAACACTATTAATAAACAAATTTAAATTATTATTCTTGAATAAACTAATTTAGCACATACTAAAAACATTGATTAAAAAAAAAAAAAAAAAGAGGACAATTACAATATGTAAAATTCCATTATAAATACATAAGAATAAAGATTAATATAATGGAATACATGTACAGTGAAACCTCTCTATAATGAACACTTGTGAGACCAAAGGAACTGTTATAGAAAGATGTTCTCCCAAGAACAGTTTTACAAAATGACCTTTAAATGTGGTCTGCTCTATTTTCATTTACAAATATAATACATGTACTATGCAAAGAATAGTAATATGACACATTAAAATAAGTGATAAATCATCCTAAGTGTCAATATAATTTTTTAAAAAAATCAAAATTTAGTTTAAAAAAACACAGTTGTTTGTTTTTTACAATAGATTGTAATAATCTGCTTCTTATAATTAAATGTTGTGCTAGCTTTGAACTCTTATGACTTTTCTAGAGTTTGTTCATGTAGTCCATGACCTGTCTATATTATTATATTAGTGGCTCTGTAGCAGATGACATTTTGGACAAAGTCATCATCATTGTCAACCTTTTTCTTGCATCTTGGCTTGTGAAATAACTTGAGATGTCAGAGTATGTTGATGTAATGATTTGAAGTGATGGTAAATCCGGCTGTTTTCATTAGACACTTACCTCCACATCATTTGCAATAGCTACTGCAAAACTTTAATCATTCTCCTTGCTGAATGAAAATCCAACTTTTAAGATACAAATCTTATTCAAAGCATCAAAGTTATAACTACACAAATAATTTTGTCAGTTCCATCAACAACTTATACATGCTACATCTGAAATTATAACAAAAGAGCAATACAGAAGTTCACTTTCTAGACAGCTCCTTAATACTTGCACAAGGACAAATCTACACTTATGGTTGGTTTAACATTTATGTTAAACCAACTTCCTATCCATTATACATTCCACATTCCTGCCTCTTCACATGATCTGTCTTATTACAAATTATCCACCTTTGGAGCATCAATTTAATAAGCCCAATCTGCATTTTAATTCAAGGCATAAATTAAAAAAAATAGCATCACTGCAATACAACAATAACTTGATTCACAATCTCATTTATTCTTATCAGTATTTCCAAGTGACAAAAGCTTCACTAAATTTATATTCTTATCCTCTTTGATGATGATTACTAGTGAACTGGCTAGAGTAAAAAAAGGTCAGGGAAAGTTTATAAAAAGAATCAAAATATGTATAGATTTCTAATAATAAGAATAAAGTTCCAGAAAAATGCATAACTAATGTCTACAAACTCCATGCTAAGCTAGACAATTAAGAGCTGAAAACAGCATACTGTACATTGTGTACACCAGTAGGAACTTAGAACAGATAGCCTGGAAACAAACAACACATTCATCAAATGTAATTTGGCTTCAGCATGTTTCACTAACCAAGGTCAATTCAAAATTTTATGGACGGAGGCTAGGGTTATAAGAAATATTTCTTCTCTATCTCAGGCATTACTGATTTATTAATAAAGAATCCTGACAATGGTCTATAAATTAGACTGAAAATGTTAGAATCAAGTATTTCTTGTTTCAATGAGTTCCAGTAATGGGCCTAACCAAAAAATTAAATTAACATGTTAGCATATGAAAAAAATTATTTAATATTTCACAAAAAAAATGCTGAACTTCAATACACTTTCTCTAACAAAGTCTCCAATTCAGGAAACATTTAGAAAAATCTGCTTCTTTCAGAAATTGCAAAATTTCTTTGATTGTCTTTTATGAATTCTGTTGAGAAACCATTTTTTAAACAATTGGGTGAAGTTTACTATCTGGGACCATCATGGTGCCCTTCCGGTTGAGAGTATTCTCACTCTCAACGATGCCGTCGCAAGCGATACGTGATCATGTCACTACCTAACCTAACGTGTTCACACAATAAAAAAACCTAACTTATTCCAATATAATATCAAGTGCAACTACAGAATTAAGACTACAAATATAAATAAATGGTTAAATTTACCTATGATGGACAAAATGGCGGCTCATCTCTGATTCCAGCAAACAGACGAAAGGAACAGTGGGGACACACGTTCTAACCTAACCTAACCTACTCTAATTTGGTTGGTAATAATTATGGTAATTTATTAGAATAGGTTAGGTTAGGTTAGGTTAGAACATGTGTCCCCACTGTTTCCTTTCTTCTGTTTGCTGGGATCAGAGATGAGCTGCCATTTTGTCCACCATAGATAAATTTAACCAAATGAATAAGACTAGAAATAAAACTTTGCAGAACAGTTGCAGGTTCCTTCCACATCGGCAAACATCCTGCACCTGGATAGATTCTGCTTATGTGTTGTGTAAATATTTCAAATCGTTCTCCTGGCCACAGTTGTTCCCACTTCATTAACTTTTTATACATAAAAGCATACAAATAGGAATCACACAATTGCTTCATGTAATGAAATGGCAGGTTTTTTTCTGTTTTTCAAACATCTTTCAATAGTTTGGGTATGAACACCGGTAACAGGATTTACAGTAACAGGACAATTCTGAAAAATCAGATAACAAATAACAAATGAAATCTGCAGTGGTCCAATTCCTAAATTCCATTATCAGAAAAATAAATTAATAACTAAACACACTCAAATAAACTCAACAGTAGAATTATTGACTCACACACCTACCACCCGCACAAAACAAATTTGCATAATTTCTCACAAGTGTACGTTTACATTGTAAGATAACCGATTTGCATATCAACGCGACAATGTCACCGACACCACCTACCGACCATTTCTAATTGCACCTGTAGTCAAGATTCCAAAAGGGCGGCCATGATGGTCCCAGATAGTAAACTTCAACCAAAAATTTTTTGAACATTTGATAAAGCCATTAGAAGTTAAATCAAGAAAATGACTTACTTTATCTAATTCCTGAAAGTAGCTGATTCCAAAAAGGAAATTGAACCATCACAATCTTCCCATTTCAATATGAAGTCTATAGAGGAAAATAAAACAATAAACAAAAGCTACCAATTCTTCATGCAAGCCATTCCAGACAATCAAGATGTCATCCAAGTAGCACAAATAAATTTTTACTTTTGTGTACTTACCACTAATTTTGTATTTTGTTCTATAATTTAAAATTTGCACCCTGATATTTTAAAAGTTTGTTCTTCTTTCAAATTTCTATTTGGAATTCAAAAACCATGTGTTTTATTTGTGAATCATCTACGTAATGAAAATGGTAATGAACAATTGAAAATATACACATTCTGTACCTAAGCTATTAATGCCATTAGTTTTTTGGATTCCTTTCATAATTTTATTTTTGATTTCATTACTTATTTCATTTCATTTATTTTTCATGAATTTAGTTTTTTATGTAAAATTCTCTTTTTAATAGTCCATAGTAAAATATTTGGGTAGAACATACTTTTAGTTAATGTGTGTATGCATATATATGAAACTTATAGTTTGAAAAAGATAGATATAAGACAATGACAACAGTTACTAACACAAAAATTAGAATGTTTGATGAGTTACAAATGCCGGAATTGGAACATTTCTTAAAGAAAGCAGGGAAAATTGTATGTATTGGATTGGTCCATAAGTCCTGGCATTTTTTTTAAGTGAAAATTTTGTGTGAAAAATAAAATGTTTTGGCAATGCATTTTATGTTATTCGATAGAGAATTATGTGCTCTACAAAATAGTGTGTTTAGTTTTTTTATGCTGATATACTTTTTGTTCTTTTCAGGTCAATAAAATGAAGTGTCAAGTCAACAAAAAAAAGAGCATTTTCAACACCTTCTGCTTTTTGTGTTTAATTGAGGTGCCAAAGCCATAGTACACTTCACAAATCTCTCGAGCAGCAGTAGCTGCTCGAGAGATTTGTGAAGTGTATGGCAAAGAAGCATGCCTCTTAGGAAGGTGTCGAAAATGCTCTTTTTTGTTGACTTTACACTCCATTATTGACCTGAAAAGAACAAAAAGTATATCAGCATAAAAAACTAAACACACTATTTTGTAGAGAACATAATTCTCTATCGAATAACATAAAACGCATTGCCAAAACATTTTATTTCTCATGCAAAATTTTCACTTAAAAAAAAAAACGCCAGAACTTATGGGCCAACCTAATATAACAAATGGGTTAATGTTACCTACGGTAGTGAACATGGTGGCTCGTCTCTGAAACAGTGGGGACGCATGTACTAATCTATTCTAATAAATTACCCCTATTCTAATAATTTGGTTGGCAATAATTATGGTAATTTATTAGAATAAGTTAGATTAGGTTAGTTCATGCATCCCCACTGTTTCAGAGATGAGCCGCCATGTTCGCTACCCCATAGGTAACATTTAACAAAAAAGAAAGCGGTTTCATTCTTTCATCAATTACTGTTCTTATAATTACTACATATACATATATAAATTATGTAAATTACCTAAAAGTAACCTACCTAAATTTTGAAAAAAGTAAATCACTGATCAACAATGCATTTATATTAATGACAAGAACTACCGGATACATATATAAATTTCATTACAAACCAGTGGTAACTTAAATTTTGGTCTTGTTAAAGTATATAAACGAAGTCCATAAAAGTAACTTTTTTACTTTTATTTTTATATTTATTAAAAATAATTCTTTCGATTTTACAATCGACATGTAATTCACGAAATAAACTAACTAGAAATTAAAATCGATTTATATTTGTTAATATAAATCTTTTTTTTTTCTTTTTAGTGTAAAAATTAACCGTTCGAAATTTTTTGAAATTTATCAGAAACAAAGAACGTAAAACTTCCGGATCACATCTTTAAAAAAGTAAAGAAATAATACACATTACGCATGCGTTTCCGCCATCTTAAAAACTGTTGTTCTTAATCGAAAATCAATCAATATAACGTAAATTTAACCGTAATAACGACTAAAAGTTTAAGTTAGTGATCGAAATGAGATTGTCATTTAAGATTTCATCTCGTTTTTGTGCTATTCTTACGTTTCGAAGAAATTAATTAAGTACCTTCGTCACCGAAGATACGTTAGCTTTAGTAATAAAAAAAAGTCAAAACGTAAAATTTTCTCACCGTTCAGCTGATAGAATAAGTCCAATTTTTATAAACAATAGTAATTAAAAATTACTCAAATACAAACGAAATGCCAAAATTTAAATGGAAATGCTTAAATCAAGCACCCCACAATATCAATCGACCAAACAACGTAACAAAACGGGGACTACAACATAAAATCAGGGGCTAACAAATAATCTTACAAACATTTGCAACAAAAATTGTATTTTATCATTAATTAATGCTTTAAAATTGTTTGTGTATTAAAATATATTGTAAATAAATTTAAATTTTATTTAAAATAGATATGTAAAAAAAAAACAATAAATTCTGTAACGTTCACTCTTCGCTTATCTTGAACGCTGAGCCGAAAAGTTTGACTTTTATACCGTACATTTTTTTAACAGAAAAAATATTTTGAAAAAGATAAATTATTATTTGATGAAAAAGTAAAAATATTAAGAGGTAACAAAGGGAAGCATTGATATAATTTTAATTAAAATTTCATAGCAGCTGAATTATTGTGAAATCTTAATTGATATTTAAAAGTTCGGCACTCTAACGAGGCTATTTTCGACGGCCGGATGGCCGAGCGGTCAAGGTTAGCAGCCTACCGCCCTGGGAGACCCGGGATCGAATCCGGACGGGTCGAGAAATCCCCAGGAATTTTTCGGGGGTGGTCCGTCCGGATATGTCGGTCCCCGTCCCTCACCACCCGGCCACCCCATTGTGGGCCTGGCCGAAACCATAATGGGCTTGCTTTAAGAGGCCCTCTTAGTGCCCACTGGGCGGAAAGAGTTACAAAAAAAAAAAACGAGGCTATTTTAAAGCGGCTCTTTATTAAATTTTATTTAAAGACGATTAATTGTATTAGGGTAGACTTTAAAATTGATTCGAATAATAAATATCGTTTTAAGCATTGCCAATATTATTTAGAAAAGTAATAAAACTTGAAACATTCGTAAGAGACGCGACATTTACAAAATTCGGAAAAACTTTTTCGTTGGAAAAATTAATTCCGAATATTCCATTACATTAACATACTTTCTTTTATAAACTCCTTTCACCCAGTGAATAATTAAAAGAGCCTTTTTAGCAAGCTCGTTATGGATTCGGCCAGGCCCACAATGGGGCGGTTGGGAGGTGAGGGATGGTACTTCATAAATCCGGACGGAACATCCTCGAAAAATTCCTGGGTTTTTCGGAAAAATCCGTCCCGATTCTATCCTGGGTTCCCAGAGCTGTAGGCTGCTACATTAATCTAGAGCAGTGTTTCTCAACCTTTTTGGACCAAACGCCCCCTTTGTAAAACCCGCTTCTTAATTCGCCCCCTATAAATTTTAACTGATAAAAATTGTACGATAATCCCTAATATAAGGTAGATTACATTAGGCGTTAGTAAGATATATCCAAAGAAATTTGAAAGGAACAATAGTAGAATAACATTTATTAGTTATAAATTTAATTTAATTTACAAAAAAAGTAAGATACATAAAGTAATGTGTTTTAATTTTAACATAACAAAGAAATAATAAACTAAATGAAATTTTAATGAGAACCTTGAGGTTGGTGATCTTGACAAAGTTTAATAATATTGGGTTCTAATTTTGACAGATATAATCTTAAGTCACCTTGTTGGCAAATGTTGAGGCGATTTCTTTGCTTAGTCAGCATTTGAGAAACCGCACTAAAACCCTTTTCCACTAGGTATGACGTTGGAAATGCCATGATTAATAGTCTTATTTCTATCCATAGTCTCTGAAATGTGTTAGTACTGCTAATTTTTATCCAAAATTCTTCTAAAGTACTATGTTCAAATGAATGTTTCGCTTCTACATTTGCCTGCAAATCTATTAATATTTCTTGAATGTGCGAAGGAGCATTAGTAGGATCAGCACTAAATGGATTAATAACCCAATCAGGAATATGAATATTTTCAACATCTTTAAACCGAAGTTTCATATCTACAATTAGGCTTTCCAAATGCTTATAATAAACTGCAATATTTTCGTCCTGTACAATTATATTACTTAAACAGGGAAATAAAGAAAAATCTTTTCTACCCATGTTATTTTTATAGAGACTTAATTTATTTATAAAACCAATAATTAAACTTTTCACTTTAATTATGGTCACATTGTTTCCTTGCAGTTTCAAAAGTAATTCATTTATTTTTGCATATATATCTGCCAAATAAGCTATGTCACTCTTTAAAACAGATATCTCCATTGGAAAATTATAATTTGTTGATTCTAAATAACTAATGACTGTATCAAATAAGTTGAACATTCTTCTGAGGCAACTTCCTTTAGATAGCCACCTGACCTCCGTGTGCAATAATAGGCGCTCATATTCTTCATCATTTTCATGGCAAAGTTGCCGAAATAATCTATCATTAAGTGGGTGTGCTTTTATTTTGTTAATTATTGATTTTACTAAATTCATTGTTTCATGTAATCTCCCGCCAATGGATTTGGCAACCAAGTGTTGCCTATGAATTATACAATGAATTGTAAAGATATTTGGATTTTCTTCCTTCAACATGGTTAGAAAACCACGATGACGTCCTACCATCGAAGGGGCACCATCCGTTGCACAGGCCAATATATTTTTCAAAGGAATTTGTTTTTCATCAAAATACGTTTTAAAACATTCATATATTGATGTGCCTTTCGTATCAGTGACTAAATGTCTGCAGAATAACATTTCTTCGATGATTTTTGAATCCTTTATGTACTGTACCTAACATAAGCCATTAATATTGCATCACTATCCCGTACACTACTCTCATCCAACTGTATAGTGAACTCTCGTGTTTGGAGATCCGCAGTTAGTTGATTTTCGACATCATTGGCCATTTCACTAATCCTTCTTGATATGGTATCATTACTTAATGGAATCATTGACAAAATATTGGCTGGATCTGCTGAAGTCATGGTGAGAACTTCCTTTATAACCGGTAATAATAATTTCTCTCCAATATTATGAGGTTTCGCATTTTGAGCTATTATACGTGAAATCTTATATGACACCTCCAATCCCTTATTTATATTTGTGGTTGCTGTTTTGAATACATCCGTTATTTTATTTCTTTTGGTAATCATCGTTTTTAAATTTTCGAAATATTCAATGTCTTTGTCCTGCTTGTCGGGATGTTTTCTTTTTAAATGTTCAATCATCCGGGATGGTTTCATTGCTTCATTAGAAAATACCTGATTGCACAGCAAACACATTGGAAGTTGGCTATTTTGTGGCGAAGAAATAAAACCAAACTTTACATATTCAACAGAATATTGCCGGCATTTCTTTTTCTGGGGCATTTTTAGAGGTTGATCTATAATTCAAATTTTAAAAAAATCAGTTTTAAATATATAAAAAATAAGTAAAATTGAAAATATTTATTTACTCAATGGGTAGAGGAGAACTGCCATATGCGTACCACTTAATTTCAAATGCGATTTATATATTATTTAGTAATAATTTATAGGAATATTATAATTTGAAACCAATCTATAACTACCGAAGTTGCTAATTGACCACAATTTTTTAATTATTATTGATAAATATTTGTGATATAATCATTTTTCCAAGACAATGCATACAGTATGCTTTCGGATACCGGTATCCTAAAGCGTATCTATATGAAAATAGTACTTCTTGAATAAGTTTATATGTAAGTAAACCATTTTATTCACAAAAATATATCTTATAAAGAAAGCTCAGAAAACTCACCTGATTTCTTCAATCTCTTATAATTCACAACAAAACAATTATTGTAACGGAATTTTTGTTCCTACTTTATCGATTTAATTAGAACTTACAATATAAAGCCTTTGTTTAGAAATAAATGACCTAATACGCATTAGGTGACCAGTATGCATATGGCAACTCTCTCCTATAAGTAGTAATTAACTTACCTATGATATACGGAACAAAATGAAATACGTTTATTTTAAAAATAATGCAAATATCATATATGGCGAGAGCACAACAGATCACATTAAAATTCAAATTTAATAATACTCATTACTGACTGCTCGACCAAATGATTGAAATCGTTGCACACGCAAAGCGAATCTAAGACATGCGCACTAGGGATTGCAATACCGGACTGTACGATGCGACTTTGTATTCACAGTCCAATTAATTTTGCCCGTTAGGGAGACATATAAAACATTGAATATACATTGTAGCAATTAAATACCAAAGGATAACAATATTGTTTTACAAAATGTTTTATTCGCTTCTTTCGCAACGCAATATAAAAATGCAGCGGCCCATCACTGCAAGCGGGTATTCAAAATGATTTCGCCCACGCAAAATGACTATCGCCCCCCAAAAGCGTATAGTCAAATAATCGCCCACTGTAAGTTTTCGATCGCCCCCCAGGGGGCGATATCGCCCAGGTTGAGAATCACTGATCTAGAGGTAGTCTTGAAAACACGAACGAAAATACCGAGAATTATATAAAAAGTCTAAAACTACTGGAGGTCGTCACCACAACATTATCATATATTCCATATACATATATATGACATATTCCATTATCTAATACATAACATCTACAGGAAATAACTAACGTCCAACCAAACGAAAAAGAAGAATACCGAGATTTCCCCCGAAAAATTTTGCGAAGAAAAATATCTGAAGTCAACTCTGTACATGGGACCCCCTAATTCAAGTTTGCCTGATTCCCATGTAGCTATAACACACCATCGAATCTGAAGAATCCCAAAATTTTTTGTCAAGCATGCCAATGAGTATAGCCCACCAGTAGCCGAGTTAGTAAAACTACTTAACATAGGTTGGTCGCGAGTTCGTGTCTAATCTACGAGCTGGTTACGTGGAGTTTTCCGGATTTTTCTTGCAAGTCTAATAGCTAAATAGAGGCATGTTTTCTGTAGAAAATCCTCCTCGGAAAGCGCTCATTGGCGTGTGTTATATTCCATTATCTATCCATCCGTAATAGAAAGTCTGAAAGACCCATAATGGCAGCTGGGTGGCATAAGCGAGTAAGGAAACCTCGTCCCTCACTACATGGTCACTCCCACTGTGGGTCTGGACATACTTATGATGAGTATGATTTAAAAACTCTCACCCGAAGTTGGTTTGTTGTAGTCAACTAATTCCTCTTCAATTCGTGCCCAAATAGCTCTTTCTCTTAAACTGTAGTTATTTCTTTTAAACTTATTTGCTAGTTAAACTACCTAGATTGCTTATATAGCAAAAAACTATTGTATTCAACAGTGATAATGATTTATTATGATGGATGTAAATAATAGAATGTATATAAAAAAATAATTTGAAGTTTTTATTTGGATACTAATTATTCGTAGATATGTTATTCTCTTCAGCTTGCTATGTCTCATGCTTCAACCTGGTGTCTGTCTAGGGCCCGGATTCATGAAAGTGTCATTAGTTATAATGTCACATTCTCGCGAAGTAGTTAAATATGACAAATTTAAGACTTCGTATCTGCATTTTACGAAGTTTTTCGTACTATTTACGAAAAAATATTAGTGATCTGACTTCGAGAGTATACCGTTTTGTCCATTTAGGAATATAGTTCGGGAACTTCAATTGGCGCGAATTGTCTTCGACGTGTTTCGATGATAAATGGAAAAGAGAAAAAGAAGGCGTCATTTTACTTTTTCCAAGATACAAGTGTTGATAGATGGAGTTCGAAAAAAGTAAAAATAATAATAGAAAAGAGGATAGATCCAACTGTTACTTATCGTGAAAAAAGTAATTATTGTGGATTAGGCCTAGTTTGCTAAGAAGTGAACAGTTTTAGAAATGTACGTAGAAGCATAGATGAAATTCGACGTAAATGAAAAGAGATTACAAAAGCGTTTCAAAGAAAAAAATAAAATTTCTAAATAATTCATTACATGTTTGTTTGTTAAGTTATGGCAACGCAATACTTGGGCGATGTGCCTAGAGATAATGCCTTCCAGGAGGTCTTTTTATGTGTAACTGCCCCTATTGAGGCGTTACAGACGTGGAGAAAACCGGGAAAACTCCATGTGGCCACCCCGTCCTGGAGAGGCACGAACCCACCAGTGTTTAGGGAACGGAACCGCTTGGCCACTGGTGGCCCGTATAATTTATTACAACAATTCTCTTTATATTTTAATATGATTAAGAGCATGGTTAACATGGTTATAGCATGCTATACATATACGCCTTTCCAAACGAAGTTTCAGTTTCTGAATTAGATAAAAAATCGTTTCCCTCGACATTCAATAGTATCGGTTTAATTCCGTTAACAAAATGTCTTCGATCGACAGACGAAATAAACAATAAATTTTTTGATGCACTATGTGATTTGTCGATCGAGAAAGCTAAATACTCATCGGCCAGCTTGAATTGTTATGATTTAAGACAATCCACTCCATGTCGTAATATAACGACGCCTATTAACAACATTTTCGGTTAAGACGAGTTTTGTGAAAACCGAACATTGTCGTATCACAACTTAAGACGAACATTTATCGTAAGTTGCGCTAAGACGCTTTCGTGAATCCAGGCTTAAGACAGTTCCGGCCCGATGGTAACTTTTTTAAAAACTCTTTCCGCCTTGTGGACACTAGTAGGGTCTCTTTTAGAAAGCTCATTATGGGTTCACCCAGGCCCACAATGGGGCGGCCGGGTGGTGAGGGACGGAGCGACTTATCCAGATGGACAACCCCTGAAAAATTCCTGGGGATTTTTCGACCCGTCAGGCCCGGGTTCTCAGAGCGGTAGGCTGACACCGTGACCATTCGGCCATGTGTCATAGCTCGAATGAAGTTGGACTT
This sequence comes from Centruroides vittatus, assembly GCF_030686945.1. Lineage (NCBI taxonomy): Eukaryota > Metazoa > Arthropoda > Arachnida > Scorpiones > Buthidae > Centruroides > Centruroides vittatus. The sequence continues at coordinate 1,860,436 of NW_027122335.1, forward strand.
AAAATTTTACTCGTTATTGACATTTACAATTTCTTAAAAAGATCATCTCTATCCTCAAAATTAAACTCTTTGCATTTTCATAATAATTAACAATATATAATTTATTTTGTAATAAAATCTCACAACAGATGACGCCACAAACAATTTTATCTTTAATTACTAGCCGTAATAAAAAAAACTAAATAAAAATATGCTTATAGTAGCTTTATTTACGTTTTGTCCTAGAAAATTTTTCTACAAGGGTGGCCGAAGCATGGAGGAATATAACTTTCGACAAATGGAGTCCTTCAAAAGAGCATGTTGCTCTTTTGATGGACTCCATTTGTTGTCAAACTTTCCTGGTGGGGCCAGAAAAGTTATGCAAACTCGTTGCTGGATATTTTATTATTATTATTATTTTTTAATTAAAGAAGGAAGTTGTTAGCACATTATAAAAATTAAACTTATCATTTTGCAAAGTTTTTCTGGTTTAATGAGATTATATATACACACTAAAATGCAATGTTCAGAAAACAATTTTAGCAAATTATTCATACTCTGTAAATAATCACTGAAGGCAATAGCCTACTAATTCTGAATATCATTATTTTAATATTCTCAGCGCCTTTATCTTATATGAATTTGGCGTCTTTTGGGCTGGAGTTTGGTCACCTCTAGTGCGGTTTGAAAATTTCGGTAGTTGGCAATACTGTGGCAGCATCATCATTTTGCGATTGGTTTTGCGGAAGGTAACACGTGTTTGTAAATCGTTATCTGTATCGTATTTTTTCATTCCTTTAGTATGTATAGAGATGATAGTAACCGAGGTTATATTCAAATGTCGGTACCCAAATATTGTGTATTAAAAATGTCGTAAAATCATAAAATGATCCAAGTATTTTACTGTTTAAATTTTTCTTCAATTCTGATGTGAGGAAAAAGCGGATTCGCGCGATAGCCTGGAAAATCTTCATTCCTGCTGCAAATATTTGAGTAAGTTTAGTACCTGAAACGGTTTATTAATTTAATTTAAGTTGATGTTGCTAATTGTGTTACTTTTTTTTTCCTTTGTCAGCACATTGTACAATGCTTTTTAACCTATTTTTCTGAGCTTTACTATTGTATTTTGCATCCTTTTTTTTTATATTTAAGCACATTGTAATCGACTTTCATTCTAATCTTCAAACGTTTACCTTATAGAAAATTCTGCAAAAATTTGGGTTAATGTTACCCGTGGTATCGAAGATGGCGACGGGGAAATTTTTCCCCCTAGATACTAGACGCCGACGGGGAAATTTTTTTTCCCTACGTTCGAGATGGCCGCGTTTCCGGTCGCCGTCTTGTCTGCACGCAAGCTAACGTGCAAACAAAATGGCGACCGTCGACGACGACTATGACGACGACAATAAATTATACTTAACTAGATGTTAAAAGATATTTTAAACATATATATATATATATATAGATGGTATAAATAAACTTACATTAGCGTTGGCCCTTTGCGGTCCTTCGACGCTTTGTTGAAATCGATGTTGAAGACTCGGAAATACTTGATGTCGTCGTTCTTTTCTGTTTCTTTTTAGTAGTACTTTTCTCTGCAATCTTCTTACTTGCCCCCCCCGCATTCCTTTTTTTTCCGAACGTTTTTCCGCTATAGGGGCTGCTGGGACTGTCGCGGGTTCCTTCCATATTGGTTCCTTTCCACGTCCGGGATATATATTCCGTAAATGTTGAACGAAGGTAAAAAACGATCTCCTAGTTTTTTTTGAAGGCCAATTCAGGTATTTTCTATACATAAATGCGTACATGTAAGAATCGGAAAGGTCTTCTGTATAGTGTTTTGGAAGGTTTTTTTTTATTTTTAAAATATCCCCACAGTCTTTCGATATTTTGGGTGTGGACTCCCGTTTTTGGATCGACGAAATTTTCAGAGTGATTAACCGTCCTGTGTGATATTTCGATTCCTTCCAATTTGTCGATATTGTAGTAGCCTTTCCATTCGTCAGTCAATACAGTAGTGCCCGAATTAATAAATTTTGATATAATCCAATTGAGAGTATTTTCCGACCTGTCGTTTACTTGGCAAACGAAACAGCTTTTATCTTCTCGGCAAATGCCTCCGACGACCCATTTTGTGCTTTTAAGCTTTCTACCTTTTTCGTATTTTCTTTTACAAATAACGGTCTTGTCTATTTCGACAGTTTTATTTGGTCCTCCTATTTTGAACGATAGAATATTATGTAGTGCTACTAGCATTACAAATCTGATATGGTTCGACCAATCGACTGCAGCTTTGTTAGATATTCCGGCGGCATTAGCAGAAATATTTGTAGAGCAATCGAGCGCTAGGTGATGCCATATAAACGACAAAATCGAATTCCACGGTAAGTTTCCACATTTACCTTTAAATGTATCGTTGAAGGCAGAGCTGAAGTTCCAACATTTGTGGCATCTCATCGCACACGATTTTCTGTCGTTGCGATATACTACTTTGCATGGTTTGGAACATTTCGAACAAATGTCTACAGTGTGCTGTAACCCCAATTTGACAGCTAATTTAAACCCTCTGTCTATTCGCGAGTCAAGTCCAAGTTCAGTATAATCGTGTTCCAACAATTGGAAAAAAGTCTGGGAAGTACATCCCGCCCAAAATTCTTCGGAATTAATATCTATATCACTCATATCTTGAGTTTAAAAAAAAAAACTACAAATTAAATAACAAAGCTATCATTAATAATATTAACGCACAAAATGCGAATTATCTCGAAATATACAAACCTAAATCACAAAAAAAAAAAGACTTCCCTTATGAATAAATGTTCGGGTTTCGAGAGGAAAGTTTCGACGTGCGGTACGCACGTCGAAACTTTCCTCTCGTCGAAAAATTAGTATTAATTTGCATAATGCGACAGATAGTACGGGTACGCCCCCAGTAGAGATTATCACTCGAGAATCTGATTCGAGATTACCGGAAACGCGGCCATCTTGAAAGTAGAGAGGGAAGAAATTTCCCCGTCGCTAGGGGAAAAAAATTTCCCCGTCTCCATCTTCGATACCATAGGTAACATTAACCAAAATTTGATATCGTGTCCTCTGACTTTGTTTCTTTGTAACGAGTCTGCCATCAATAATTACTCTTACCAATCTTTATATCTGCATATATATATTTTGCTTAGAAGTCATTTTCGTCTACCATTTAAGCATTCTAAATTCGTGATGTATATATTTATCGAGAAATGCTTACGAGAGTCATTAGGAAAGTAAGATCTGAAACAAAGGTAAGATTGCAGAAGTGAATAATGCTGTTGGGACCTTAACAGAATTGTAGATCACGTCCATAAAAGTAAAAAAGTCAAAGGAACTATATTTCTATATGTGATTCTTTGCAAGATACTTGCTTTCAAATATGGAACCCTAATGATGCCAGTACCAGTCACCATCTTGCTTATGCATATTATGTTTGCAAGCAAATATGTTTTAGGCATGGCAACCAGTGCTTTTAACACAAATAATAAATGTATTAACTTCTATGACCAAAAATAGTTTTTACCTTGAACAAGTACTGCTAATTCTCCATGTTCTGCAAAGCCAAGGTGAGCAACAGCAAGCCTTGACTGACACTCTATATGTAGGGTGTGTTTACTTTTTACTAGCTTCCAAGCTTGTTGAGCTGACACCTAGCGCAGCCTGATCTCATACTAGCACACTCGTAAAAGTATACACAGTAATGGCAGCACAGTAACATTGTACATGGACATTGCCATCTTTGAACAAACTCCAAGCTCATTGTAAAATCTCCAAGCATGCTAGGAATGCTAGCAATGACATCATGGGTGCAAAAAGTAAATGCTGTGCTCATTGGTAGCTAACAAAAAGTATACAGGTATACAAGTTGAGTGCCCTAGGGGCGAGATCAGAGCTAAAAGTAAGGCCGCGACTCCACTAGCCGTAAAAGGGCTGTAAAACCCCTCGCTGTAAAAGCTTTTAATCACGTGACCATGATATTTTACGCCTGAGCAGGTCGTAAAACCAACGTAAAAGCGAGTTGAGCAGTGTTCAACTTTCGAAGTGAATACGACCGTAAACTGGTACCATCCACCAATCAGAAGTCAGTTAAATCTAGGTCATCGTGACACGGTGCGAAAATGGCGGACAACGAGCTTTTGTGTACGTTATCTTGTGGCTACTCTAGATCTGGAAAGATTTATCGAAAACATCTGAAAGTATTCATGTATCTACAACAAGAGGTATCCCGATTATAATAATGAATGCCTAAAACACGCGATATGAACGGCCAAAGGAAAATCCTTCAATTTAGAGGAGTATATAATAAAAAAGCTAAGCTTATAAATGCTGTATATTATCTTAATAATATAATAATAAAAGTCAATATATGAAAGTAAAGATATTACTTTTACTATATTTGTAATTATAGTATAGAGAAAACTCTTAGAATATAATTATTGTCTTTATATCGATATATCACGTATACACCGTAATAGTATTGTTGCCGTAAAAAGCTTCGCTAGCCGGACCTCCACCGCAATCCGAGCGCAAACGCAAATAGGTCACATGATTAAAAGCTTTTACGTCAACGGGTTTTACGGCTAGTGGAGTCATGGCCTAAATTCACCCATAGTCATGCACTTTGGTGCTCATTATTACTTGCACCTCAGTGTCTGCACAGGAGTAAGCATCCACATCCTCTAAAACTATATACAGTGGAATCTTGTTTTAGCAGATCACTTGGGCTGCTGAAAATTATCTAAAATCATCTGTTGTTCCGAGGATCTTCCTGTATAGCCAGGAAAATACCTATTACTTGAAAAAATTTGTTTTTTTAACCCCCTACATATAAGAAATACCAGTATAGACTATGTCCTCACTAAATTTCAGCATTATGCTTGGGCCAGCATCAGAATGTTCACTAGATGGTTTCTCAATCATATCAGCCTGCCAACTATTTGTAAAGTCTTTAATTTTAGTGTACATATTCCAGATATAACAAGTGCATCATCAAACTACAAAATAAAGATGGAAATAAAGCCAAGTGTTTAATTAAAACTCAACTTTGGGTTCATAGTCCAAATACCCAAATATTAACCAAACATTGAAAAAAATCTGAAGTTTATATTAGATGGGGCAAGAAAAAAATCCATTATTCTGAGTTATGCATCCATAAAAGGAGATAAAATTTGATTGATAAAAGAGATTCGTGGAACACTTGATGTTACTGTAGAACATTAAAGTGGGCTACTCAAAGTCAGCATGGTCACTTGGGCTTAATAGTTAAACCTGATAGTCTTAGCAGAGTGCACTGCCTGACTTCAATTGTGCTCTGAAAGTAGGTTGATTTTGGGAGATTATTGCACAAAGGGTCACATATAGATGTATGGTTCCTTTGACTTTTTTGCTCCTATGGGCATGCTCTACTGTTCTGTTAATGTCCCAACAGTGGCATTCACATCTGCAATTGTATCAAAAGGAATACTGAATGCCATAGAAATATTTTTTGTTATGTAGTAACATGGTATCTTGTCTATTTTTTCACTAATCACTGGTTTTCAATGCAGTTCTTGTAGAGGAACACAAGCTTTTTGATGCCATTATTAAAGAAGTTTTCTATTTACAAATATAACCAGCCTTCCACAGCCTTTGTCTGCTCTTTGTTGGTATGGAAATGTTTTCCATTCAAACATTGACTTCAAATGGAGAAATAAATGATCATTATCCAATGATAGCAGGTCCAAGCAGTGGCACTTATGCAGTTTAGCAGGTACGGAACGCAGATAGATACGCAGTATCGATTATGGTCAAATTTGATACACTGATTACGAATATGATATTCATTTTCACCCCAGTCAATTATTTACATTTAAAAAATTGTTTTAATTTTTTTTTATTTTTAAGTAAGTAAAAACAAAAGGGAAAGCTTATTTCTGTCAAAATGGGAGAAAGGATTAGTTTACAGCTTCGGGATACGCTAGGCGAAGGTTTAAACTAAAAAAATGTTTAAACTGAAACAAATACACTGGTAGTCTGTTGTGTCGAATTCGTTGCTTTGAACACGATTTGCTAGTTGATAATATTCTGAAAGTTTTATTTGAATATGTCAAATAGATTTCCAAATCTTACGGAATTTTGCCTCAAAAATTTATTCCAAATATCGGCCACTAACAGGGAGGCGATTAACTGGGCTCAACAACACGGTTTGTTGAAAAGAGTGATGATTTGTGATGGCAATTGTGTGGGATACAATGAAATGTCATTAGAAAACAATAATTCTATGGATGGTGTCATGTGGCGTTGTTCAGCAGGTCGGGTTTGTAGGAAACAGGCATCAATTCGAAAATTTTCATTTTTTTTGGGAAGCCATATTGAAGTTTCCAAGATCTTGCAACTGATGTATCTGTGGGCTTATGAAGTAGATAAGCAGGACTTTTTACAGAGAGAGTTGGAAATCAGAAGTGCCGATACGATTATTGATTGGAAACAATTTTGTAGGGACATTTGTCACGAATATTTTTTGCTCAATCTGATCGTTCTGGGAGGCAGAGGTCATACTGTGGAGATCGACGAAAGTTGTTTTGTTCATCGAAAGTACGAACGTGGTCATTGCGGTAGAGAACAATGGGTTTTTGGTGGTTTCGATGTGGAAACAAAGGAAAGTTCATGGTGACTGTAGACAGGCGTGATGCTGGCACTTTGTTGCCTATTTTGCAACAGCGTGCTCCCTGGGACTACTGTTGTCTCGGATTTGTGGACAGCATACAATACAGTGGGGAATCTGGGATATCAGCATTTGATCGTAAACCATTCGATTAATTTCGTTGACCCCCTTACTCACGGTACAACCAATCACGTAGAATCTGTTTGGCAGAAAGCCAAAGAAAAAAACAAATGCAGATTCGGTACCCGTCGTACTATGCTAGATAACTATTTGGCAGAATTTTTGTGGCATCAGCAATTTCAAAAGAACGCATTTCATAACTTGGTTGAGCATGTTCGTTTAGTGTATCCTGAAGCAGCACAGTGATTACGTTTTATTTTTATTTTGTGAAATTTAGTTAAAAGTTTGTTAATTTTGCACTGGCGTATTTTGAAAAATAAAAAAAGTCAAAAAATTAAAACAATTTTTTTAATGTAAATAATTGACTGGGGCGAAAATGAATATCATATTCGTAATCAGCGTATCAAATTTGCCTATAATCGATCAAATTTTGAAAAAAAATTTCCGTATCTGCTAAACTGCATAAGTGCCCAAGCAGGTGATACACTTTCCATTTGAACTTTTGGAAGTTGTATAGATAACACCCTATGGAATTTCGGGACTGAATATGTATTTGAACTCTGGACCGATATGTGTTCCACGATACCCTACTTTTGGACTGGAGACCAAAAATAAGAAAGCTATCATATTTACGATTTCTTGCATTTCACAATGCATTCTATGCCATTTTAGAGTTTTCCACTAAGTGGTGCTGCTTGTAGTTCAGTATATGTTCCTTTTTTTTCTTTTATTCAAGAACTACCATTAATCAATAACTAGTGATGTTAAACACTGGGTTGCCTGCCGGTGATTCCCTTCCAGGAGGAGTCCATCAGGAGTACGAACAGTTGCATGCCACCTAGTGGAAAACTCTAAAATGGTGTAGAATGCATTGTGAAAGGCAAGATTTTGTAAATATGATAACTTTCTTATTTTCGGTCTCCAGTCCGAAGGTCATTTTTATTGTTGAACTCGTCTTGATCCCCTGAGTTCGAATATATATCCAAAGTCCCGAAATGCCATAGGGTGCAATCTATACAACAGCAGAACTTTTGGTGCATTTTGCAATGTGTGGGTGCACATTGTCATGATTAAAAAATTTCTATATGTCAAGAGTCCATGTTTGTTTTGAATTGCTTTCCCTAATTTTTGGAGAATAGCATTGTAAGTTTCAGAAGTTACACTTTCTGTGTGGCAGAAATTTGCAAGCAGAACACCTTTTTAGTCACAAAAGCAGTGTTCCTGCTGGTATTTTAAATATTTTCTTTACAGTGAAGAAAGAGCAAAAAAAATTTTCATTTGTATGTTATTTCTTCCCACTTCCATTAGCCTTAATCTATAAAACTGCCATATTTCTATATTTTGTGTGCATTCTACACCAATAACACTTACATACTCATTTTCAATAATTGTTTCAGCATTGTAGACTGATTAAACTTTTACATTAAGCATATTCACTGGATTTAAAATATTTTTTAGGGTAATCTGAAAGTGATCATAAAAGCTTGTGAGCATGCATATTTGTAAAGATGCATGTCACTAGATATACTGTATTCTCAGTTTGAATTCATTTGTTTTTTTAATCTCAGAAATTTGGGTGTGCATTAGAATCAGGCACAAAGTTGACTTATGCAGCCTTATTTACATTGTTCTGTTTGGCAATTTGTGTGTATTAAATTGTTAGTGTAGATATTGTGCATATCCTTCCTACTTCATTTTTGGTTTTAAAACAGTTTGGCCTTTTGAACTTATGGCAAGTCAAGTGAACAGTGACCAGCAGATAAATTCCTATAGAGCTGTGTTTAGGCTGAGTTATCCACAATATTGAACCAAATGATCACTCTAACACAATACTGAAATATTTAAATATTTATGAAAATTTGATTTTTAAAACATATTTGAAATGGCAATTTGATATCTTTATAATGATTTATTGTTATATACAAATAATTGAAAAGTATAACTACTTACTGTATTGTATACATTTTATAAATTTTAACAGAAAATGAAATATGTTTGTTAAATAAATAAATATGATATTTACATACAGTAGTTTATATTTATTAATTTTATATTGTTAACTAGATAATTTCCTTAAAGTAAGGGTTAAAGTTATTTGTTTGATTGGATTATTTTATACTTTGATTATATTTAAAAAGAATCCAAATAACTGATAAGCATAATATTTTTAATGATGATTTATGCACCATACTGAAGTAATTGTGGAAAACTTACCCAATTGAAATCTGATGTTTATTTTTCATTAAAATAAATAACTATGTACAGATACACAGTCAGATTAATTTACTATCATTTTTTTCATTTTAGGTCTGTAAAGTAGGAATAATTGTGGACAATGAAACGTGAAGATCTAAAGGAATGTAAATAGAATTACATAAATATATGTATATACATAGAATTTGCCAGTATTGAGTCTGTTCTTTTGGTAGGTATGATTGCTCATAACATACATGCTACAGGGTGTGATCTTGTTTTTTGAAGGAGTTGCCTGTCAGTACATACTGGATAAAATTAAATTCTGCATAAGTTTTCCCTGACACAATCCAGGGCTTACCTTAAAATAAATATCCAATATCTTCACTGAGTTGTATATTTCAACTTATAGAATACTAGCAGACCCGGCCACGCGTTGCTGTGGCTCAAAATGTATCTATTATAAATGTATAACGCCTCCCTCGTGGGGGGAATTTCAAAAAATCCCTTCTTAGTGTACATTCTCTTGACGTACCCTATTAAAACGGAATCAAACACGCATCTAAAATAGTATAATAAAAGTCGAGTTCTTCACAGTAAGCCTTAATCCTGTCCCTCTCCCCGCAGGGAAATATCGAAAAATCCATTTTTAGTGTATATTCTGTTGACGTAACCTATTAAAACGCAATTAAAAACGCAAAAAACCGCATCTAAAATAGTATAATAGAAGCCAAGTTTTTCACGGTAAGCCTTAATCCTGTCCTTCTCCCCGCAGGGAAATATCGAAAAATCCATTTTTAGTGTATATTCTGTTGATGTAACCTATTAAAACGCAAAAAACCGCATCTAAAATAGTATAATAGAAGCCAAGTTTTTCACAGTAAGCCTTAATCCTGTTCCTCTCCGTCGCAAGGAAATATCGAAAAGTCCCTTTTTAGTGTATATTCTGTTGATGTAACCTATTAAAATGCAATCAAAAACGCAAAAGACCGCATGTAAAATAGTATAATAGAAGCCGAGTTCTTCACGGTAAGCCTTAATCTCGTCCATCTCCCCCCAGTAGGGGGAATTTAGACGTGTATGTTATATACAAACACTTGCATATTCGAATGCAACGTTGTGTCAAAATTCAAAAGGAATCGGTAGGAACAAACGTTATATTTTATTTATATAGATAGATAGAAAATGATCTGCTTTAGTCCATTCTAACAGAAAAGCATAATGTCTCACAGAAAAGCCAACTTAAGTTGTCAGAAGTTAGCACCATCTGTTGGACATGAAAGCCTTAATCCATATATAAATATATTTTTGAAAGGGGGGAAATAGTGGTCTTCACATATGCCACAAACCCTTGCGGGAGTGTATTAAACAACTTCCCAAAGTTTCATGGCAATCGGATAAATAGTGTGGTAATGCATGAAGGACAGACACACACACAGACAGACATACATTCGTTTTTATATATATAGATAATGTTCACTTTTTTCTAATCACTGGAAGAAGTCCTTGTATCTGGCCTTGCATATTATCATTGGAAAGTCCTTCAGTGATTTAGTGAATCCTTTCACATTTAAACATAAACAGTAAGTATGATCAAGCATTCATAAAAGTAGTGCTATGTCATCATCATTGTAGATATTCCTGGGTGAATATTCCAGAATAATTTTTGGCTTTTCTGTTTTTGTCCATAATTTAGCTGAAACACAATAAGAATGTCTCTCTTCAACAATAGTGTGTGTGTTCTCCATCAGTTGTAAGGTTGAATGAGGTAATTGCAAGTGTTGGTATTGATTTTCTAATGTTTATCTTTTTGCAGCTTAAGAAAGCATAGCTGGTTATTTCTTTTTTAGTGTCTTTGTTACCTTACTGACACTAATTGGATATATATCAGAAATTATCCCTACCAGGTTATATTAGTAGAGATAATTTTAAAAATGTTCAAAAAATTACATTACAAAACATTTACATTATTGCATTGAGATGGGATAATTCCATTATTGTCATAGGACTAAATGCCTGTGTGGCAGGGAAAATTGTAAATGAACATGAATCATTCAGAAGTGAAATGAACAAAATTGGGCAATTTTATTTCACCAAGAAAATGAAACAGTCAGAAAACATGCATTGATATACATCAGAATATACTCAAATGAAATAATTTTATACAAAACTTATTTTTTATCTTAGAAACTTGTAGCCTTTCCTTGTTAGTCTAATTTTTGTATGTGCAGTTTTTAATAAAATCAGTAATTTATCATATAATCATTATCTTGTATTAATAGAAGTAAAACTGTTTGCATGAATAGGCAACACAAGAAGAAACCTTGAAAAGAAATACATCTGTAACGAGCAATTATTTATTGTGACATTGTCACAATACTGAGCTGCAATTTTTAATTTATTTAATTTAAAATATATGCTCTTCACTTCAAATTAGTACTATAGTGTACATCATACTTTTCCATTAGCAATGGAGGCATGCTGATCTATCTAACTCCTTTTAGGGGAAAATATTTGAATTGAAATAATGTGACTTCCAGTTTGTATCAGAAGTTCATATGTGTTAATCAGGATCTTCTGCCCCTAAGCTTTCCGTATCCGGTTTTGAATTTCATTTATTTAACACTGTTTTCAAGAAGATTAAGGAAAGACAGTGGAAATTTACAGGTTACAATACAATTTTTCAAATTGTAGCCCAATGAAGTTTGTCTGAAAGGCTTAAAGCTAACATGTACAGTACTTTCATATCTAGGAAAACTGAAAAAAATAGATTGGATTTTATCTAGAGACAAAAATATTAAATTTATAAGGGTTTCTTTGAGGCATTCTGAAATAAAGCTTGTATCAGGTGCTCATAGTTAAATAGGTCTATTCTTGATTGTCATTATAAATACTGTCAGATTTGTATTTATAAGTATCATTTACAATCACCTGTTCCTCTGCTTTGGATGTGGAGTACAGTCAAACCTGTTTTTATGCGGGGGATAGGGACCGCATTAAAAAAAACGCATTAAAAAAAATCTCACGAAACTTCACGAATGGCTGTAAATAATAGTTTTCGCAACACAATTAAAAAAATAATTTTTTTTATGCGGTCAACAGGGACCGCATAAAAAAAGTCTCACATAGAAAATAACTCAAAACCGTACGAAATAGAATTTATTGACAACAGATGTCAGCACTTGACTGCATCGTCTGGTCTATCGTCTGTTTTACATATTTTTGTCCAGATGGTGTTTTGTTGACTTAAAAAGTAAATTATTTCATTTTTCGCATATTCATGCAATAATATTACTATAATAAATGCATTTATGCTATAATAAGTTTATTTAGCTATAATAAGTCAACGTGAGACATGACGAATCGCACGAGACTAGTCGCCAACTATACCGCACAAATTAAAAATTCGCATTAAAAAAATCGCACAAATAAAATCGCACATAAAAAGAGCGCATAAAAACAGGTTTGACTGTAATTGCAAATGCCAAAGTTTGCAGTTTTTATGGTACAGAGCCAAAATAGCTAAAAACTCTTATCTTAGAATACTCTTATTAATTAATACAAAAATGTGGCACAAATACTCAGTAATGACTGTAGCATTCACATTTTTAGATGATGACACCTAATCCTAAAGCCAAAAAAATTGACATCTCATTTTTAATAAACAAAACAAAATATTAAATACAGGTGTAGGACTATAATAAAGACCTTCAGGAATAAAGCTCCCCACTATTAAAAGAATCTACACCAGAGTTTTTCAAATTGTTCTTTACAATGCATGATAGGAGGAAAAGGTTACAATTATCCCAATCAATCTTAAAATCTTTATGATGCATTAGTGATCCATTTAACATATATTTTGTGACATGTTGATTTTGATAATTAGATGAGTAATGATATCCACAATTACAATAAGTGTCACCTACTGTATATGCATTCTTGATAAAACATTTTTGAATATTCCATAATAATTCTATGATGAATTGGATTACATTGTTTTTTATTTTATATATTTTTTTATTGATCTGATTCTTGTATATATTAAAATAAAATTTACTTTTATAACTATTATGCATTGCTTGATTATTTAATGCTTAATTTCACAGACAATTTAGTAATATATAATAAAAATAATACTACTGTGTAGCTAGGAAACATGATAATCTTAATACTGATTCTCATTTGGACTGATGATTTTGTAATCCCTAGTTCAATAAAGTTATTACCAAAGCAGTTTTGTTAGAGAAAATTGCAAAAGAAACAATGCAATAAATAGAAAATTATTTAGAAATGTTCATAAATCTAGAAAATTCAAAGATGAGTCTTCTACATGAATATCTTTAATATTTAGGTTCAGTAGTAACAGAAAACCTTACTTGAACCAAATAACCGAGGTAAATTGTTTCTTAGGTGCAATTTACCCCGGTTATTTGGTTTAAGTAAGGTTTTCTATATATACAACCCAGTGTATTCAGTAGTAGAATAATACTCAGTAGTAGCATTTAAAGTTTTGAAGTTTGTTGTATCTCATTTTATAGTTTTTGGAAAAAATTTTTAGAGGATCTATTTATTACAAAAAAGCACAAAAAGTTGTTTTTAAAGTAATTTTTTTTTCATGAAAGTTGTAGAATTCCAAATTATTATTAAAGCTAACAAGTTATAGCCTTAAAAACAAACTAAAATGCTATTGTTGTAAACTGTTTGATATTTGTTGAGTTGCATGCCTGCTGCAAACCATGCAATTTCATTGTAAATGTAGTCAATAAGTATCAATATCAGTTTGAAATTTTTCATCTTATATAAGATTAAAAAATTAATATAGGTGCAAAGCATAGTTGAATTCCACTCAGAGTTGCATACTCTTTGAGGTCAGACACTATGCTAAAGTAAATTCATTTTGATCTGTAGAAACTAAGTTTTATTTTAGTTTTTAGATCAGATGAAACAATTGGTAATATTTGAAATTATGAATATAATTACCTTTTAATGTTTGAAGGAATCAAACATAAAGTTTGGATAATTCAACAAACTAATGTTAATTCGTTAAAACAAATTAGTGTAATTTATATATACTCTATAATGCTTGAAGGACTATCATATTCTTAAATCCCAGAAATAGTGTATAAACTAATTAAAGAATTTTAAAAATTCTAAAATTGTATACTGTGTACTAACTTAAGTGGCTGTAAGACTTGTATTCTACGTATTAAACTTATATCTTGGTTTATTTTAAGGAATATTATAGCATGTTTTCTAAAAGATTACTACTGTTTGGAAGCCTTTGTTAGGTATAACTGAAAAAAAATTTAATTCTCGAAGTTATAAGAATGATGCTTATATTCTTGTGCATGTTATTTATCAAGTCAAACTTTGTATAATTTCAGGAATTTGGATTTGGGCTTTCCTTTTGTTTATTTACTAAATTGTTATCTCAAAACTATTTCAAATTCTAAGTTCTACATTCATGAAAACAAAAATAATGTAAATGATGTTAAGTGTTATATTTTCGCGTGTTAAAAATAGGAAAGAAAATTTAGCTGTAATAAAAGCAGGAAATTTGCTGAATTTATCATATCAATATATAGTGAAATCCATTGTAATGTTTTTCAATTTAATGTTTACCTTGATGATTACACATTTATTTTTAGTAGTTTCACCTAGTGCTTCATAAAAACAATTAAATTTAGGCTTTTCAATCACATTTTAAAAAATTTTTAAATTGTGTACAGTCGAGGAATAAAGAACCCTTAAGTAAGCTTTTGTAGTTACATAAATCAGATACAATATAATATAACAAACATTAAAACGAAAACCATATAAAGAGGGGTTATTTTAGCCTAAGATAGTCACATTTATCGCGATACTCGGACGGTACGAAATGGCACAATTTCATTGGTCAAGTAGACACCATTTGAAAATAAGATACTGTATGTTAAATTTTTTCATATATAATTTTCCTAACGTTAACTTTAAGAAACTATCATTCACAACCGAATATTAAACAGTAATCTGCCATCGCGAAAAACGGAAGACATTTAAATTGCATTTTCGAAAACCGCTTAAAACATTTTGTGTTGGATAGGTTGCACGTAATCGAAGTTGCTTCCTTAACCTCCTGGGGCAGATCTAGGTTTTCCGGGGCCTAGGGCTTATTGAAGTTCATTTTTACCTAACCTATTAACTATTTACTTTTTTACTATACGATAAGTGCTCGTTGATCGTCGCTTCCTCTGCTCGCGCTTCCAAAGAAGAAGGCTGATTTTGTAGATGAATGACAACAGAATGACAAATAAATTGTGTAGACATGTATATATTTTAATAATGTAAATCAATTCTGATTTTGTAAATGCAACATTTTAAAAATAAAACTTTATCTAAATTTATTCTATAAACATTCTTTATATTTGTTGTGTATCTAGTTAGTTGTAACATTTACTTTTCAAATTTAACGTTTTAATGCTTGTTATATTTTTCATAGCAAGCAATCGACGATGTCGTCTTGCCGCCATTTTGTAAACGACACGCATCCACTCTGGACAGAAGTCGCCAGTTCTAGAAAGTTACTTATCCCTCTGCAGCCTCGTATAAACCACACTACTTAGGGTACAGACGCGAATTTAGAGCGAGCGAGAGATTTAGTTTTCGCAAAGGAAAACCATGCACAAGCGAGAAGCGAAAAATAACGCTGGCGAGAGCGAATTTCTGGTTCTCACACTTATCTGACCGGTTTTGATATTTATCGCGTTTCGCCACATATTCTCGCTCGCTCGCGTCTGCATAGTCGCACCCTTACAGTATGCCAGTATTCACAACCAGTGGTGATATTCGAAATATTTAACAAAGTGTTCGCTAGCAGAAAATTTTTCCCTAACAATCGCCGACAAACAAAATGTAAGTTTTGGCTAGATATAAATACAATACCATTTTTGCGATATATGTAATAATCAGTGGAGTATGTCGAACGTAGGGGGCCCTGGGCGAAGACCAGGTAACAATAGTATATTAATGATATCGACCTTTTTTTTTTTAGGCAGAGAAATTTTTCACCCCGAATAGACAGATGTCATCGTCTCTCGAAATACAATATCCTTTCTATTTCGCTGTCCATGACCCGACACGTGTTCCACAGCCATCTTGTATTATCTCGCGCGCGTGAGATCGTGGGATCTCTCTTAAGACTGGATCTAGTTTCAAGAACTCTCTTGAATCGATCGCGATTAAACCGCGTTTCAGTCGAGATTGAAACGGTCGAGAGAAATCGCATCAAGGCATAGTCCCCGACCTTGCTCACAATCTAGATTGAAATGCTCGGTGCGAACGGGGTATAAGGCTCTAGTTTAGTAGTGTTACAGAGTATAAAACGTATATTTCAATATATTTTTTAAAAGAAACAAAACAACTGAGAAATGTTACGTGTGTTTAACAAGGTTCGGGAAACTGAAAATTTTACCAACGGGTTCGGCCGAACCTGTGCGAACCCGCTGAATATCACCACTGTTTACAACCAAGGATAAAGAGTTAAATTCAAGTAATAAACGTTCGCGTAGTAAAACTAAAATGAATGTTACTTGTTTAATTCTTGATAGTTTTGAATACGACCGTTAGGCACCCTATTTTTATTACATGCAAAACTTTTTACTTTCGTGTTCAGTTTTGGTGAATTAGACAACAAAAGTTATAACCAAATCTGATTAGTAGTCATTTGGCAAAGAACTGCTGATAGCTTAATCTCTACATATTTAATAACAGTCGATTTAAGGATCCTACTAACGTTTTTGTAAACAACCCCTATTATTTTTTTTTAACTTCGCCCTGTGGGCACTAAGAGGGCCTCTTTGCAAGCCCGTTATGAGTTAGGCCGGGTGGTGAGGGAAGGGGCCCGACATATCCGGACGGAACACCCCTCGAAAAATTCCTGAGGATTTTTCGATCCCGGATCCTCCAGAGCGGTAGGCTGCCACCTTGATCGGTCGTCTCCACCCTGTTGTAACACATCATAACCGGTGGTTTAAAAAATCTATGGTTCTGTTTTAAGGAGAAAAGCGTGTATTAAGCTATTAATAACTAATGATTTTTAAAAATCCTATGAACTATATTTCAGAAATACTGTACAAGAATTTAATGGTATTACCGATTTTAAATATATTTCCTTGAAATATCGAAAACATATATTATTATTTTTTCAAAAATTTTTCAATGGAAAAAAAATGTTTTAATTTCAAATTATATATAAATTATTTCATTGCAAATATTTCGTAACATTAACAGTCGTTTCATTTAAACATAATAGTTTATTATTTTCGAAAACATGTTTTGTACTAGACGTTTTTACTATTCAATTACATTTTATTAGAGTACCTAGGTACTCTACATTTTATTATAGATATTTCCATTAAAAACTATACCAAATATTCAATTTAAAAAACTAACCGCTACTATAAAAAGTTATTAATTTCTTTCAAATAAAGCAGAATACAATCTGAAACACACGCTCAGCAGTAAGAAATAGTTAATGAATTTACTTAATCACCTTATTCTTGATGAGAAATGCTTATTTGCATAAATACAAACGTTTTCAACCTAATATAATAAATCATCAGGTGTAGAACGTTGAGTCCGAATGTTTTACAAAAAATTGGAACAAGTCAATGACGAAATGTTCGAACAAATACAATTTAAGATATAAATTTAAATACAAACGAGCGATTATTTTATTGTGTCATCATCGCAATGCTGGGCTGCATTGTATTTTTAATTTAATTTAAAATATATGCTCTCCATCTCAAATTAGTAGTGGCTTGCTCCTTAACATCATATTTTTCCATTGGCAATGGAGTCGTGCTGGTATATATTAACTGCGTTTAGAGGAAAAATTTTCAATTGAATTAACGTAACTTCAGGTTTGCGTCGGAAGTTCATATATAGTTAATCAGGACCTCCTGTTCCTAAGCTTTCCATATCTGGTCTTGAATTTCATTTTATCTAACACCGTTTTCGAGATTAAGAAGAAGAAATTTCTAAATTAGTATTGTTTTACACTTATATATGCTATTGCTTATTTAACAATTACATTGCGTTGCGCTATTAAAAATTTGGGAAGCCTGGGCTAAGCCCTATTAACCCCTATGTTGATTCGTTACTGACAAGAAGTATATTCGCATATATTTATGGCCTACGTCAAAGATAAAGTTCCATGTTTTTCATCCATACTTTTAATGCAAATCAGGTCATCAATGGAGCTGAGAAGCCCGTGGATGAAAGCGGGAAACTGTTAATTTTGACGTAAATATAAAATAAGAGAAATTATGACTATCCGTATGACCTGAAATTCTTGATACTTTGCATTTGCAAAAATAATATATCTAAATTATTACTTTGATTTTAAATACAATTCGATTTTAAAACACAATTTGCCTCGTTTAACTTGATGATATCCCAATTTTATGCAAATTGTTTGTTTGTTTGTATACGGCAACGCGATACGGGCGATATGCCGAGGGGATGTCTCCGGGGAGAACTTTCTATGGTAATCTGGGCCCTATTTAGGTGTTACTAAAGTGAAGAAAATCCGGAAAACTCCACATAGTTTACCCATTCGGCCATTGGTAGGCTTGTGCAAATTGCTTAACATTACTCTGAGCTTTTTGTGCTCGGTTTTAATTCACAGCATAAAAATTTACATTTATTTGTAATAAATCACAAAAAAAGACGCAAAGGTAAACTTTTGGTCCTATATGTAGGGAATTAATAATTTTTCATTATTTAATACTTTAATAATTTGAAATATCATTCCAATAAAAGGAAATGTATTAAAGAAAGATTAAAATGATAACAGAAGAGTCATTTTAAATTTTCTTTTTGTAATATTCATACTTCGTGAGGTTTATCGCTGACACATGAAAAAATGGCCGGATGGCCGAGCGGTCCCCGTCCCTCACCACCCGGCCGATTTTTTGTGGGCCTGGCCTAACCCACAATGGGCTTGCTAGAAAAGGCCCTCTTAGTATACTTTAGTTATCCTCACCAGGGCGGAAAAAGTTAAAAAAAAAAAAGACCCCGAGGAAAACGAAATGGAAATAATTAACCATTTAATTAGTATTTCAATTTCATTTTTCTAAGGATTTAATAAACTGCATTTTACAGATGTGTTTTGCAATTTAACACTGCAGTATTTTCTGTGGTAAGTCTTGAAATTTGTTCAAGAAGAATTTTATGTTTATGTAATTGTTACATTCCCAATTATGTGACTTGAGCGTTTTCGCGACTTTTAATACAATACAATAATTTATAAAGAGTGGCAGCAATAATTAACAAAATAAATACAAAACACACACCAAAACTTAATCTAACTATAGCGTACACGTACCTCTAATGGTCGACACCTGGTCCCGTTCATCACCTCGGCCACTCCATGTGGTCGTGGTCGAATCCGCGGATGGGCTTGACTAGAAGACCCTCTTAGTACCCACAGCGCAAAAGAGTAAAAAAATATATCTTTATAACCAATACTTACTAAAATATTCTCTTGTCGATATATGACAAATGATCTTTTCTTTGTTTTAACTCCGTTCTTCGGACGCTGATAGGACCTTTCAGGCCAGGCTCACAATGGGTCAGCTACATATCCAGACGAAACACCATTCAAAAAATTTCTAGGGTCTTTTTCGACAAGCCCAATTTCGATCCTAAGTCTACAAGAGCGCTGTTTTTTAATCTTTT
Source organism: Centruroides vittatus (assembly GCF_030686945.1). NCBI lineage: Eukaryota > Metazoa > Arthropoda > Arachnida > Scorpiones > Buthidae > Centruroides > Centruroides vittatus. The sequence continues at coordinate 1,880,117 of NW_027122335.1, forward strand.
TCTCGTTGCAGACCGGTAATATCATGGATAATTTTACGTAGACCAGTAATTATATGCGACTGTGAATTATGCTTATTTATTACGCTTATATAAATTTATCTAGAATTACTATACGTAACAAAATACGTACAGTACTGCGCCAGCGTCATTAAAATCAAATATTTTTCTATGGACCAGTGAAATTTTTCGCGAACCGGCAATTGAAAAACACCTCCCTAGAGCGATAAGCTGCCACCTTAACCTCTCGGCCATCCGTGACAGATGATCATCGAATAAAATATCGATATTTTCTTCCGCTATGTCTTTCATTGAAATTTATTTCATCGATATATTCTAATATCGTATCCTTAGTTGTTGACATATTCAGTAATGGGCTAAAGCTAAACTGAAGTCGGCATTCTAGTGAAAAATATTATTTAGAATAAAGTTTGAGTATTTCTTGAAAGACGTTGTTATTCGTTTATTTATATAGTTTTAAATATTAACTAATATAAAAGTTAAAACATAACTTAAATGAATATGTTTCGACGAATGAATTTATGGCAAATTTCCAAATCTAGTAGTTATGTACAGTATTTGTGATTCAACTCGGCGGGAGATATCTAAATATAAACATTTTCTTGTCTCGTTCGGCACCATCCAGCACATGGAACCTATTAGACGTCGAACATTTCTAGAAACAATTTCCTACATTCGTTTACCTAATAATGTTCGTCTTCAACCTTACACGAAAGAATCATTTGACAAACAAACTAAAAGAAGACAAAAAGCTTTGCGTGAATTTTCATTCATACCCGAAAGAAAAACTTCGCTTCCAGAATGCGAAGAACTTTGCATTCTTCCTCATTCAATACCTCCGCAACTGATGGGTATCCCATTGGAAGAAGTCGATAAAGCAGGTTTAGAAAAGGTGAAACTTTTATAACAGACGTGCTTATTTTCTTTATTTAAATTTTATTTACAAACAAAAATATTAAAATTGCAGATATTTTATGTCGTGTCACATAGAAGTACTAGATGCTATTTGTATAGATTCAATGCAGATCCATCATTGTTTTATTTTTTCCCATGGAATCCAGTTCGTCGTTTTTGCATAACATTTTTTACACACAGGTATATATATGTTTTTATGATTTCAGCATTAATAATTGATATAATAATAATAATAATAATAATAATAATCATTAGCTTTTAATGATTAATTTAAATACATGTATTCTAGAATGATTGATGATATACTGCATATAACAGTGGTTCCCAACTTGTGTTTCCTGAACCCTAGAGTTCCACCAATGAAATCTAAGACTCCATCATAAAATAAATTTTTGAGCTTTAATTTAATAGTGTAAAATATGTATGAAAAATACAATTTACAGTTTCAAAAATTATTAATATTTCATAGGAAAAGGTGACCTATGCACAGTCTGCTTGGCTGACATTTGTGGAAAATGTAATCCATTGAGTCTAATGACGAGAATATTTGATTCTTTCCCATTATTTTATGAATGCAAAGAATCAAATACAAGTGTTCATTCCTACAGGAGAAACTGTTTCTCAGGGAGTGGCAATATCGAAATACTTGAGTATTCATTTTACATTTTGCAAAAAAAAAAAAAAAACCAAATGCATTTGATTCTCCTATAATATCTGCTGACAAAATCATCTTTGAATTAATATTGTTTGCTTTTTCATTATTAATGTATGTTTTTTTTATATAATAAAGAAATTATTCTTGATGTTTTGGTTTGTTATTTTATTTATAATCAGTAAAAATTGTCAGGTTTTGAAACTTTTTATCAAGGTGAAAAGATTTCCATGATTAAAATAAGTTGGAAATCATTGGTATACGTAAAATATATTCAAATCATTAGTAAAATAATTTTAATATTTACATAAATTGTTTAATAATTCATTGCACACTCTATATCTATATCTTTCTTATTTCATTACTTAATTATTATTTCAAAGAAAATAAAAATATTTTATGAATTTATTTTTTTGTCTTTCAGATATTTTGATTATTTTGTTGTAACTATCATTTTAATAAATTGCATTTTTCTTGCATTGAGTCATCCAATTGAAGAAACAGAGTAAGTAACTTAAATTATTTTTCTATTTATGTTATACATGTACTGTAATATATCATGCAGGAAAGGAACATGACTTTTAAAAGTAAAAACACAAACACACCAATTACATGTACTCCAGCATGGAAATTTTAATTTAAATACAAGTGTTTTGGCTATATTTATGAACCTACTTCAGGTAAGAGAGCTGTTCTATAAATTGAATAAGTTACAAAAAAAATTTTCAAAAACAAAATATTTCATACATGCTTTGACACAGGTTGAAATTTAAAAATTTTAAATTATTCTGTACCTAACTAGATGCAATTTTTAAATTATAGATCATAAATGATTTAAAATAAGAAGATACATATGTAGAACAAAATATTACAAATTAAACAAATAAAATTAGATGGAAATTGAGCAAACATGGATTGAGTGTTTATAGTTAATAAAATATTATAAACTGAACATAAACAAGAAAGAAGATATACCTCAAACAAATTGTAATATTTTGTATATATGATTGGTGTGTTTTTACTTTTTATAAACAGTTTCAGTATTTGTGTGAGTTTAGATATCATGACTTTTGAATAACAACCCAAAATTCTTGAGAAATTGATATATGTAACTTTGAAAAGATGCATTTGGAAAAACATTTTTGAAATATTGCATCTATATATATATATAATCAAGACGAATTGATAATAATAATAATCAGTGCAGAGCCCAAACAATTAGGAGTTGAAAGTTGAAATTTGGTACACAGGGTACATCATGAGAATGCACACTAAGAAGGGAGTTTTTGAAATTCCTCTCCACGGGGAATGGACGGATTAAAGCTTAACACTTCCATCAACAATGGAAGTGTTAAGGCTTAACACTTCCTTAGGACATTAAGTTAAAAGTAAGTAAAACATGTATTCAAGTTAAAAAAATATAATTGAACAAATTCAATTAATTATAATTAGATGTATGGACAAATCTGTTGGTCACTGCACATTTTCTCAAATCTTAAAATCAAACTGAACACAGCCACCTTCATTTTCTTCTCCACATTGATTTTCATGTGATACTTAGTTTTTATCACAGCAATAGCTGAAAACCCAGCTTTGCACAAAAAAGAAGTTGCAAATGGAATTAAGATTTTCTGAGCTTTACCACTGAGAAAGGATATTCATCTTTTACTGATATCCAAAATTTAGTTAATTCCATGCTGCTAAATTTTGTTTTTCACATATTGTTGCAAGACAACTCAATAAGATTTTCTTCTTCTGTAGCAGTAATTCAGATGAAGCACTGGCATTAAATGGATTGTGAATCCATGCAAATTTATTGATATCATTTTGAAAATATTTTTCAAACCAGGTGATAAGCTGTGATAAATGTTCTTCAAAAATAGATTTCATACCTTGAGAGAAATCATCTTCACTGGAGGTCAAAAACTGTTGTGACAAGGGGAAACATTCTTTTCCTTTGTCTTCATTTATTTTTTCTTTTTCATAGTTTTAATGTTTTTGTAAAATCTGGAATTTTCTCAATTGACTTTAAAAGGTGCATGTTGCTTCCCTGCAGGGAGAGATTCAGAGCATTCAGCTTTTCAAAAGTATTGCATAAGTATGCTAGTTTTATCAAAACCTCTTCATTCACAAAATTTTCGGCATATTTGTGGTATTCCTCTTTAAGAAAAATATAAATTTTTTGTCACTGTTCAAATGTACAAGACAAAACATTACTTCAAGAGTGCGATGGCTCTCCCGTGGTAATGTTTCATACTTTCTTGAAGTACTGTAGTACAACAAAGACATGCGCTTGGATCCTATATCCTCATATAGTTTTTTGAAAAATCTTGTCTTCAGCGATAGATTTTTATAAAGTTTACTACATATTCTAAGGCCTGGTTCAATATAGCGTGGTGTTCGTAACAAGAGGTACACGATCCCGCGAGCGAAATGGTACAAAATAAAACTTAATACAAAGTAGTTTTATTCTCTCTGAACAGGTTCTTTACATAGGATCCCAACTTTACAACTTCTAGAATTTTATATATACAGGAATTAAAAGTTTGTCCTCAAAAACAGTTATCTTGCACACACGCGACAATCTGACGAGGACCGTATTCACTTACACTAACTTATACTAACTTAAAACTAAAAGAAATTGGAAGAATAGAAGAAATAAGGAAAGATAAGAAAAGTAGTAGAAATACCCGGGTTTCTTTGCGATGTGTCTTTTGGTGGGGAACAACTTCGGATCTCTCTCTTTTGTTACGTTTGTAGCCCTTTTCCTTATAGATCTTTCGTCTATAATCTTTTTCTTTCAGACTGAGTCGTCTTTCCTCGATGATCTCTCTCTGCACTTTATCCTCTTAGATCACCCTTCTCCCTTTCTGGAGCACTCCTTTTCAGCTCCTACCTCTTCGGGATTCCAACCCAGACTGGCACTCTTTCTGTCTGTTTTGCTTCAGGGCCTCACTCCCTCTTTTGTTCTTACTATTGAGGGAAAGATAATCCTCCCCCAAGGGCAAAGAGTTAGACAAAGAGAGTTCTAGGAAGAGTTAGACAAAAGAAAGTTCTAGAAAGAGTTAGACAAAGGAACAAAGAAAATCTAAGACTAATTCAATATAAAATATACAAAATATACAATATCATGGCCGACGGCCACATACGCCCCCCTCATAAGAGTCACACTCCGTAGTGCAATCTACGGTAGTTGACTTTACATCTACGCGTATTATAGGGGTGTTGCGGCGTTTTTTCTTTATCATCTTCAGTACACCTTTCACCGGCACCCTCGTTCTCGACCTCTTCCACATCCTGTGTGGGTGAATTTAGTACGGGTCTTCTCCTGGTTAACCATGTCCGTATGTAATCAGTGGGATCTTCATCTTCTTCCTCATCTCTTACGGGTGACTCTCTCCTCTTCACATACTGAGGGTTCCTCCTCCTACCTTCTTTATATATTGGAGCGTAACATGGTTTGATCCGGTCGGTGTGTACCACCCATCTCTCATCTTGGCGGTTACTACCAAGTTCAACAGTTACAGGACCCAACACTCGTACTATTCTATATGGGCCCAAGTACTTTGGAGAAAATTTTCCGGTCCTCTTTCTCCTCCCTTTCCGGAGTAACCATACCCGCTGCCCTTCTTCCCATAATTTTTCCTTCCTACCCTCGTTTTCTCTTCCCCTATTTTTTAGGTTACGTTGCCTTCCTAATTCATATGCAACTTTCCTGATGTCTTCCCTTCCGATATGACCCTTAAAGTTTTCCCTCGTCTTCCTTAAGAACTCTCCATCTCCTTGTGATTCCACTACTTTACTCCAGAGTTCTTTATTCTCTCTTACATTATTATTCACCTTCTCAGCCCTATTGCTATTAACGTTCATCTGTGATAAAGTATCCGCCACCTTATTGAGCTTCCCTTTTATGTGACTTATTTGAACATTACAGTCCACTATCTTCGCTGACCACCTCATTAACCTTTTATTGTGGTTTCTCATGTTACCTATAGTATCATTTGCATAATCATCGTACACACCTTTACTTCCCCCATTACTGCTTGCACTTTCCTCCATTGCCCTTCTCACACTACTGATTATTTCATACATTCTCCCGAGTATATCCATTCCCAAGATACCGTCGTATTCTGTGTATCCAGGAAGCTGCATGCATGCTACGGTTATCTTGGATGCCTTATCCCTATATCCCACCTCGGTGTACAAAACTCTCTCACATTCTGTTACTTCGCCATTTATGCCTCTTATCCCTAAAAATTCACCCTCAATAGTTGCCCTAGCTATGTCTTGTCTGGAGATACGTTTCATTACCGTGGAACTCAAGACTGACCTTTCGGCTCCCGTATCTATAAGAAAGCACAGTCTAATACCCTCAACTTCACCATTAATTAGTGGAAGACCTTTTCGTGACTTAAAAGCTTTGTCGGCCAGCTTAATTCTTACACAAGGAGCGCTATGCCGGCCTGTATGGCACTCCTTTATCAGGTTAACCGATTCCCTTTTACGTTTTGGACAGTTACGGGCAAAATGGCTAGCATCACCACATACGTAACATCTTTTATCATTCACCCTCCTATCCTGATTCCCTTTATCCAATATCTTATTCACTGCTTCTACTAATGATTCGATTTTCTTTTCCAACCCCTTAATTTTTTCCTCATTTTTATTATCCTGAATTCTTGAATCTTCCCATCCTTCGGCACCCACGGCATATTGTTCCCCAATGTTCACATTTACCCCTCTTTGTTCGAACCTGCCACCACACACTATTTCTATTTTTTCCTCTCCTTCCGCTACCTCGAAAGCTTCTTCCAGAGTTTTTGGCGCTCTCCTTAGTACGTTGGCCTTAAGGTTCCCCCTCAATCCCTTTATAAATCGCTCCAAGATTATATCATCACACAGTACGCTTATTTTATTATTTTCCCTGGTAGCCCGTGCCAGTAACGTCTTTGTACGGATCGTGAAGTCCGTTACGGACTCGCTATGCCCTTGCTTCAAACTTAACAACTTATCTATGAAGTCCTTTTCTGCAGCCTCTCTCTTCCCAAAACATTTTATTAAATCACATTTTATCTCCTTGTATTTTCCAGGGTATTGCTCTACCAAACATAAGAATGTGGCCAATGGTTCACCTTTTAACCGCGACTGCAGTACTGCTACCTTGACCTCGTCATTCCATCCGGCCAACTTAGCTATATTTTCTATTGTCTGGAAAAACTGCTTAATGTTGACCGTATCACCCTGCGTTCCAGAGAACATAGGGATCATGCCCAAGAATCCTGTAACGACTAACGGTGGGCTCGGATCGAAACCTTCACCAGAATTCGAGCTCCCCACTTGGTTGTTCGTGGCCATTACAATACGTATATATACAAATAAGATAGACTAAAATTACAATGGGATATTACAAGGAGAAAGATATACGACAAAATGTCTTCGTGTTACAGTTGGGATCCTGTCGCGGACGCCATTTGTGGTGTTCGTAACAAGAGGTACACGATCCCGCGAGCGAAATGGTACAAAATAAAACTTAATACAAAGTAGTTTTATTCTCTCTGAACAGGTTCTTTACATAGGATCCCAACTTTACAACTTCTAGAATTTTATATATACAGGAATTAAAAGTTTGTCCTCAAAAAACAGTTATCTTGCACACACGCGACAATCTGACGAGGACCGTATTCACTTACACTAACTTATACTAACTTAAAACTAAAAGAAATTGGAAGAATAGAAGAAATAAGGAAAGATAAGAAAAGTAGTAGAAATACCCGGGTTTCTTTGCGATGTGTCTTTTGGTGGGGAACAACTTCGGATCTCTCTCTTTTGTTACGTTTGTAGCCCTTTTCCTTATAGATCTTTCGTCTATAATCTTTTTCTTTCAGACTGAGTCGTCTTTCCTCGATGATCTCTCTCTGCACTTTATCCTCTTAGATCACCCTTCTCCCTTTCTGGAGCACTCCTTTTCAGCTCCTACCTCTTCGGGATTCCAACCCAGACTGGCACTCTTTCTGTCTGTTTTGCTTCAGGGCCTCACTCCCTCTTTTGTTCTTACTATTGAGGGAAAGATAATCCTCCCCCAAGGGCAAAGAGTTAGACAAAGAGAGTTCTAGGAAGAGTTAGACAAAAGAAAGTTCTAGAAAGAGTTAGACAAAGGAACAAAGAAAATCTAAGACTAATTCAATATAAAATATACAAAATATACAATATCATGGCTGACGGCCACAATAGGACTCAGATATTTTGATGCAAGTGCTTCTCTATGAATACACAATGGGTTCACAGTGCATCAGAGTTTTTGTTTTGAAAATGTGCTTGCAATCCTCCATAACAGCCGGACAAAGAACGAGCACCATCAGTACAGATACCAATGCATTTGATCCACTCCAAATTATTTTCGGATATAAAAATATCAAGGATCTTGAACATGTCATGAGCCTTAGCACCAGCAGTGATACTTTTACAAAAAAGAAAGTCTTCTACAATGTAATTACTATCCATAAACTTTACATAGCAAATCAAGTGAGCATCATTATTATTATCTGTGTCCTTATCCAGCTGCAACAGAAATTCCTTCCCTTTTATTTTTTTAATTAAATAAACATTAGAGGTCCTTCACTATATGCTGTATTCTGCGACTGATGGTGTTATTGGACAAAGGCACCTTTGAAAGCTGCTTTCCAGCTCACTCACTGATCATAATGTTCTCCATATCTACAGCAGCCAGTAGAATGAGTTTTTCTGCGATGGTATGATGTGGTGGGTAAAGCCCCCCATGTAATTATGTATATATTATCATATTTTATAAGTTAACGGTTAGCATTGTTTCCACTAACCCTATCGTTTATAATTTTTTACTCATTTTCTAAAATATTTTTCTCGTGGCGAGTTTTGGGCGAGTGCAAGGTCACCCACCTCGTGGGAAGAGAAAATCCACTTTCTCACAAGGTGAGAAAGTGGATTTTCGAGATTCGAGGGAGGACTACGAGAGGAGGAACACGTGCAGAGAGGGAGAAAGTCACCGAAAAGGAAAAGAACAAGAGAGGGAGATCCAGAGTTGTGTTTGAGGACTGGAGTAATCAAGAGATAAAGTAGTTTTTTTATTTATTTGGATGTTTCGTCCCACCGAAGGAGTTCCACGTGGTCAGTTTATGTCCTTTGTTAATCGTAATAGACTTCCTAACTCGCCAAACAAAGAAAAGGGGTTTTCTTATAACACAACTATCCTATACTTCCTTTTTTTTTAATCTAACTAACATTAGTCATAGTCTAATTTAAGTAGGTTTAATTGGTACTGTAATGCGATTAAAAACGATTGTGAACCAACCGCTTTCGGGGTTTGAATGTTCAATCCGCACTACACGCATTGTGGAAAAAAGAAAAAAATAATCGGCTTAGCCTTTGTAATTTACGTCGACAAACGAATAAAATTGTTATTACTATCGCTTATTTGTAATACATGTGTATTCGTAATATTATTCATATAACGTGGTTTTCTTTAACCCGTCACACCACAATGAGGTTTTTTACATTTTGCAATTCTATGTGCCACCTTTATTACAGAATTAATGATTTGCACCAGATCTGCTAGATGTTACATCTTATCACATTGAATTGAAAGTGAATGTAAAATTATTAAAATTTTATGATATTTTGTGGCACCCCTATGAGGAAGCTGTGATGCACACTTTGGGAACCGATGACATAAGATGTTATTTTTTAGAATTAAAACTATTTTTTTAGAAGTTTCTATGAATATGAATTTTGTTTGATATTTGGAAGTTGAAATCAATGACAATTTTATGCACATTTTTTACTTTAAATAAATGATTTATATGAGAGTACTTGAATTAATATGGAAATTAATAAATTGATAAATCATTTTAAGTTAAAATTTTTAAAAATAGAAATTTCAGCTAAAAATATTTGATCAACTATAAACTGAAACTGATAAGCTGTGTAAAATGTAAATAGTAAGGGTCAGCTAACACTTCTTTAGCCACCTTTGCTTCCAACCCCAACATAGACTTATTATAGACAATATAACACTTACAGTTCCATCATCATCATCCAATTATCATGGTATTTTCAGGTAAAATATAAATAAAAATTACCTTCTTAATCCTAGTAATGTATTTATTAAAATTAGAAACGTTTTCAATCAGTTTGACTGACCTTCTTCAGTTACATCAAATAAAAGAATACATTTTAAAATAAAATACAATATTTGAATTAAAATATAAATTTAAAATAACATGAAAATAATAAATATATGAATAAAATACATAAAATAACAATAAATAAATAAAAATAAACAATTAATAAAACAGAAATTTCAGTAAAATAAGAATGATTAAAATATTGGATTTTTCTTAAGACATTTTTATGTATATGAAGTTAATGTGATAAAGTTTCATGACAATTCACAAATGTATACTTATTAACTATGAAAATTATGAAACTGGAAATTAATTTTAGAAATTAAAATTATCCCTATACTAGAATGAATGAGTCATTTTGCGGTAAGTGTTGAAACATTTCATTTTATAGAACAAGTTAAAAAAACTTTTCATATGCATGCCTTCAGAGACTAAAAGCAAATTAAATTTTTTATTCTGTTAGAATAAAATTTATAATATTAAAAATCTATAAAATTGTAATTGATATAGTGAATATTTTTACTATGTATGTTATACATTATTTAAAGCATACATTTAAGATAAAAATATTTCATTGTCTATTTGAATTCTGTATGTTTTAAATATAAGGATGGTTTAACTTCTGTCCAGAATTTCAGTGATGGAACTGTGTGTGTTATATAGTCTAAATTTATGTTTTTTCCCTGAATACTTCCTGCACATACTGACTGACTTTTCTCATCATTTTGACAACATTAAATATGAGCATTTGAATGGGGTCTAGAGAAAAAAACAAGTTGGGACTATGTAACACTTACAGTTCCATCATCATACTGAAATTGTGTATAAAAGTTAAATCATCCTCATATAATATAAGCTACAAATAAACTTTTTGAGAATTATAGCTTGATTACATAATATTGATTTTGAATTTATATGATGTCCTTATTTCAGGTATGTATTTCTTAGCATATATACAGCAGAAATGATTATAAAATCAATTGCAAAAGGTTTTATTTTAGATAAATTTACTTACTTAAGAAATGCTTGGAATTGGTTGGATTTTATTGTTATTTTATCAGGGTAAGTATAAAATAAAATCACTTAATAGGCTTATGAATTTAATATAATTTATAACTCAAGCTTTTACATAAATAACTTGTATATACAGTACAAATTTTCACAAGATTTAAATTATACAGTATGTTTTAGAAATACATATATTAAAAGGAATTTGGTAATTTTTTTTGGTACAATAAAACCCTGAGGGTACAGCTCTGAAAGCACTCAGCATACATTATTGAATATTAACTTGGGAGAACTATTAAAAATTTATAAGTAATAGTAATAAATAATTAATACAAGCATCAAAACCAAAAGCAGCAGAATAAAGTAACAGAGCTAATATTTTCTCATATCACAGAACTAATTGTCACTTGGAATACATAGTGATACAATATGCTCTTCACACACCCACCTCAAAGAGCATTGGAATTCCATCATGAAAGGGTCAGCTAACACTTCTTTAGCCACCTTTGCTTCCAACCCCAACATAGACATGCATTTTGACCATGGACACTTCATATATAGTTCCACCTGAAAACAATATCTCGGATATTTAGAACAAGTAGAAATTCACAAGGCCACTGAAAAAATACCACTATTAACATATATGCCTTTGTGGAATGGTGTATGTGTACAACAAACACAGAACCAACTCCAGTGCATATAATACAAAAAATGAACACTACAAACTCCTTTCAAGTTCTTCAGGTCTGACTGAACAGTTACCTGATGGAACAAAATCTTGGAACTCTTATTTTCCTCAATGTTTGTTTTGAATCACTCTTTTTAACTTTTTTAATATTTCACAATATCTCTCAGAGTTTATTGTAGAACCATGTTTGAGGAAATCCACTAGAAGCACACTCTTCCTGTTTCAAAAAACAGTCGGCATGATCTTTCTTGCTGACAACATTTGCAAACATTTCCTTGGTTTTATAGGGGAACTTATGTGTCCCCACTCCATAGACTGGTTTTTTTGTCTCACAATTTAAATGTTTTATCCAAGTCTCATCCCCAGTTATGACACGACTTGAGAAATTAATAATGATCTCTGTGGTAGGCTTCCAGAAATGTCAACAATGCTGCCATGTGCTGTTTTTTGTGGTCATCTGACAAGATTTTCAGTATCCATCTGGCAAAAAACTTATGGTAGCCTAGTTTGTGTGTTATAACCTCATGAACAAACTCTGTGAAATTTGTGGAAACTCAAATGAGAGCTCCATAATTGTGAAGCAGCAATTTTCACAAATCTTTCCATTGATTTTTGTCAACAGTTTATTAGTCAAAAATTCTCAGTCGGCCACTTTGCTTTTCTTCATGAACATTAGTGCAGCCATTTTTAAACATAATGCACCACTGCCTTGCTCTGCCTTCACTCATTACATCGTTTCCGGATACCTAACAAAGTTGCCAATCGATCAATGTCAATGATTGGTTTGTGGTATATTTGCCAACAAAAACTTAATCACAGACTGCATTTCACAACTTGTAGGATTTTCAATTGCAGCAACATTTTAAAAATTACAGTGGACAAAGCAGAAGCAACACAAACCATACCCAAACACAGCTGAATGCGTAATGAGTCTTCGAAGAGATGTTCAGATGCCAAAATGGCAACTCTAGCCCAATCCCATGCCCCTAGTGGCCAAAACATAAGTTACTTTCTGGATTGCCCACATAAAAACAATATATGTTTGAATTTTAAAAATATAACTGCTTATTTTTACATGTAACAAAAAATATTTTAAAAATATTTCTAAATATAATATAAATATTTTGTGTACTTTTAGGTATTTAACAATTGCTCTTCAAGCTTTTGGAGTAGGATTTGGTAATCTTGCAGGTTTACGAACATTCCGTGTTTTAAGAGCTTTGAAAACAGTTTCTATATTACCAGGTAAAATAATAAAATTTACTATTTTCTACTGATAACAGAACAAATTGGAAAATTATTAAAGCAGATTATTATTGATGTTTAATATTGGTCTTTTTTAAATATATTGTATGTGCAAAATACAGACATGTGGTCTGTAATTTTTACACTTACATAGCATAATTAAATTGTGCTTTGTAAGTGTAAAAAGTGTACAGGTTGACCATCACTAATCTAACACTTATTTTGGCTAGCATAATCTCAAATTTCCTGGGTAGCATCAATCTGCTGCTAATATTTGGTGGTGCTCAGCATTGCCAGATATACTGTACAATAATTATCTTTCTTGCACCATAATATCATAGTATAGTATATAATAGTATTTAACAGCATACCCAACAAAACTGATGACCAGTGTGCATAGAAATAAACAAAACAAAAAATTCACCACAAATGTTTTTGAACTCCAATTCCACCAGAATTCTTCTTCAGGCATTAAATGGATGTTTGGTGGAATGTAAAAGCTTTTGGAATACAAACACGCACGAAAAATTTTAAGAGTCATGTTGCACTTCACTCTTGACTATACCCTGGTGTTCTGTGTGGTTGTTTACAATAGTATTTGTACGATAACAAAATGTAATATTTCTCATTCATGTAATGTTGTGTTACGTTGAACACTAAATAAAGTAGAGTAAACCTACAGAGACTGAGTAAACTTTATTGTCAGTAACCAGAGTAACAAAGAGCCACGGAACTACAATAGTCTCTAGCACGAGGTCTCACACTAAACTGAGACAAAGACAATCTTACACGTGCAGTGGACTAGGCTCAGCGCCATCTATCGGCGGCCAGGCCACACGTCCAACCGACACTCACATGACATTTTCCCCCCCTTTTTTTTTATCAGACCCCTCTAGATCGTGAATATATTGAACTGAGCTCGTTTACAAGTTTAGTCTATTTGGAGGACGTACAATTCTGCCGGAGCGAGTCGTCGTAACCATGCCTTGACTGTTCTTGGATTCACTGTCGGCCAGCTGAATGTTACTTTCCGGCCAGCGCCGGATTAAGCCTCTAGCGGGCCCTAGACAAAATTTTAATTGGGCCCCATTTAAATAAGTTGCATCTAAACAAATCTTATATAATGTGACATTAGCGTAGCTAGCATGGGTGACACCCGGTGCAGATATCGTGGTGTCACCCATAACTTTTTAACTCTTTTATAAAACACTATTGAATTGTAATATCTTTGCACTCGAGCAACTTGAATGCTATATCGAAGATGCGATGTCGCGATGTGTAAGTGTAGATTTAGAAAATAAATCATAACCATCCATACATCAGTACTACCACGAGACGCGGCCCTAGGAATATTTCTAGATGGCGCGAGATCCCGTGGCGTACATTACTTCTGACGCGCGGGTGGCTGTTGACCTTTTTTTTTATTTTAGGTAATGGCTAGTCGAGCGGAGCTTAGTAAGAATTTTTAAATACAGCCGTTTCTGTCCTATCGAATTTCAATTTGAGTTTCGAAATCGAAACAGAGAAATCTTCTGCACTGAAGCCGGGCCCCTCCGAATTACGGGCCCTAGACAAATGTCTACTTTGCCTATTCGATAATCCGGCCCTGCTTCCGGCGCAGTAGGGTCCTCGGCAGAAAGTGCTGGGATAGAAGTAGGTGGAAACTGGGCCTTGGTTGGCATTACCATCGAAGAATTACGATGTAGCAATGAACCATCTGCAGTATGCACTAAGTAGGACCGAGGTTGTGGAAGTCGCTTTTCCACTATTGCTGGTGACCATTGCCTATGAGCAGTTTGGAGTCTCACTGATGAATGCTTGGGCAATGAAGGATGTTCAACAGTCCGACGATGTTGTGCTTGTGGGGTGCGAATGGATTGTAGTTTGGGGAACACGTCTTGAAAACCTACTGACCTTGCAGACGGGTGAATTGGGAATAATGTTGCAGTCTGCCTCCCAAACAAATGCTCTGCAGGGGAACCAAGACCACTGCGTGGTAGATTCTGCCAGTTTAAAAGCACCAGTGATTCATCTGTTCCATCAGCACGACATCGTTTGATGATAGATTTGGCCATTTGTATGTACAGTACCTCTTGGCCAGCCCGTTGGACTGAGGATATTTGGGAGAGGCAGTTATGTGATTGATCTTCCACTGTAAACAGAATTGACGGAACTGATGTGAAGCGTATTGAGGCCCATTGTCAGATTCCAGGGTGTCTGGAATTCCATGCACTGCAAAGACATGCTTTAAAAAGTTGATGACTGCCAATGTGATGGGATTGTTTATTTTTTCGTATTCAAAGAAGCCCGAGTAACTGTTGGCCACTAGCACATAGGTGTCACCTGCCACCTCAAACAAATCACTGGCGAGACGCTGCCAAGGCTATCATGGTACAGGCTTCATGAGGAGAGACTCCTGATCAGGAGCACGAGCTGTGACTTGGCAAATGTGACAAGCCGCAGTAATGTTCTCTATCTCGTAAAGTAGTGTGCATTAGTTATACCTGGCCAAAAGATGATTTGTCTAGCTCGATTGAGCATTAATTGAATCCCGGAGTGACCCAGGTGGAACTTCTGGAGATAAGCTGGACGGAGTTTTAAGGGCACTAAGAGTCTTTTCCCTTTAAAAACGAGTCCTTCGTATACTGATAGTTCGTCTCTGTACGTCCAAAATTCACAAATGGTAACTGGAATTTGATCAATTGAGTCTGGCCAGCCCTCTTATATGATCGTAATAAGTTGCTGTAGTTTTGTATTGTCCTCTATCGCTTGATGTAAGTCAGCTACCTTGCATTCTGCCAGTGGAACGTTCACAGCAACAATAAAATCATCTAGTGGGTCACAAGAAATTACTGTTGCACAGTTCCGGCTTAGAGCATCAGCCACAGGAATGTCTCTGCAACGCTTGTATACCACTGTAGGTGCATATTGGAGAACGTCGAATAACAGACGTTGTAATCAAGGTGGTGCTGTGTTCAGGGATTTTTTTTGCAATGCTTTCTAATGGCTTATGGTCGGTTTCAATTGTTAACTGCTTCCCATAGATGTAGTCATGGAATTTTATACACCCATGCCGTATTGCGAATGCTTCCTTCTCAATCTGTGGGTATCTCTGTTGAGCATCAGTTAGTGCCTTTTGTTGAATATGCTATAGGGCATCCCTCTTGCAATAGCACTGCTCCCACGGCATACGAACTGGAATCTACTGATAGGGTTACAGCTTTATTGACATCATAGAATGCCAGTAATGGAGCTTTTTTCAATGAATTTTTCAAGCTATTGAAAGCATTCTGTTGCTGATGGTCCCAGGTCCAGGTCACGCCTTTCTGAAGCAGTGACCGAAGGGGTTCAGTTATAGTGGAGTAGCTGGGAATAAATTTAGAAACATAATTAGTCATTCCTAAGAAGAGTTGTAACTCCATGATGTTAGTAGGGACTTTCAAACTGTTGATAGCTTCGACCTTTTCGGGGTCAATCTGCATGCCTTGAGCACTGAAGACATGACCCAGACAGTTTACTGATGTTTGCTCAAATGCACATTTTTCTTTGTTTAATCTAACACCCTGCTTGTACAGGCAGGATAGTACCTCATTGGTGAATTTATGTAAGTCTGGTATATTGTCTGCCCAGATCAAAATGTCGTCCATAGAACACTCAGTGTTTTGGCAGCCCTTTAAGATGTTCTGCATTACTAGCTGAAAAATCTCGGGTGCCGATGCCAGGCCAAATGGCACATGTTGAAAGGAGTATCGGCTCCATGGAGTATTCACTGTTAGCAAGTTGGCAGTACATGGTGTAACAGGCAATTGCCAAAATCCTTTTTGGGCATCTAACAGGGTAAAGTAGTGTGCATTAGTTATACGTGCAGCTATGTCTTCCACGGTTTTAAATGGAAAATGATGCCTTTTGATGGCTTTATTAATGTCTGACGGATCCATGCACAAGCAGATCCTACCCTCTTTGTGCACTACCACTAAAGGACTCACTGCTGGTGTCAGGTGGGAGACTGGTTTGAGCACTTTTAGCTTGACCATATTGTCCAACTCCTTCTTGACTTCTGCATGAATTGCATAAGGAATATTTTGTGGTAGATTCACGCAAAGAACTGGATTGTCTATTAATTCTATGTCATACACGAAGTCTGTGATACAGCCAATACCTCTAAAAATATTATCTGGCACTGCGACTTCTTCTAGTTCAACTATTTCTACTCGGCAAACAAGATTGAATTTTTCACAGGTATCTTTGCCTAGCAATGGAGAATATTCGCCTTCCACAACAATGAACTTTATTCTTGCACTATGACCTTCCACAACACAACTAGCAACACATTCACCTAGCACTGGCGTATAGGTGTGGTTGAAGGAACGAATACGACGTACAACATTAGGGATTACTTTTAGCTTGTGCCATTTTCCTTAATTCAATGTCTTGACATCACCATCTGCTCCAGTGTCCAACTTGAACACAGCAGAAATTCCACTGGAGAATCTGACCAGAACACGCCATGATTGGGAAACACTCAGACATGTGGGTTGGTCCTGGAGCAACTCCAACACAGACAAACAGTCATACTCACGTTCTTTGTCCGACTCCTCAGGGAGCTGCAATTCACAAGTCTGCTGGGACATTTGCCGTCTAGAAGGACAATTTCTAGTGTAATGGCCCTTTTTTGAACACTGGCAGCACGGACCTTAAATGAAGGACACTTTTGATACTCATGCAACATGCTGCATCGCCAACACATACACTCTGCAGCATTATTTGCCTGCGTTGCTGGTATCATCTTCTTTTTTGCAAATTTTAGAGAATTCACATCACTGTTCACAAATTCCATCCTAGGTTGCATCTCTTGCAATTGTGTGGACGCTGACTCGCTGGCTCTACAGATCTGAATAGCACGATCCAGCGTCAGAGTGGATTTTCTAAGCAATTATTCTCTAATTGTATCGGAGCACATGCCCTGCACTATTTTGTCTCTTAAGAGACTGTCCTCTTGTATGCCAAAATTACATTCCCAAATTTTGGTTCTAAGGTCGGTCAAGAATTTATCAAATGACTCACCTTCCGACTGCACATGCCTGTTGAACAACCAGTGGGTATACATTTTATTTGCAAGGGGAGCAAAATAGGTATCAAACTTTTGAAGGATTATTAGTGGATCCGTTTTCTCCTCCTCCGTGAGCGAAAAGGTGTTGAAGATGACCATTGCATCTTGACCTATGACCACCATGAGGACTGCTGCTTGAACATTAGACGGTTTCTCCGATAGTTGTGTGGCCATCACAAACCATTCATAATGCTGTTTCCACAGCTTCCATGTGGTAGACATGTTGCCATCAGACACAACTAGCTCTGCTGGGGCTTTTAGTGGTGCTCTATCCATATTAGACGGTAGCGTACGATTCGATATCGGGCAGTAGAAATTGCAAACAGATCAATCAGCACAAGATGTTTTATTCTGACACCATGTAACATTGTGTTACGTTGAACACTAAATAAAGTAGAGTAAACCTACAGAGACTGAGTAAACTTTATTGTCAGTAACCAGAGTAACAAAGAGCCACGAAACTACAATAGTCTCTAGCACGAGGTCCCACACTAAACTGAGGATAGACAAAGACAATCTTACACGTGCAGTGGACTAGGCTCAGCATCATCTATCAGCGGCCAGGCCACACGTCCAACCAACACTCACGTGACAGTTCATTCTATGTTAAAGTGTTGTAAAGCTGCTGTTAAGACTTGAGGTGGCCCTATGAGGTATTAGAATTTTGTTCAACAAGAAATTACTATTCTTGTTTTTCAGGTCTATTTTGGTATGAACTTTTTTCTTTTTTATTCCATAACTGTGAACAGCAAGTTCTTGTTACAATGCTCAACAGGCCCTATGAGAGGAGTGCAGCTGGGGAGTTGCCCCAGATCCCACAAGTTTTAGGGACCTATCAAAGGGAAAAAATTTTTTAAATTGTCAGCCACAATAAAATAATCTAGTATAAATCTAAATCCTACTAGATTATTTTTTTTTACTTTAATATCACTATGTTATTTGTAAAAGAAGGGTCTTCAAAAGAGGGATCCAAAATGGTCTTTGCACTGACAGCTCTCTATTCTTTTGGGAACCTGGTGCTCATTAACAGTATTGGTGAAGCTATGGTATGAAATAACACTTAGGCTCCAATAACCACCACCTTATAAGATGCTGAGGGAATTTTTAATTAAGAAAACGAACGTTTTCGGTCTATTCAATAGACCATCATCAGGTTAGAACATACGAAAATGGAATACATTATAAATGGAACATCACGTATAAAATTCAAAAATACCAAAAAATCGTTAACATCCGAACCAATCAGAATAAAAATTAAAACGTAAATGGTACATAAGTGTAAAAATAAAATAACATACTACATTGGCTAAACATTAATTAATAACCAATAACATTAATAAAATAATTGATACATTATAAAAGAAACAACAAGTGCAAAATAAGAACTTAAACTTTAATTCTAATTTTAATTAGTTGTAACAGTTACCATCCGGTTAGGATAGGTAATTTTAGTACATGAGTACGAGTAATAAGTTCTTATTTTACACTTGTTGTTTCTTTTATAATGTATCAATTATTTTATTAATGTTATTGGTTATTAATTAATGTTTAGCCAATGTAGTATGTTATTTTATTTTTACACTTATGTACCATTTACGTTTTAATTTTTATTCTGATTGGTTCGGATGTTAACGATTTTTTGGTATTTTTGAATTTTATACGTGATGTTCCATTTATAATGTATTCCATTTTCGTATGTTCTAACCTGATGATGGTCTATTGAATAGACCGAAAACGTTCGTTTTCTTAATTAAAAATTTCCTCAGCAACTTATAAGGTGGTGGTTATTGGAGTTTATGTTTTTTGCTGAGTACGTTTATGTTCAATAACACTTAGGTTCAATGTAGCATTACACGTAATAAATTGCATGTTTTTGGATTATTCTTCTTGGTTTATACTATATATACTATCATTACAAATTGCAATTACAACTTAAATAGGCTAAATTTTCTTCATACATTTGCTGAAGGCTTTTTGGTACTGTATGTATCCATTGGCTACTGTATTATTAGAAAAACAGAAATAATTAAATAATCTAGCAATTAGCTAAATCCTAGGTAATTCCACTATACATCAATATGTTAACTGAATAAAATATGAAAATAATAAATAAAAACGTGTTAAATAAATTTAAAATTGTATTTCCATATTTTATTAAATAAGTTTATCATTTAATTGTAATTTTTATGTTTGTTTCAAATTTTAGGTCTCAAGACTATTGTGAATGCCATGTTATGTTCGATTAGAATGTTAGCAGAAGTTATGACTCTAACTGTTTTTTGTCTTATGGTATTTGCTTTGCTTGCATTACAGGTTAGGTCATATAGATAATATTTAATTACAATATTACAAGTTTATGTTATAATATTATTTGTATTATAATTTTTAATTTGGGATAATTAAAATTTTAAATTTCTTTTGCCAATAGTTTTTCATTAATAAGAATTTATAAAAGAGTATTTGACAGAAAATGGTATTATTTCTGCATGAATATAAAATATGGAAATGATAAAAATGAAGATACTTTTTAAAACATGAAACTGTTTGATATATGAATACAAATGGAACTGAAACAAAATTTAATAATAATTGGTAATTTCTCATTTTTAACTGAAATATACAATATAAATTTTAATTAAATAAGATTCAAGAAATCAATAAAAACATGAACCATATTTATGCAGGTATAGGCTGCACTTTTTTACTCTAAATTTTATGTCCAACATTAGGGTGTGGCCTATACTTAAGATAATGAATAATTTTAAAACAATTTAAAATTCTAAAGCAATTTATTATCATTAATTGTCTTTACATACCTTAGGACTTGTAGCAAGATTATTTGGAGGTTTTAGGCCACCAGGAGCAAGAAGTAAGAAAAAGAAAAAGGTGTGAAAAAGAAGAAAAGAAGGGAGCTGTCTGAGGCCCCAACTAAGCAATAATGCTGCAGGACTATAAAAACTATAATTAATGTTTCCATTTGAAACTGACAGCTATTGTTTGTTCTTTGCTTGAAAGTTCACTGACACTACCAGTGTCACTTGAGTCTTCATTCTCAGATGATATAAGATTGTGTCATCTGACCCATCCATTGCTTTGGAAATGGATGTGACTTTGAAACTTTTGGATACCATTTCTTTTGGTATTGGTTTCCTTGAAGCCACAGTTCATTCACACATCTGAGACCATGATGGTTTTCTTAGCCTCATGGTCAGTGTCATCTCCATTGCAGTGCACTTCCAATCATGGTAGAAATGCCGCACATGAACTTTAAAAGGATGGTTGAGGGCTACCACATCAAGTGGTTGCAGCATTCTAGTCATTCCTCCTGGTATCACAACCATGTTACTTTTCTCTTCCCTCATCTTTTTCATGC
Organism: Centruroides vittatus; assembly: GCF_030686945.1. NCBI lineage: Eukaryota > Metazoa > Arthropoda > Arachnida > Scorpiones > Buthidae > Centruroides > Centruroides vittatus. The sequence goes on from NW_027122335.1 coordinate 1,901,285, forward strand.
TTTCAGTCAACATCCAACTTGGACTGCTGATGTAACATTGCACCTGGATGCTGAAACCATACTGACTTCAGCTAATTTATATAGAGTTCTTCTGTCATCTAGCCTTGATCTTCAATTTGTACCAATATTCCAGATGGTAGTGTTTCTTTTGGCAGAGTTTTACGCTTAAAAATGACATAAAGTGGCAGCTTGTTTCCATTAGCAGTGATGCACAGCATTACAGTAGAATGCTACTTTTCTGCTCCTGCTGTTCACACCAGAACTGTTTTTTCACCTGCTTGATTGACTGTAGTGTTACTGGCATATCAAAGAAGACAGGAGTTTTATCAGCATTACCTATTGCCCTTAAGTTGTAGCCGTGTGTCTTTCTTAAGCTGAGGACATGTTTTTGAAATGCAAGCAGTTTCTCTTTGTAGATATTAGGAAGCTGCTGTACCATTGAAATTTGACACCAAATCACAAGCTCATGTTATGCCATAAAACATCTTGCCCAGCCATAACTTTCCTTAAATTCACTTTTGGGAATTTTCATATTTTGAGCAATCCTTTGGGCTTTGAACTGAATCATTTTAACAGATACAGAACATTCATTTGCCCAAATTTCACAGTTATATTTCAACAGATTTGCTTCCAGGTCATATTTTGCTGTCTTTCTGTGAAACGATTGCCAATTTTAAGATGTTTTCTCAAGAGCGTTCTTTGTTTGAATCCATTGCCACACATTTTTTTCATCTACATCAAACTTTCTTCCTGTTGCTCAATTTCCATTTTCTTGTGCATACTGCACCACCTTCAATTTAAACTTTACTGTATACTCACTCTCACTCGAACCATGTTTAACACACACTGAACAAGCAGTAAACAATAAGCATTAACCATTACTTCATCCCTGTTTGAATTTGCAGTGTTGCCATATTTCTGTATATCCATGTCTTTACTCTTGTCTTTTGGCAGAATTCTAAGATTTTTACTTTTTCCAAATATATTATTTCATAAATGGGGTGTGGCTCATACATGCATATGGCCTATGCATGCATTTATGCCTGTATCTTAATTTAGTAAAACTTTTAATTAAAAACATTTTCAGCTAATCATCTAACCATTATTAATTTAATATGATCATACACATATGGAATATAGTATACAAGAAAAGAAAAACTTACAATATAAATATAAAAAGTGCAAAAATTAAATTAAGCACTGATTTATAAGAAACTTTGAATATTATTTAATTTTAAATGAATGATAATAAATTAGTGTAATTTCTGATTTATTATAATTTGAATCTCTAAAAATTTTTAATTATATAAAAAAATCAATAATAATTTTTTTACAGTTATATATGGGTGTATTAAGACAAAAATGTGTACTTACTTCAAATTTCATAAATGGAACTTATTCATCAGTTTCTGTTGAATCGCCGAACATAATTCTTTCTGACCATAATGAACTTATATGTAGCAATAACACAGCTGCTAGGTATGTAATTAAAGAAGAAATATAATGATAATAAATACATATATAAAGTATAAATCTTTAAAATTATACTATAGATAGATTTTAATTTATTTTATAAAGAAATGTAAGCCAAATGATTGCTATATATTTTACCACTACTGTTAATAATTAAAGCCTGAGTAATTTGGTATTAAAGGTAGGCTTTAGGTGCCATCTCTTATTAAATTTAATAATTAATTAAATTAATATTTATTAAATAATTTAGTAATATTCTGGAAGAAAAGAATTAGTCTGGAGTGGAACTCAAACCTGCAATTCCCGCTTACTGTGTAGATGCATTGCCAATTACACTACTTGGACCACCATTCAATTGTCCAGTTCCAAGCATATTTAATTTTAGATATAACCATTGTGGCCTTATTAAGCCTTGTTATTTATTTTTCTTTTCTTTACTTTCCTTATACTATCTTCCTGCGGTAAAAACTGTACTTCCGGCTTCTGTTTACTTAACCACACTGTAGTTAGTTAACCCATGTGGTCTGAACTGTAATAAAACAAAAGAGGGTGACACCTAATTGGTCGAGGGTTTACTGGCAGAGGAGAGAGGGAGATTGGAATGAAAGGAAGGAAGATTTTTCTGGGAGAGAGGAAAGCAGGATGAGCACATAACAAAGCACATAACAAAGAGATTGTTAAAGAACGGATCCGAGGTTTTTTTTATTATTATTGCCAGTCACCCCTTTGAACTTTTTCATTCTGACAATTCCTGTATAATTCTTATCAACCTTATTTTGCTCTAGGGCCCTTTACTTTGTAAATTTAGTTAAACTATAGTTAAGCTAGATATAACTTAGAATAAGTCTTTTGTTTTGTTGGTACGTGGGGACCAATTGGTGATATTGTTACGGGTGGTCCCAAGTGTCTTTGTATTTTCTTAGTTAGTAAGTGTGTACAATTATTTCTTTGAAAACTATCGGTGTTAACTGTAATTAATAAACTTTTTTAAATTTTTATCAAAGCCGAGCGATTCTCAGGATTCTGTTATTTATTACTTGGCTACACCGTCCATGGTTACTTAAGGCACTGATTGAGGACAAGTTTATTGTATAATCAGTATAATTATTAATAGTAGCTGTAAAGTAGCCTGATTTTAATATGGCAATCATTTGGCTTATGATTAAATATCAGGCTTTGAGATGTTTATATATGTTTATAAAAAAAAACATTTTTTTTTTTGCCTAAAATAAGTCATTAATAAATAATAATATCTTGTTAACCATTGACTGAGTTTCAATTTTCTTTCAGGAGATAATTTGATAAAATAAATTTTAATTATAAATTACGTTTGTAAGAGTTTTTCAAAATTTATAATTTTGAAAAATTATTTTAAATTATTATCTGATGTTATGCCACTTTACTTTTAAACTGTGGTTTAAAGCACTATTGTTACCAATATGAAAATAATAAAACAAGCATTTTTGTTATTCTCATGTTGATTAGTGCTATTTTTTTATAATGATATTTATTGTATTTTTAAGTTTACTTACAGTAGTGTTTTACAAGAACTTTTGATATCTGTTTCCCATAACAATAGCTCTCATTAAAAATTAAGAAATAAGAACAACTAATACAAACATTAATATTACAAAAAAAAGTTACTCTATAGTTTCATGATGTAAAAATATTTTTTACAACATTTTTTAAAAGTAAAAAGTCATGGAATAACTGGTGTTCATAATCAACTACTCAAAACTGGATATACTTAATAAATAAAACAAATGGTACCAATTTCCAGCACAAATTTATAAGAAAGCAAATGTTTTTGATTGTGTTAAACAGGCAACTTTAAGCTAACTCAAGTTAGCCTGCTTAATATGGTCAAGTTAGCCTGTTTTCTTATAAATTTGTGCTGGAAATTGGTTCCATTTGTTTTATTTAACTGGTTACATGTATTTCTGGATTTCAGGAGATTGTATAAGGAAGGATCTATGTGTAATACTTAGTCTAGTAAAAGAAGTATTTATGACTTTTTGATTTTACAAATTGAAAAATTGTATGTGAATAAAATTTATTTCTTGCTTAATTTTATGTTTTGGAAAACTGAAACATTCGTTCCTCATTTTCACAGACAATAGAAAACCTGTAAAACTAATTTATTTATCTTAAAATATACAAATAATATAAAAATAATACAAATACTTCAGCCCTTCATTTTTTGATAATATGCATTTTGGGTACCTATCCTTTATTAGTTGTCACCGTGAAAGCTCAAAATACAATAATTTGCTGTAGTTACTTAAAATTGTTTTACAAAATTAATTTCAACATACATTATCATGTGATACAAATAATTTAAACGACATATGTATTAAAATGATACAGTTAATTTACATATAAAGCCAAATTTGATAAAGATCAAATGATAAGCCATATTTTTATTGGATTACAATATGGCTAATTAATAAGACATCAAGCAATTTGGACTAGAGTAGAGTGACCAGATTTTTTTCAGCAGATCCAGGAACGCATGTCAATCTTCACTTTTTAGGGTGTGCAGTAGCAGCCTACATATGCTGTATAAGTACTGTCAAATGGGTACTGTACTGTACTGTGGGTTAGCTGACTAAAGGAGGAATCATTAAATTCCATGTCTGGATGGTCAAGGATCCCTTCTTATGTCTGTGGTGGATGCGGAGGCACAGATATGAAATGCCTTTACAAAAACTGTCTTTATTTAAAACTAAAAAGGCTGTTTACAATGATGGATGAAAAATTCTGTCCGAGAATGTCAACACTTGTTCAAAAGTTCATTTCACAGATGGTTGTATTCCAGCAAGGGTTATTTTTCAGTGAGGAGAATCATGATGTAGCCCCAGGGCAATGGCAAGATGTTCATTGGGATGAGATTTACCATGGGAGGTGCATGGATGGAGAGATAGTTAACAGTCAGTGACAAGGAGCAATGACGATTTTGTCTAACACAAAATTGTCCAATGACACAGTTAAGAAGAACTGCCTTTTATGTCCTGTTCTGTGTTGAGCGCTTTGTTCTGCTGTATTCTGTGTTGAGCGGTGCTCCAAGCTGTCTCTTGTGCTCTGCTGCATTTGTCACTGTGCTTGTGTCTGGCTCTTCCATGTCCTTAAAGACCAGGGGTTATATCAATATTTCAATTGGTTGCTTTCTCTTGTCCTTGCTCTCCAAATGGTTGTTCCCTTGTTATTAGGTGTAACAAGATTTCCATCTGGATAATAGGAGAGGTCAAAATTGAAGTATATTTCAATCTCCCAACTGGAGATGGTTGATCTTAAAACTTACATTCTTTTTCTTGTTTATGATTTTGCGTCAAATTGTTTAAAACAGTGGTTCTTAACCTTTTCATACTTGCGGCCCACCAAATATTTTATAATTTTTTTTTTACTTCCATTTTTTTAATAATAATTTATATTTGTTAAATTGTCTATAATAATAAATTGATTATTTTATTATTGCTTTATTTTTTTATATAATAAATGTAAATCATAACTTTATTATTTCATTATCTATTTAAATAACATTCAAACTTCACAATTAAACATGAAAGCTCATTAATTTTTAACAAAAAATAAAATAAGAAACAGGTCAATAAATCAATCCAAAGTCAACGCTAAAACTAAACTAAAACTAAAACACCCACAACTTGTCTTAAAGATTTTGCATATCTTTTGCAAAAACATTTAAATTTTCAAAGCCTACTACTAAGCCTACTATTTTTCCTAATTATTTTTAAAATTCCAAGCATTAATAGTTTCTTAGAATTTCTTTGGAATAAAAGAAGTAAATATTGTGGTGTAAGTAGCGTATTTGCATTTATTTCTTCTGTACTAACAATGTTGTATGTAGGAAGAAATGAGAAATAAAAAAAAAACTAAATAGGAAAACTTTATCTTTCTTATTTCACTTTTCAATACGATATTCGGTCATGCATCAGTTTTCTTTTTATTATATTTTGAAAGAAATTTTGCATAATTTGGTGGCCCCTACAAACTTCTTACAGACCCCCAGGGGGCCGTGGCCCCTCTGTTAAAAATTACTGGTTTAAAATAACAAAGTCTGGGTCTAGCTGCTAACAACTTTTTATTTCATTTTTTTTCCTCTAAACCAAATAAAATTTTTTGCAAATTTTGTAATAGTTTGGACCTGTCCAGTACCTCACAGTAGGGACATGTACCATACATATGACTGAGACCTAAACATTTTAATTTTGATTGAGCTCATTCGCTTCAATCGAATAGCTCTCCTCCAATAAGGTTTATAGCCAGTGGTACCTGTAGACTGTAAGGGTGCGACTATGCAGACGCGAATTTAGAGCGAGCAAGAGGTTACGAGAGATTTAGTTTTCGCAAAGGAAAACCATGCACAGGTGAGAAGCGAAAAATAATGCTGGCGAGAGCGAATTTCTGGTTCTCGCACATATCTGACCGGTTTTGATATTTATCGCGTCTCGCCTCCTCTCGCCACATATTCTCGCTCGCTCGGAAAATTCGCTCGCTCACGTCTGCATAGTCGCACCCTAAAAAGAGGGGGCACAAGCTATAAAAGAGGGAATATATATACACTGGTGTGCAAAACTTAAGCAACAATGTACTTTTTAAGCAGACAGCCATGAAATTGTAGAAAAGGACTTGTTGTGATCAGTACAATGGACATCCAATTCAGTAGAAAGGAGATTTGTATTCAGGAAGAAGACATTACAGGTGACTTGAGGGCATGCAGAAAATTTGCAGTCAGTGCATGCAGTGCAAGACTACAATAAGAAGGAGGCTTTGATTCCATACTGTATGCATTCTATTCATTTTTGAGCTAGTATGCTTTCTTCATCCTTTAAGTACAAAATACTGTCTCTGTATTCTGAATTTCATGTCTCCCAGATGATTTCTTGTGGAGTTACAGGAAAAAACAATTGTTGCTTAAGTTTTGCACATCAGTGTATGTACACACACATATATATACAGATATCCCTTGATTAATGCAGTTAATTAATCCTTCAATTATACCATGTATATCAAAATCATGTTAATTAAATACATTGGTACTTCAGTACTCAACCGAACAATCACAACCTGCTGGAACAAATTTTTGGTCAATAACAAATATTTTTATTTTGTCATCAGTAAAAATTTTTCTGTGATGAAAATGTGTAACTGATTTTAAAATAAAATGAAACCTTACAGCTCTCTTGCAGATTAAGAAAAGGGAAACCCAACAACAAAGGTGGGCATGTGCCCCAAGTGTCCCAATGTACAGGCACTCCTGTTTATTTACTTTTGGCATTTTTTTTAGCTATATTCTTTTTCTGTGTTTTAAAATTTGGCTTCTTTTTGGTATTTCCTGAAAAAATGGTTACTTCATAAAAAATTACCTGGCAAAAATGAAAAAATCTTTGATAATGATATGGACATGTCCTCTGATGAAAAACTGGTAGTGATAATGTTACAGTAACCACAGGAAAATGAAAAATGGGGGAAAACAGGGACAGTACTCCTTTCTGGGGACAAAACCAGGGATGTTTTCTTGCCAGGATTAAAGGGTCAAAAATGGGGATCTGTCCTTGAAATTGGGGACAGATGGTCACCCTAACTAGACTTAAATGATTAAACTGCCATCTCATGTTAAGTTTAATAATTAGAAATAAATAAATATAAATAAATTTAATCTATATTAATATATAAAGTGAGAATGTTTGTTTGTTTGTTTGCTAGAGGTAATCATTGAATCTACTGAATCAATTTTTAAAATTCTTTTGCTATTGGAAAGCTTATTCCTTCCAGATGAATATAAGCTATACGTTTTCAAATTAAAAAAGGAAAAGGAAAATACACAAGAACGATGTTTTTACCATGGCATTTCTCTTGCATAGTCATTTGTCTGCTCTGTTCAAGATCAATCCCCTTCACCACCATGTGAGCTTTTTAAAACTTATTATCACCTTATATTTTCAGTTTCAGTTTTGATTCATGCAGTTTAGGTAGTTGTATATTTGCTTTGTTTATATTGTCTTGTTCATTCGTTTCTTATGATAATACTATTATGTTATCATATACAATACTAAGGAGTAAATTTACTTCCTTTTGGATGAAACTAAACTTTTGTATGTAGGCTTATAATATTTTTATGTTTTCATTGTTTTAGTATTAATCGGGTGAATTTTCTGGGCTTGCTTAGCAAGTGCCGCATAGAAAGTTTTGACTGTCAATATACTTTTTATATGAGAACAAATATGCCAATAATAATTTATTGTAACGTGTAAACTCTTTTATCATTTGTGTTAGCTTTTAAATTGGCAGCTAATGGCTAGCTGTTTTAAATCAGTGTGTAGGGATTGCAAAAACGCGTAAAAATGGTGAATAATTATAAAGTTCCGAAGTCGGGAAGTTTCGAGAGTCAAATCGTGTCAGGAACATGTGTTGGTGATGTAAACCAGACACGAAAGAAACTCTCCCAAAACTTTTCCTAAAACAAACACGACACGATAATGAATGACCGAGGGGATGTCAACCGAGAGAGAAGGAGCTTTGTCCAGGTGCTCGTGTACGAGTGTCAGAAACGGGAAACAAAGGGGGGTAAATGGCCACCGAAGCATCTGGCAGACCGCGGGGAGGTCAAAATCGTCAGAGGGCCATAACGGCGGAATATACGAGCACGAACTTCAAAGACTCTGTCAACACCTCTCGGAACTCTCCCGACCCAGATCAGTCTCCGGTTTCGCATAAAAACAAAAGAAATGACCAATCGGGGTAAGGGAGAGGAGGAATAGAACCAATCAAAAGGGTGAGATTCAAGAGGGAAAATATTATAAAACTCTCGAGTCGCGAAGACAGGGGGTTCTCCTTCCGACAAAGAGGTCGATTCTCCTTCGGTCTTTTGGAAAAGAAGTGCGGCGGTTCTCCTGCAGAGGGTGCATCTCCAGTCGAGTCTACCCAGGTCAAGACGATCCGGAGATCATGGGAAACGAAACAAGATTCCCTCTTATCTGCAATGGGACCATACCTCATCGTCCATCAGCACCCAGAGACTGTCTTTCCAGAATTTTCTGAGGAAGCCCCGGAACGTTCCCAACGTTACCTCAACAACGCTACGCTAACGATCTAGATTGTGTTGTACTGCAATTATATGTAAGTTAACTTAGTAGTTAGAATAAACGGTTTTGTGTAAGACACTTGTCATCTTTGTCTCCTACCGTCACCACCCACATACGATTTCGACCCTAGGTTTTCCTGACGTGTGATTAACTGTTTTCCCCTGGAAGTCGGCGGCCTTACACAGTGCAATGCTTGTGGGAACTCGATTACTTGCTCATATGAAGGTTTGTTTAGGCAAACAAGTGCGCACGCATGACGTCATATGAAGCATTTAACACTGCCAGATTGTATCAAAAGCTTGCAGTACCCAGTCAGCATACGTGTATTGTGTACAGGGGCAGATCTACATAGAGATTAATAGGACATAAGCCCTGGGCCCCAGTGTCAAGCCCACAAAATTTGAATTATCATCATAAATTTTTAATACTTTTTCATTATATTTCATATACAGTATTTCATGTGTAGATATAATTCACTTTATAATAGTCATATTTTTTAATTCACACCAAATAACATTTCTTCCTTTTGTTTAGTGCTAGAGATAGGCCTATTATTCTTTTAACTTTCAGCATGCCCAAAAATTTTGGTCAGGATTCCCCCCTGGTATTAATCATATCATACCATTATTTAAAAATAAGAATTAGTCTTATTTTATGACATATCTACCAACATAAATTGTGTTCTTTTGGTTACTTTTCAGTTGTGGCATGTGCAAGTGAGCCTTATTTACAATAAAATGCCTAAAAGAAAGTTGTAGTTGTCATGAAATACATCTTTGTCAAGGAAAAGCAAATTACAGGTTTGAGGTCCTGGAAATAGTCTGTAATTAAAGGAAAAGTGTATTTTAATAAATTAGTAACTGTTAAGCGATGACACTTGACTTTGACATCAGCGCCGGATTAAGCCTCTAGCGGGCCCTAGACAAAATTTTAATTGGGGCCCCATTTAAATAAGTTGCTTCTAAACAAATCTTATATAATGTGACATTAGCGTAGCTAGCATGGGTGACACCCGGTGTGGATATCGTGGTGTCATCCCAAGTCACACCGTAGTGTCACCCTTTTTAACTCTTTTATAAAACACTATTCAATTGTAATATCTTCGCACTCGAGCAACTTGAACGATATATCGAATATGCGATGTCGCAACGTATAAGTTTAGATTTAGAAAATAAATCATAACTATATATCAGGAATATTTCTAGATGGTGCGAGAGATTTCGTAGCATACATTACTTCTGACGCACGAGTTGCTGTTGACCTTTTTTAGGCAATGGCTAGTCGGGCGGAGCTTAGTAAGAATTCTTAAATACAGCCTTTTCTGTTCTATCAAACTTCTTAAATAATTTTAACTCGTTTTGAAACAGAGAAATCTTCTGCACTGAAGCCGGGCCCATCCAAATGATGGGCCCTAGACATTTGTCTACTTTGCCTATTCAATAATCCGGCCCTGTTTGACATCATTGCTCATAAAGAATAGGGGGAAACAAATTTAAGATCAAAAGAGAATGAGAAAGGAATTGTGAAGCCCGAGCGATATTCGAGCTGAGCTCATGTGTTAAAAATATCATTAAAATGTCAAATCAAGGGATCAAGCTTTGATTCTGATGCTCGTAAAAATTGGAAGAAAACCTTAAATAAAATCGGGAAATATTAAAATTATTAATTGAGAGAGAAATGTTTTTAACCTTAAAAGGAGATGCAGCACTGATATTATGTATCAGACTTATAAGAATTCGAAACAATTGAATGCGAGCAGGAGTTTCAAGTTGTGATTAATTTCCCTTGATCGGATTAAAACAGTGTCGAATTTAAAACCTTTAGTAGCTGGAAATGGTTGGTCATCTGCCTAGATACAGGAAACCGACCAATCGGAAGCTGGAGATTCAGGGAAGTGAAATCTTATAAAAACCTGGATCTCAAGGGCAAAGCAGACTTTTTTCTGCCTCCCCTTGTGAAGACTTCTCCCGGCTTCTGTCCGTGTCGACTACTGTTCAGATTTTTCCCAGCTGACAACTATAATCCACTGTCCAGACTTTCCCCTGCCTCTATGAGTGGACACCATCCGACTGAACTTCGGGCTTTTACCATTTGTCACAACCTCCCACGGTCGAGCATCAACTGTCTGCCCGGGGGCCAACAACCGAACCATCGAGAGCCACCAGAAGACAAGACACGCAGGACACACTAGATTGTAAAACTCAGTGTAAATAAACGGGTTTGTTTGTCATTGCAGCTATTTTCCTCACTTTCTTTCACCCCACATATGATAAGTCCTGACATTTGGATATCACGAATTTGGCAACCTCACAGAATTATTTAAAACTTAAAATACAATAAAAAGGAAAAGACAAGATAAAATAATGAGTGCAGGTGTCTTAGTCATCGGTAATAGTTGATCAAAATCAAACGGATGGTGTTGGATAAACTATCCCAGGCAGACCTTTCTTGCGACCCGAACTGGGAGACCTTTCTTGCGACCTGAAGTTTGAGACTAATAGGGGAGTGAGAAAAGGGGAAGTTCAACCAATGGGAAAACAAAGTAAACATGAAAAACATATAAAACCTCTATCGTAGAAGGACAGAGAGTTTGTTCCTCCTCAACAATTACAACTTTCTCTCCACATCATCCCCAAGTGTGCCCAATTTGTTACTATCCTCCGCACAGGATAGTAACAAACTCTACATCAAACTCTAACTCACCGCTGCCCTATCAGGAAGGAAAGAAAGAAAAAAAGACTCCAAGAACTTACTCCACAGACATACTATCGAAATTAGGACTTTGTCAAATTATGCTTACATAATAGGATTTTTCTAAGGTGTTTACAGAAGAAACTGTTTATTGTCTTTTCTGCTACCAGAACCATCACCCACATATGCGAGGGCCCTAGACCATCCTGACGAAAGAAAATAAAATTCCCCCTTCTAATTGGCGTGTTTACACAGGTGTAAATAAATGTATATAAAGAAATACTTTGTTTCTTTGTTTATTTCTTACTTTTGAGGTAATCTCAGAATATATATACCAAAACAAACTTTTTTTTTAATTCTTTCACCTGAGGAGGCCACTAAGGCATACTTCTTGAGAAGGAAATCGGTTATGTTGGTCAATCCACAAGTAGTATAATTGTTGTGTTGAAAGAATGATTCCACGACAAACAATTGAGTCTAATGGTTGTGGTTAAGAGTTTATTTTACAGAACTATATACAAGAATTACAATTACATTGACTGTGGAAAGAGTGGTTGGAGCATGTGGTAAGATGAGTGTCTGAACAGGAGCACATCAATCCAAAAAGTGGAGTTAGCTGTGTCATGTAGGTTGGGGACAGTGGTCACGCTGTGTTGCCAACTGCCGCACACCAGTGGAAAGCTTATTACTTTACAATGTATATAAGCTACCTTAAAAATTGGTCCCCTCACTCCTTCCTGCTGATTTTATCTCTCCTACAAACTCCTAAACCCTTTGACTGATTTGCACCAAATTTTGCATAGTTAACCTCTGCCATCCTGTGGGAAACATAATGCTATCTTATAACTAGGACAACTCAATCCCCTCCCTGAGTTCCTGGACAATGCTGGGCATTCTTTACTAGTTTAGAATAATCTGAAAGAAAAGATTGGCCCAGAGTGGACTTTGATAGTTTATTAATTAATCAGCCATACTGATTAATAATATTTATCACATTTAGTTTTATATGTAATATATATATATATATATATCATCATACTCAACATCAACCTTTGTCAATCCACTGCTAGATGAAGGTTTCCTCTAATCTTTTCCATTTTTCCCTGTCCAATGCTTTGGTTTTCCAATTTCGTTACTCCATTGTACTTGGAGTCTTCATCTTGGGCATTTGATCACACATGAATACCAGTCTAGGGTATTTGTAGTCAATCTGTTGTGTCTTCTAGCAATGTGTCCAGCCATTGCCATTTTGAATGTTTGATGCTATCAATGATATCATATACCTTTTGTTTGATTTCTAATTCAGACAATTCACTTCCTGTCTCTTCTCATAATGCCCAGCATGCATATTTCCATACTTCTTTGTGTTAAAATATAAATCGAACTCACTTGTGCCTATTGACCGGTGTGAAATAAATAAATTCAATTCAACGAACGTTTTCTGGACGCCTTCCGTGTCCTTCTTCAGGTTAACTGCTGGATTCTATTATTTTTAAAAAAACTGCGTTCCGATCTTTTAAGAACAAATTCAAATGAAGATAGTTCGAAAGCGCGATGACCATCGCGCATGCGCTATATCTGTCGATATAGCGCATGCGCGATGATATAGCAAAGAACAGATATAGCGCTATATCTGTTCTTTGTGTTATCTGTAGCATCTATATTGTATGGCTTGTTAGTATTCCTTGTTTTGTTCTATAGGTGAATGCTGGTAGAACACATTGGTTGAATACTTTTCTTTTCAGGCACATTGGTAGGTTTCTTTTTGAATGGTTCTATTTTGCAAAATGTATTCCATCTGATTCTTATTCTTCTGTTTATGGATAACAATATCTCAAATGAATTAGTTATTCCTTGAACCAGGTAGACATAATTTTATACTTCTTCAATCTTGGTTCTGTTTGTCATAATCTTCTTTTTCATAGTAAATTCATTAAAAATTACTTTCATCTTTGCAGATTCATTTTCAATCCCACTTGAATGCTTGCCCCAGCTAGTTCTTCTAGCATTTCTTCTAATTCATATGGGTTATAGGTAATGATAACTATATTGTTTGCAAAGCAGAGATGACTCAGAAATTTTCCATTAATTTTAATTCCTTTCTTGCTTCAGTTTTGTTCTGAAAACTTCCTCTAATATAGCATTAAATAGTTTTGATAATATTCTGTCTCCTTGTCTAACCCCTTTTTCAAAACCTGATCCTTGCCTTTTTTTTTCAAAACAGATGGTTGTTGTTGCTTGATTATAGATCTTCCTGATTATATCAATGAATATGTTTTGTTTATAATTAGATTCTAAGGCTTTCACTACAGCAGATGGGAAGAAAGAGTTAAAAGCTTTTCTGAAATCTACAAAGGCAAAACAGTGTTAATTCATATTTTTTATGATGTTCAATAAGTTCTTTGATTCTTTGGATGTGATGTCCTAAATTTTCTTTGGAATCTTACCTGTTCTCTTCATTAAGCAGAGTCCCATTATATATATATATATAAAACAGGACTGTGCTTAACGAAGAGAACAGGTAGGATTTTATTGCTTATATATATATATATATATATATATATATATATAAAGCAACAAAATTCAGAAGGAATATTAGATAAAGCAGAATTCATAGCCTTTTCATTGTGAAAAGAGGACTTGATAAAAAATTTTCTTATAAAAGGATGGAAGTTCAACAGAAAAGTAAAAAGTTTAGAGAAGATTTTTTCAACATTGTATGTTTAGTGTGACCTTTTCTTAACTAAAGATCTGAAAGGTCAATTAGTTTTGTATGTTTTGACCTCAAAGAATAGTTGAGAGAAAGAAATATTTTTAGGATGAAGAGAATCTGTAAAGGTGGTGTTTAAAATCAGTTTGGATACTTGTTATGTTAAATGATTCATACTTTATTCAGACTACATTAAACAATCTACTTTTCATTCATACTTTTCACTCATCTTGCCAATGCTCAATACAGATACTGATACACATAGGCTAAGAACAAAAACTGTCAGATAACAAAGAACACTATATCGGCTCTTCAGTAGTGCAGTATTGCCAGCCACTCTACAATATATTATATCATTATATAAATTACTATCTTTTCACATTTGACAATACTAGGCATGATATTTTGTTAGCTGTCTACTAAGGAATCATTATTTAAAATTGTGCAACCTGTTTGAAGAACAGATTGTCTGCAAGAATGCTGGCAATCTGTATTGACAATTGTCATTGGAGCAGGATATCAACTGTTTTGTTTTGTCTGAAACAAGAAACTTGAGGTTGTTGACGATAAGTAAATTCCTGACATGTTCAATGGCTGTATTGTAATGATTAGAGAAATGACCTAGACAGGGCAAGATGAGCAGCCAAAAGACAATAAAGTATTTGACCAGTTTCCTTTAGGATTGATTTGACAGCTATCAGGATGGATATGGACAAGACACTTGAGATTTAAGACAGTTAGCTTGATAATACATTTTGGACCTTTCAATAAGAATAGGCAGGCATTTACACCTGGAAGAATTTGAAATATGGAGTATAAAGCCTGTGTGCCTTGCGAAATTCTTGTGCTTCAAAAATCAAAAGACTTTTGCAAGACAGCCAGCTATTATGTAGTTTGCAATAGAAAGTATAAAGAATAAGTCTAGAATACTTTTATATATTAGAGCATCTTTTTTATATTAACTAAAGTTACATTGGAATCATTTTGAACATTTGTTTTAAAATTATCAATAAAATGACACTTCCAAGTTTTTAATTTCTGAATAAATATGGCTTTAAAAACCCATAATTTTTTAGTTTTTATATGTTAAAATAAAAACTATATTATGTTTATTAGATTGTGTCCCAAGAATTACACATGTCTTCCTGACATTGGAGACAATCCTAACCATGGATATACTAATTTTGATTCTTATGGTTGGGCTGTGTTAAATACACTTCAGCTAATAACATTAGATTTTTGGGAAGATATTTACAACAAGGTAATATAAAATAATATCTGAATATTTAAATAAATTATAGTTTAGTGCTTTGTGAAGTATCTGAGTAATATTATATATGTATATATATATTTTTTCCCCCTACAT
The DNA here is from genome assembly GCF_030686945.1 of Centruroides vittatus. Lineage (NCBI taxonomy): Eukaryota > Metazoa > Arthropoda > Arachnida > Scorpiones > Buthidae > Centruroides > Centruroides vittatus. The sequence goes on from NW_027122335.1 coordinate 1,916,628, forward strand.
TTAGATAATTGATGCAACTGGTCTTGCAAGTATAATTTTTTTTATCCTTATTATTTTTTTGGGATCATTTTATTTAGTGAATTTGACATTAGCTGTGGTAGCAATTGCTTATGAAGAAGAAGCAAAGAAAACATTACAGGTATTGTTCATACAGTGTTTTTTAATTAATCAATTCTTTAATACTAATAATGTAATAATATTAATAACAATAATAACTTTCTTATCAATCTTGTCAAGATGAGATGACAAAATAGTTCTAATAAACCATAGAATAATGCTGTGGGTAGAGCCACCAATTTCAATAAGGTCTATGGGAAGAAATGAAGCAAAGAAATAACCCCACAAGCAGCATCTGACCCAGAGTAAGAGGCTGCTAAACAGCATATGTTCTCCTTATTAGAAGTTAGTGATTTATGAATATTTGATTTTAGGTATTAAAGCATGTCCATCTCTGTGGAAAAAGCAAACATGGTTGTGACACATTCTAAGCATAATACTGACTTGGATATTGTCTGGGTTTGAATGTGAGCTTCTGTAAAACTTACATCTGTGGGTTAGACAGAGGCTCACATTCAAAAATTCTGCCATAACTTCCCTGGACATTGTTGTGTCCGTAAAATAAATGACTCTTGTTAATGTATATAATTAACTTTATTATAAAACAAATGTAACTTTGTGATAATACAAAATAACTTTGTGCCTCCAAGTCTAAGTGTTACAACAGCTAACATACGACTGCCTGGAGACAAAGGAAGGATGACAAAGGTCAGAGGTGCGGGTTGCCTAACTAGGTCAAGGGGCAATTCAGTGTGGGTTATCTCCTGGAGGCTTACATACATAACAATTCTCCCATGCTTAATAAAATGTTTAAAATTTGTTCATGTAAAGATTTAGGCATTGTATTGGTCTTCATATTTGCATTGATCATTGAAGTTCTGATTCATTTGAGTCTGTCATTGTTTGGCTAGATTCTCCCTCCCCTTCTCTAGGGGCTGGTCGGAAGTTGTTTTTGTCATTCTCCTCTTTTTGTTGAGTAAAGTCATTACAGTTCCTTCGTCATAGCTAATTGTACTTGGGTGTGGACTAGCGCTAGCTGGGGATGAGTCTCTATTGTTTACTATGTTGTTGCACCTGTCAATTTTCTTTTTGTTGAAGTTGAACCCTATCTGAATAGGGTTTGTCTGTTTGTTAATTTCACACAGGCGTAGTTAATTGTAATGCCTTTTTATTATGTATCCATCATTGAGTTCAATTAAGTGATGTACACAACCTAGTCGTTCAGTGTAAATGGAATTATTTTGAACATTTGCTTTAAAATTATCAATAAAATTACACTTTTTATTTTCATTTTTACTTTGCTTTTTAAGTTTGATTATCTAATTTCTTTATAAAGTTTTCTACAAACCTCCATAATTATCAATTTTAAGTTGAAAGATTTAAAAAAAATTAAATTTATTATTATTAATTAGTACTTATGTTGTTAAAAAATCAATTATTTTATTAATTATCAATTTATATATATAAAATTTAAAAATTTGTTTGTCTGTTTTTAGCAAAGAGATAAACTTAAAACTTTTAAAACAAGTTTTCCGATAATTACAAAATTGTTATCAAAATTCAAATTCAAGAATTGTATAAATGCAAGTGATAATCAGAAAAATAAAAATGTTCAAAATTTGCCAAATGATTTACCTGATAATAATACCACAATAGATGAAGAAAGATTTTGTGTAGTTCCAGATATTATAATAAGTACAGAAAAATCATTGAATACATCATACAACCAGCAAAATAAAGAGAAATTTACTACTCTTCTAAGACAGCATGGAAAGAAACAACACTTTCAGTTTATTGAAGAAATAGAAAATGATGAAGTTATTTCAAACATTTCAACAAATCTTCCTGGTACCTGTAATCCTGAAGAAATTACACCAGTTAATCCTGTAAAGGTATTGTAATATAATTATTTGAAATATCTCATTACAATGCTTTGAATAAAAGTTAATTCATTTGTGAAAGCTATATTTAGTTCAAATAAAATTCAATTATTTTTCCAACTGAATTTTATTTGAATGAATATATGAAAATTTTAAAGTAAATTTCAAAAATATAATTAATCCACAGCTGCCATGCAAAGTTAACAAGCACTCAAATCACCTTGAAAAAGCAGCAAAAATTTTAATAACTAAAACGTTTTCAGATGTTTTTAACAATCTTATTCATGTAGAATATGTAATGGAATGCTACAACAGCGATTTGAATGATAATATTCCAGAATACAAATTCAAGTTTAACCATCTCAACATTAACATGTCGTAAACAAATGTATAAGTTTGAAAATATTCAAAAAATTTGAAAATGATTGCATATAAATAAAATAAAGTAAAAGAATACGTGAAAATATTAAATCGATAAACACAAAATTAATTAAATATAAAATTTATTTTTATTTATTGTACAGTTAAGGAAATGTCTGCGGACAGTTGATTTCCACCTTCCTTTTAACAATTATACACACGTTAAAATTTATATATATTTTAAGTAGGCATAATTAAAATCTTGTTTACTGATATCTATCATTATTTTACCATTAAAAATAAATTACACAAGACAAACATTTAGCCGAATTAAAACATTGATAAAAGAGATTAAAAAAAACAAAAAAATGATGATTAAGATTAAAAAATATATATATATATATATATATAAATGGGGATGCAAGTTATAAATGTTAATAAAAAATGATTAGTTATTGATTTGTATATAAAATTCTTTTGTGGGTACTTTTAAAAGTACTATAATCTGTTTACCTTGTATTTTCTTCTTATTTCCATTTCCATGTAAATAGGAATAAAATCCAAGGTGAAAAGAATGATGAGACAGGTGGCAATAATTATTATAATAATTTTACAGGGGGTTATTATTAACACAGTTTAAAAGTTTACATTTGTTGGTCAGCTGTTATTTCATTACACATTTTATTTCAGTATAATTAGTATCATTACATTGAATATATTAATACATGTAAATGTTTGTCTACAATAAAGTAATATGTTTTATTTGATAAGATAATTAATTAACAATATTTTTTAATAATTAATTTTATAGTTTTTTTAATTTATTGGTAATCTGATTAAAGAAATTGTTTATTCATTTGATTTAGGTTAGGTTACTTAATTTAGCTCTGTGATTTTGATTTGTGTGTATTATCTCCATGATTCCATATTTTTGATGATATTTTACAAACCTTTCACAGTCCTTTTAATAGATCAAAGATCAATCTCCAGAGTTACACTAGCAGCAGTGATCCTTAGTAAAGTCTATATAAGTGTTGTTAATAAACAATGAATATTTATTAAGTCTTATTTGAAGTAATAGTCTTTTAATATTCATATTAGTATTTACTATTATAATATTTAGTGTGCTTAAATACCATGGATGATAGACTGAATGCATTAATGAGTTTTGACAGGTGCCAATAATCAAGTAGTATAATCTGTATGCATATCATTAAACAATGAACCCACATCTATTAAATCAAATAATATAAACAGTCCATGTCATAGCTGTCACAGGGCTTTTGTGTAGCAAAACCAGTCAAACAACTTTTCCTTTGGCTGATTTTGTCTGACATATTAATCAAATTAAGAAATTAAAATTTGTTAGAAGTTTAGTCTGGATTCTCACAATTAATAACAATAATTATAATTAATAAATCTTTGCATTATACATTTTAAATTATTGGGCTGCAATTTGAAAAAACTACACATAAATTCCCGCTGTTGTCTATCCATCCGTCTGTCTGTCTGTCTGTCTTTCCTTAATCTTGAGAACAGAGTTAGATAGATGAAAGATGAGACCAGATATGGAAACCTTAGGAACAGGAGGACCCGATTAACTATATGTGAACTTCTGATACAAACTGGAAGTCACATTAGTTCAAAATTTCCCCTGAAAGCAGTTAATAGATGACTGGCATGACTCCATTGCTAACAGAAAAGTATGATGTACAGTACAGTATGACACTACAGTACTAATTTGAGGTGGAAAGCATATATTTTAAATGAAATAAATTAAAAATATGATTAAAAATTGCAGCCTGACATGGTGCCATGAATGGTTGGCAATTTTTTTCTTTTTAATTTTCCAGAACAACCCCTGAACACATTACTCTTTCTTTACATAATTGCTATGATTTATATCATAGCAAGTATGTAAAGTAGCAATTATGTATGTAAATTATGCATTTATTATATCTGGAAATAAGTACTTGTATATCATGGCTGAATAATTCTTTTTGGCAAGAACACTTCAGGAAAACTTTCAGCTCTCATCATTGTTGCTTATTTGCTGATAGGACTAAAATCTACTCATGTGTTCAGAATTGCACACCATAATTTCTGAAAAATATAAGAGTGATGAAATATCTAATAATATAATATGATGATAATATCTCATGATGAAGTATATTATCATAATAATATGTTACAGTTTGCTGTACATGGCACATATACAGAGGAGTAAGCTATACCTCAGTATTTTGACATATGTGTAGTGCTCTGGCACTAATTTGTTCCCATCCTCCTTTATATATTAGGTAATTCATAGTCGTTCTGTATTGGGTTTCCTATCTTTGTTGCACTATTAGACTATGTGTAAAATTGTTTCATTTGTTACATGCCACCTTCGGCAGCTCTGCCTGCTTGATCCAGGATGGTGGTCATGACACCAGGTGACTAAGGTGGAAGTCCCAGATGGCGGCAGGTATAAAATGCAGGCACAACTTGTAGGGACCCTTCGGACCACGCCAGGAGAAGACTTTGGAGATCAGAACCACGAAGCCGTGAGTGGTGAGGGTCACTGTGTATGATTGGGACAGGACGAGATAATGAACTGTGGTAAGAGGAGAGAATCCACTTGCATTGGAGAAGAATTGATCAAAAAGTCCAAGGACTGTTGTAGAATTGGAGAAGGTTAGGAAATTAACCTGTACCCAACTTCAGTTTTTTTTGTTCAGTATTTGTTATTAACATAATACACCAATATGTACTGTGATTCAGTAGTAACAACGGACATTGAGTTACGCTACCAACAATCAGTGTATTAATGGATATCAACATGTGCTCATCTCTGTAAGTATTGCAAATATCTTCGATAGATAAGTATCATTGTATTCCTAGTAATAAGTAGATTAGATTGTAGGTGTAAGCCTTCTAAATATTGTTAGAAAGGAAATAAAAACCCCTGGAAGGAGGGTTGAACTTGTACGCTGTACCTGGATCTAAATGTGCCATAAACTGTTGTTAGAATTGGTTACTGTATGATACTTTCCTTTGTGCAGCTCTTAGTATTCTTACCCAACACTAAGTCTGAATCCCTCGGTGATTCTTAGACACTACATATGTAATGGAAACTAACTTTCTGCTTGTCTTCTTGTAATGAAGCCTAAGCCTGAGTTTGAATTTGAAAGTCACTTGATTTGGTGATAACAATGTCATTTCTAATGTAAAATCATGCATTTAGTAATTACATGTACTGAAGGGTTCTTTATTTAATATTTATGGGGAAGATTTCTTTACAAGTATTCATTAGCACTTCATGAGAGTTGTGTTAGGAGGATGCTATAATAAGATTTGATTATGTTTAATTATATTTATACATTACTATATTAAACATACAGCAAATATTTATGTATTTTTTTAATGTGTAAAACTTTTGTAAAGATTACATAGAATAATTTTTAAAATGTATATATGAAAATTTCAATATTATTTCAGAGGAATTATAGAAAACTATTTTTGGAAACAGACAGAGATTCAGAAGACAGTAACTATGAAATTAAACATTGTAAGTACATCCAAAAATATTGACTTTAAAATTCTAAATAAAACAGGATCAGTATATAAAAATCATTTAAGTTATTAATTTAAACTTTATTTTATCTTGCTAATAATAAAATTATATAAATTAAAAATATAGAATAAAATTAAGCTTTTATCTATTTGTTTTAAGTTTGTTAAAACTTTTAAGATTAAAAAACAAATTATTTAATTTTTTATAATTTTTATATTAATATTGCATATTAATATCTAAATTTAATTTTAAGAATGAATAAACTTTACAAATGAACTAAAACAAATTCTAATTGACAAGACAGCAATGAAATAGTTTAGTTTTAAAGTTTACTTAATTCTTAAGATTAAAGAAACGACAATGCCAATTTATACAATTTGTAAATTGAAATTTATTTCTTTAAAATAATCTGTCAATAAATATTTCAAGTAGTAAAATTATAAATTTTCTATGAGGGTTTAAACTTTAATAGTGAGCCAGTTGAAATACACAAGACAGAATAAACACAGAAGCTTTAAGCCATTCACAAGTCAATAATATAGTTAGCAGCATTGTCAATTACCTGTTGCCATATGTGGAAGTTGAATGATGCCATCAGCAGACTATGATGTGTTGATAGTTTAAATGGAGTGGTCAATTGTGCATAGAATGTTTTTTGATCATCTTGAACTGCATATCTCAGAGAAATTCCTTAATTTTTGGGAACAAGTTAAAGTCACAGGGACTGAAGTTGGATGAATAGGGCAATTGATACAGCACATTCTGTTTTCATCAAGTGAAAAGGCCATTGACATTTGCAACCATATGACAGTTAGCATTAGCATGCAAAATGATATGTGGCAAGCTCAGAAGATAATACCACTTCTTTCACAGAGCTCGAAGGTTGTGTTCCTAGAATTGGGCAAAGTAATGGGCACTAACAGATTGTTCTTTTGGATACTGCATATATTAAATAATTATACCATGAAAGAAACTATAAAATGCAGTGATACAGGAAATCCTTGTTAATTTGAACTCAATAGTTCAAAATCTTATTAGTTCATAACTGTACTTTTGTCTTGGCCAAGATATAAAGATTTACATGTTAAGGAATTTGATTAGTTCGAAAATACAGCGACGTCAAAATTTGAAGTGAAAATTCTGTTTGAACTGTGATCTGCCTACATTAACTCATTCATTTAGATCAAAGTGACACCATGTTGTAAGAGAACAATAGACCAAGAACAACTCTAATCTGGTCAATATGGCTTTGCTTTTACAGTAACACATTTCCAGTTGTCATCTTACCTATGAACCACCCTTTTTTTCCTTCCCTTCTTATCTCATAAAATACAGCTGGTTTTTGGGATTTTAAGATTGGGCTACAAGTAGCGGATTGAGATATATGTGATAATATTATGTGATAATATATATGTGATAATATACACCAGTAATTCTTCACGGGGGCCACGGCCCCCTGGGGGTCCATAAGAAGTTTGCCAGGGGCTGCCAAATTATGCAAAATTTCCTTCAGAATATAATAAAAAGAAAATTGATGTATAACCGAATATCGTATTGAAAAGTGAAATAAGAAAGATAAAGTTTTCCTATTTAGTTTATTTATTTATTTTTTATTTCTTCCTACATACAACTTTGTTAGTACAGAAGAAATAAATGCAAATACACTACTTACACCACAATATTTACTTCTTTTATTCCAAAGCAATTCTAAGAAACTATTATTGCTTGGAATTTTAAAAATAATTAGGAAAAATAGGAGGCTTAGTAATAGGCTTTGAAAATTTAAATATTTGTGCAAAAGATATGCAAAATCTTTACGACAAGTTGTGGGAATTTTAGTTTAGTTTTAGCATTGACTTTGGATTGATTTATCGACATGTTTCTTATTTTATTTTTTGTTAAAAATTAATGCGTTTTTATGTTTAATTGTGAAGTTTGAATGTTATTTAAATAGATAATGAAATAATAAAGTTATGATTTACATTTATTATATAAAAAAATAAAGCAATAATAAAAAAGTCAATTTATTATATATAATTTAACAAATATAAATTATTAAAAAAATGGGGGTCACAAAAAAATTATGAAATATTTGGTGGGTTGCGAGTATAAAAAGGTTAAGAACCACTGATCTACACTACTAGATTTGAGTGACTTACTACTTTTTGGCCACTTTAAAAATAATTTGGGCTATATTTTGAGGAATCTTCTTTACTTTTTTTATAAAACCTATCTAGTAACCTGTGAAGTTCTCATCAGAAAATTGCTGTTTATTTTCACATTTTATATATTATTATTATTATTATTATTATGTTGGGTTAAGTGAGATATACGCGGTTAACACCGGTGGCTGTGTACTATGCTGGACCAAAGTCAAGGCATAATAACCAAAACAGAAATTAAAGAAGTGTATCAGTGTGTGTGTCTGTATTCAGGAATTTTCTCACAATATGACATGTATTCAATATAGTGGCCTTCTGTAGTGTGATGTATGTGTTTCTATTCAATTGTAATGTGCCCAGGCTTTTGTGTAGTGTGTGTGGTATGACACCTGTAGAGGAGAGAACAACAGGTACAATAAGCACCCTATCCATCCTCCACAGATGCCTTATTTCCTGGGAAAGTTCTGTGTACTTGCTAATTTTTTCAGTGTATGCGTTTTGTATATTGTGAGTGTTTGGAATGGATATGTCTATAATGTATGTGATTTTATTGTGTTTGTCAATGAGTGTGATGTCTGGTCTGTTGTGGTAAATTGTTTTATCTGTGATTATGGCTCTGTCGTAGTACATTTTGTGCGTGTTGTTTTCCAATACTGTCTGTGGAATGTATTTGTAGTATGGTTCGTGGATGTCTACTAATTTGTGTTTCTTTGCAAGCTCTTGGTGTATTATATTTGCTACTTGATTATGTCTGTGTAAATAATCTGTCTGTGCCAAGAGCTTGCAACCAGAGGTGATGTGTTGTATAGTTTTTGGTATGATGTGACATTTTCTGCATGTGTCATTTGTGAGTGCTGTATCTTTGAGTATGTGTTTTCTGTAGTTTTTAGTATTTATGACCTGATCCTGTATGGCAATCATGAATCCTTCCGTCTCTCCAAAGAGGCATCCCCGGGCTAACCAGCTGTTTGACACAGTTTTGTCAACAAAATCCTGGGTCAGATCATAAGGATGCCTGCCATGGAGTGCCTTTCAAGCCCACGATTGCTTAATGGTGTCTATGCTTTTTATATGTTGTGTTGTGTCCATATGATGTGAGTGTAAGTTTAATGGTGTGTTATTTGAGTCTTCTAGAGTTACTGCTTTATGTAATTGTGATGTTTCTTGTTTTTTGTAGAAAAAACTCGCAGTGACTGTATTTGTTTGTAGTGAAGGTTAACTATGTCAATCAGACCACATCCGCCATCTTTACGTGGAAGGGTTAGTCTTTCTGTGGCGGATTTAAAATGATGATGTTTATGCTTAGTAAGTGTTGTTCTTGTTTTCCTTTTGGAGTTGCTCAAGATCTGTGTGAGTCCAACGTATAACTCCAAAAGAATATGTAAGTACTGGGATGACATATGTGTTTATTGCTTTAACTGTATGTTTTGCATTTAACTGTGTTCTGAGAATAGCATTTAACCTACTTTGGTATTCTTTAATTAATCTTTGCTTTATTTGTGTATGTTCTGTTAGTTTGGCCTGTTGGAATCCTAAATACTTGTAGAACTCACCCTCTTCCATGGATTCAATAATGTCTCCATTTCCAAGTGCAAAATCTTCTTTCTTCAGGATTCTCTTTTTCTATGTGAAGTGTTTTGCATTTATCTAGGCCAAATTCCATTTGTATGTCCTTGGTGTATGAATGTGTGATTTGTAGGAGTTGATGAAGTTGTTTTTGTGTGGATGCATAAAGTTTTATGTCATCCATGTACATGAGATGTGACAGTGTAAACTGTGTTGTTTTTTCGTCTCTGATATTGTGCTTTGGCAGCAAGTTTTTGTTTTAGTGTATCAATGTATTCTGTAATGCGTGTGTTGTGATGTTCATGTTCTGTGTGCGTTTTTATTTTCTTGAAAATGTTTTTGAGCTGTTTCCTTAATTTGAGGTGTTATGTTGTTTTTAGTGTATTGTGTCAGCCTGCCTAATTGCTGTCTAATGTCATTTATTTGTATTTCTATTCTTCTCTGCCAGGCAGACTTGTGATAGAATTGTGTTTTCTGTGTATTTGTCTGTGATTGTACTATCAGTCCATGGTGTGTCACTACTGTGACTGCCCCAGCATAAACTAATGTATGAATGTCTGTGAGTGTAGAAATTGAATGAATGTAGTGTGGTAGTAAGTGAGTGTTTACATAATTTAGTGTTTTTCCTACTCTCCTTTGACGTGTTGATTTTTGGTATTCGTGATCATCGTGTGGGATCTGTGCCTGTATATTTAGTGAGTGTTTCCTGAAATATAAGTGAGAGCGTATAACTAAATCCATGTCTATGTTATCAGTGATGGATGAGGAAGTGTCTGTAGTATCATTAGTGGTAATTGTTGTATGTGTATTATTATCAATGCTTGTTGCTGGATTATCCTGACAGGTTACATGATCTTCATTAATGTTAGATGTTTCTGTCTGTTGATGTATTTGATCAGCAACCTGTTGTTTGATAAGTTCAAGTGTTGTATGTGGGATAAGGTTGTTGTGTATAATTGTTCTTTTTTGATCAACAACTCCTTTGTTCGGTGACAGTGAGATGAGGATACTGTTGTGTGAATCTATGGTGTAATTGTTGTCTGTATGCTGTGATGGTGTAGTAAGTACAGATGATAAACTCGTTCATTTCTACTGTCCATTTCATCCGTTGGTGTGGTTTTCCAGCCTTTGTGGTCTGTGAATGCATTGCCACAGAAACACCAAGGCTGGGTTGGTTCCTCACATTTGTTGAGGGCATTGCAGTAGCCATGCTTGGGTCGGTGCTGCTTTCGCCACTGGTAACCAAGGGAGACTGGCCTATTTTTCGAACGTGAGCCTCTGCCTAACCCAGAACGCGGGCAATGTCCGAGCTGGTATCGCACTTTGATCTGGTTATTACCATGATAAATATCTCCACAGAATGTGGGCGTGGTCACTCTTAGCTTCATTTCTCCCCATAGACCTTACTGGCATGTGTGTCCCTACCAGGAGCTTGTTCTTCAGCCTGCATTGCCCTATGGATCAGTAAAACTACTGGGCTCTCCCACCACAACCAGGTGATGACCATGGGAGAGTTATTATTATTATTATTATTATTAATTATTATTATTAATTAATGAAAATAGCATTCTTTGTATATATCCATATCCATTTACTTAATAAAGTACATCAGTTATGTGTCATTTGGCATAGTTCACAGATATATGTAAATCTCAGATAATTCTAAACTTGATAGTTTGAAGTCACAATTATTTTGTCCCTTGTAGTTTGAAATAACAAGGATTTCCTGTATTTTTAATTTTTGAATATTTTTAGTATTTTTATTGACTGTCTTCAGGATAAAAAATGGCAATCAAATCACAGTTTTCATTCAAAATGAATGAAACAAAACTGTATTTCTGGTGAATATAATTTAAATATTACTATTCTAGAACAAAAAAATAAATCTTTTGTTCCAAAATATTTGCTGTTATTAACTGCAATTGCATTTGTTGATGAAAAATCCAAGCACATGCCAATTAATGAGTAGTTTCATTTTATTTTAAATGTATACAATTAATTACAAAAAATTACTTCAGCAGAACTGCTTTAAATTTAAAATTCCTCATCTACAGTCTGTACTTTTTTATTTTTTTTTAATTTACAGAACATTCCTTTTTATAAAATTGTGAAGTCATCCTTCAGAAGCATTTAATGACTGTAAATATAATTGATCTTGACTAATACTTCCTGTAAAATGTTTAAACAAGTGTTTTTTATGGTTAATAGGCTACTGATTTTCATCATAGAGTAAAAATCACTCATAAAAGCTTTTTCCAGTTTTCAATGGTTAGAACTTGGACATTCTTTACAATTTTTTGTCTTTGAGAGAAAAAAGATTCTATTACATTTCTAATTTTTGACTTTTTTTTTCTTAATGTATCTTACAGTGTATCAGTGGTATACTGATATGCTGTAAGGTACAATAAGTGCACCTAGGGCAAAGAATGTATATGGTAAGCAGTGAAACTCTGTTGTTCATTTGATTGCTTGATGATATTAGCACTCCCTATAATAGTTGTATAGATGCTCATTTATTACCAGGTTATACTTATACTGACCATTATTGGCATGACATTATTTAGGAACAATCAATTAATATATTTCCAATTATTTTATACACAATTCTTCTTGTTATTTTTTTTTATAATCTGTGGTAATTATTGCATTTTCTACTTAATTCTTGAATAATTGAAGAAGTATTATAAACTTTTAATATTTGTATTACTTTAGCTTTTGGTATTTATAATTAAATTTATTTAGAACATATTACATGTCTAACAGTATAAGTAAATAATTTACTTAAACAATTAAATTACCTGTAGAAATGAGTTTGGTCTAATTATATGTATGAAAATATTCATGAATATTTTCTTATGTCTTCATAATCTAAATTTCAACAACATTATGCTAAATTGTAATTTAACTAAATATATATACAACAATCAAATGTAATTGCTGTATGATAAAAATCATTTATCTTTCTTCTTCCTTGGGATATGGATTTAATTTGTTTCAGGAGTTGAAGTCATTGTCATAAAGCTTGCAAACATACAATAAATAGAGATAAAACATCTTGCTGGTAAAAAACAAACTTCTTGTGTAAAAGTTTATTTTCAATATAATTAATAATTGTCAATATAATATGTGGTATAACTAGGCAATGAGCAAATCTACACAACCATTACTAGAGGGCACTGATATCATCAAGTAACAAATTTAACAATTGAGTTTCACTGCTTACCATATACATGCTTTGACCTAGGGCCTCATCATCTCAAGGGACCTCAAAAATTATTTAAAAATTTAGTGAATGATTAAGAAGCTTTAAAAAACTAATTACTAGTTAAGGATTTTATTGTCTTTTTAATATAAATAAAAACACTTTAATAACAAAACATAAAGGACCTTATAACAAAATTACACCTGGGGTCGTAAAGAAACATAATATATTACTGCAGTACATTCATTTACAACAAAAAATTGAGCAATCGTAGCTGCTTATCTTCTGCACAAAATATTTAATTTAGTCTTTGAGGGGCATCACTTTCTTTGGCTGTCTGTTTGGCCTTTTTGATATTTTGTCACTAGGTTTTTTTTGTTTGGATGACAATATTGATTTGTAACAATAAAAAAAAAAAAAAAACTAAAATCTGTTAATAGAACATACTGTTAGTAGTAACAATGCAAACTGATATAAAACTAATGTTTATTATTTGTGTAAATCACAGATTCAAATAACATAAGAAACTATGAGATAGTATCCACTAACACAGTATAATGACAAGTAACATGAATTGCAGTAGAACAAGCTTATGATAAAAACATTAAAAACTTATTGAATTTTCTATAACAAAATAATGAAACAGCATAATCTTTTTTGTTAATTAATGAATTTCATGAATATGGAAAATAATTGCAAGTACCAAACTGCAAATATGTTAAATTATGAATAAGGAATAAATAAATATGGTGTTTTTACTATACAAATACATTAAATGAAAATATATTATATATATTTTTATTTCTTAGAAAGAATATAATTACTTCAAAAAGTATATTTTAGGAAATATCATTGTTAGCGAAGGTGCCCCTATATTGGGGCACATACTTCTGGGTTGCTCTTTTCCTAATCCCAAAGGGGGCCCAAATTTCATTATCAACAAACAACAGAAAATTCAAGACTTCTAGATAGTCTATTCTGCAAATATAAAAGGAAATAATGAACAATATTTGTTTAAATGTCCCATGTAACTATTTTTATGTAGCTATTTGTCATATGTTGACCAAAACTAAATCCTTCTTTTCAAGGCCAAGTTAGCCCCAAGTACACCCAGTGCCACTTTATGAGAGCACTGATCCAATGTTAAATCTTAGTTTGAAGCATCTTGCATAATGTATGATGCCCTTTTTTCATAGTTTGTGTCCCACCTTTCTATAGTCTGTAGGTGCTGCTGATTGTTACAAATTGTTCTTTTTATATTTTCAAACTCAATAATGAATTTTATGATTAAAACTATTATAAAAAACTGAAATTTATTTACTTTTTATTAGCTAAATATTTCAGAAATAAATGTGGAAAAACTTGGAAAATAATTCAGAATTTTCTTGCAAGACTTGTCAATGATCCCTTATTTGACTTGATAATTACATTGTCTATAATTCTTAACACAACATTTTTAGCAACTGAACATTTTGGGATGAGTTTAAAGGTGGAAAAAGTTCTTTGTTTAGGAAATTTGGTAACTATAATTTAAAATATAACAAACATAATTATTATGTAATTACTAGTACATTATAAAATTCTAAATAAATTATTTTATTTTATTTAGATATTTACTGGTATATTTACTATAGAAGCAATACTTAAAATTGTGGCTTTGGGTAGACAATATTTTAATAATCAATGGAATGTATTTGATTTTGTTATTGTAATTCTCAGTCTATTAGATCTGAGTTTTGAAAGTGTCAGTGGATTATCAGTTTTGAGAACATTTCGCTTAGTAAGTATTAGTAAATTTTAAAAAATAAATATATTTTATTAAGTTTTGTTTTAAAATTAAGAATGTATTTACTTTCAGTTACGAGTTATGAAACTTGCTCAGTTTTGGCCTACCATGCATATACTATTAGCAATTATAGCAAGTACTTTAGGAGCAGTTGCAAATATGACTCTCATTTTAACTGTAATTATTTACATATTTGCAATACTAGGTATGCAGTTGTTTGCAGACATTTATACTCCAGAAAAATTTTATCCTGATTCAGTTCCAAGGTTTGTTTTGTTAAAATTTGAATATAAATGATTCAGTGTTAATCTAGTTTTCTTACATTAAGATACAGTGTAACAGTGTAATATTTTTTTATTTTAAACATATCAATGTAGTTTATACAGTACAATATGAAATAGTACTTAATGACACAAAATTTTGTAAAATTTCCATAAGAAGTGAAATATTGTCATTGGAAATATGCAGGAGTAAAACTGCACAGAAGTTAATCAGTCATTATGAAACTTATCACTTTCTTGTATCATCTTTATTTTTAAAAAACAATTGATAATTCAGAAGATTCAAGAAATTTGTTGCAAAAAACATTCAATCAAAATTTAACTATATTTAATAATCTTTCTTTTTTAAGAATTTGATTTCAAAGCATGTTTTTAAAATTTTTGTAAGTTTATCCTTGGGCCTTAAGTTCATATTTTTAGTTTCTTTGATCACATGCTTCTTCATAATGTTTTATAAAAATTTTTTTTTATAAATGAATTCTTAATCTTTACTTTTATTTTTTAACTTGCATAAACTATTACTATTATAAAAATTTTATAGAATTAAGATTTAAACTTAAAAAGAATTCTATTTACCTTTATTCTAAATCTAGAAATATTGATTTTTTTTAATTGTTTTATATGTTAACTGAAGATTATCAAATCGTCATCAAAAATGTTTCGCATATGAATTTGTCTTTAGTGTGTTTTAGAAATAGAAACTGTATTTTTATTTAATTTATAATAAGCTAAGTTTGACTCTTTGAAGTATTAATTATTTTCAAGAATTTTATTTTTTTTTCATCAAATTCTATTGAAATAATAATAAAAGAAAAAATTCACATTTTTAATAAGTCAAATGTAATATTTTACATGAAATCACAATAGTAAATTTCAATTTGCATCATATTTTAAACAACAAATGAAATACAAACACATTTTTTTAATCTTAAAAACATTAAATGTATTGGCTTCTTGCCTTCTTTAGAACATGATATTCTAAATTTTAGAGATGTTTAGATGTCAAACTATGCTTCTAAGCAACTGTAGATATAAGATTACAGAAAAAATAATAATAATAAAACATGATAAATAAACTTTTATTATTGTATGCTAAAACTTTTGTTTATTATTATTATTATTATTATTATGTGAAAGTGCACAAATCCCAAGGGTCAAAGTCTCTTACTTTTTTCAATATTCAAATATTTCTTCTATCAGTTTTCATCACTATTTGAAATATTGTTACAAACCTTAAGGACTATTCTTTTCCTATAACTTATATAAGTGTTACATCTTCTCATTCCTTTTTTCAAAATTTTTTCTAGCTAAAGTCATGATTATTTTTTTATGTTTTTATGTTTAGTCATACAAATTGCTTTTCTTTTGTAGTCAATATATTTAGCAATGGTTTTATCTTTGTTATCAACGACTAAGTTTTTGTATATTTTTGCTTTTGTCTCACTTTCCTTCTTGTGTTTTTCATAATTAAAATGATCAAAAATTTAATTTATAAAAAGATGTACACCATATTAGAGTTAATACAGGAGTGAAATTCAATTTTTTGGGTGTTAAAAACTCAGAAAAGTGAAAGAAATTTTTATGTTTACAAATTGTTCCAGATTGCTCTAATTATTTAATAAAATTATTAAATTATTTTAATTATTAATTTAGATAAGAGATAGCACCTAACATCTATTTTTAGTCCAAATTACTTAGTTTTTAATTATTAAGTTTAGCATAATAATAACCCAATTATTAAAGAGAACTTATTGTACAGTTATTCTTCTTCCTTGTTCTAGCTGTCCATTCTAGCTTTCCTATAAACCAGATCTTGTTGTCATTGGTAATAGTGCTCTAAATGAATGCAAAAGACTGTTTCTATGTTTTGTTTTTATAGATTAAATAAAAAGTTACTATAGAAAAAGATTAAATTTTTCAAGCTCTCTTAGGCAAACAAGCAAGTGAAAATATCAGATTTTATGAAAAAAATTAAGATTTTGCTGATACTTCAAATGAAGGTCAACAGGAAAGCTCAAAAGATGATATTTTGCCAAAAGAAAACATCCTTTGTTTATCAGTGAATAAAAAATTAATATTATTTGCTTGTGATTGTTAGTTGATTATTGAATAAACATATTTCTCACAAATACAAAAAAAATAGCAGGATTGGGTTCCAAAAGTTAGCAAAATAATACTTTTTGCTAACTTTTGGAACCTAATTTTATGTTTTGTACTAGTCCTTTCTTTTGTATAGCACAGATTTGCATAAAATGGCAATTTTTTTGAAACCTAACTGCCTTGTGTTATACAGTGGATATCTGTATTATGATATCTATGTAAGTTTTTAAAAACTTAGCAGATTACATTTTTACTATTATAGTTATCTTGTTATCAAACATTTTCTATTTGTTTTAATCTTAATTTTAATGTTTAATAATCAATGAGAAAAAAATTAGAAAAAAAAAAAATTCATTGATTCATTATGTTGCTTAAGATAATGAATAAATGAATTCTAATAAATTTAAAATGAGACACGAATGCCACTTTTATATTTTATTGAACTGTATTATTGAGTTAAAAAAAATTTAGCATAAATTACTATGTATAGTAGATACATAAATTATCTATATAATTTTGCAGTTCTTATTTTCTTATATTGCAGTTCTTGTTGATTATGTTTTTATGTATTTTAATATGTATATATTATGTAATTATTAATAGTATTAACTATTTATTAATAGTAATAAGTATGTTCATTTTTTTAGATGGAATTTTACTGATTTTTGGCATTCCTTATTATTAATATTTCGTATTTTATGTGGTGAATGGGTTCAACCTTTATGGAAATGTATGCAAGCTGCAAAAGATAAATATCAACTGTGCATTGTTTTCTTCATAACTGTTCTCACTGTTGGTAGCTTTCTAGTTTTAAATCTTTTTCTTGCTATGTTACTCAACTCTTTTAACTCCAAAGAACTAAAAGAAAAAGAAGTTAGTATATGTTAATTATATTATAAGTTTATATATTATTTAAAGATATTTATATAATATAGATAAAGATAATAAATTTATTTACACAAATTTATAATCTTTATCTTTATTTTACAAACTTTATATTTATTTATTTACACAAACTTAAACAAATTTCTTAAAATCCAGCAAAAATAGATTTATGAAACTTTTGCAAAATTGATTGCAAAACTTTTGCATTGATGTTTTTATAATAAAATTAAATTTATCAATATAATAAATCTATTTTGTGAATTTTAATTTTAAAAAGTTTAGAAGTATGTTTGATTTATATGAAAAATTAAAAAAAAATTAATATCCTGGACTATTATCTATTCTCTTTTGAATCAATTATACTTAAATGTAATGCATCAAAAAATTAAAAATATTTATAATTCTTTCGTCCGATGGCTTCTTTAATTTTTAAAAAATTATTTTAAGACATAGTTTGCTCAAACATGGACCACCATTAATTTTCTGTGCTTTAGACAATACAATAATGGTGGTCCATGTTTAAGCAATTATAATTATGAAGTATCGTCACCAGGGGGAAGCTTTTCAAAATCTACATTCTCCAGCGCTTAATTTTTGTGGATAAAAAGCCGAAACACCCCAAGAAGGTTAGATGGTGCCAGGGAAGACGTTCGTATATCACCAGTTCTTATTTTAAAAATTTATATTTTTAATTGGAAAATTTGTGTTTTTTAAGACTTTTTAGCATTTTGGCGGCTAGTAGCCTACAAAGAAAGGTCGGTCGCCAGGATTAGTTTTTAATTATTAAGTTTAGCATAATAATAACCCAATTATTAAAGAAAACTTATTGTACAGTTTTTCTTCTTCCTTGTTCTAGCTGTCTATTCTAGCTTTCCTATAAACCAGATCTTGTCGTCATTGGTAATAGTGCTCTAAATGAACGCAAAAGACTGTTTCTATGTTTTGTTTTTATAGATTAAATAAAAAGTTACACAGTAAGCACAGAAAATTAATGGTGGTCCATGTTTGAGCGAACTACGTCTTAAAATAATTTTTTTTAAATATTTAATTGTTTTTATTCATATAAATTTTAAGTAATAATTATTTATTAATATTATTGTTATACATATATTTAATGTAATAGATTGTTAAAATAAATAGAAATTTTCAGTTTACAAATAATGTCAAAGGATCGTATAAAACTTGGCAAAAATAATGTTAACTATTCAGTTGTTGCCGACACTTGGTCACCATAAGGATAATGCTTTTCCAATGCTGTCTGTCCCTGACAGCCTCCTTCAGCTGCCACATTGTCATGTCGCAATCAGCCTTGATTGTGTCTAGCTGGTGAGTTCTTTGTCATCCTCTTTGTGAAGAGCCACTGATATATCCCAGCATAATATTTTTCAGTTCATTTGTATGCATAATGTGCCCAAAATATGAAAGTTTTTGCTTGGTGATCCTGGCCTCTAATGTCATTTCTGGTTTGACACGATCCAGAATAGTCTGGTTTGTGATCTTTGCTGTCCAGAGGGTGATTTGTATCCCCTGGACAGCAAAGATCATAAACCAGAACCATAGCTCAAAGGCATTTATTTTTCTTCTATTAGCTGTTTTAACAATCCAGCTCTTGCATCCATACATCCTTATGGGGAAAACAATTGCATTTATGAGTATGTATATGGTTTTAGTGCTTTTATCTTTGCTCTTCCTGCACCTCTCCATTCCTAGCATAGCTGACCGACCTAGCACTATCCTTCTCTTTGTGTCCGAACTAGAATCATTGTCTCAGACTATCTTAGATTCCAAGAATATAAACTCCTGGATAGTTTCAAGTTGTTCACATCCAATTGTCATTGTGGCTTTGCCTATGTTAGCAGTTGTCAGGAGTTTTGTTTCTTGATATTCAGAAACAGCCCACTGGTCTCACTTCTTGTTTTGACTTTCAGAATTAGTTCTTCTAGATCCTGTTGGTTTTCAGCAAGGAACATAGTATCATCTATATAGCAGAGGTTGTTTATATTCCTGCCTCTGACCGTAACACCAATGTTGGATTCATCCAGCTTGGCCCTTCTCATGATTGCCTCAGCATAGATGTTGAAAACTATTGATGCTAAATTTAAGAAGAAACAAAGATAAAGTCAGAGTATATATGATAATAGTAGTCAAAAATTTAGAGAGCTTTTATTATATTGGTTTCATATATAAATATCTATCTATAAGAATCAATGAACAAATTAATAAAGATGTACAGTACAACCAGTATCTGTATCAATACAACCAGTAACCAAGTACCACCAGTACCATTAAGTTGAGAAAAGATGATAAGTTGAGAAAAGATTATCATCTTTTCTCAACTTATCACATTAAGTAAAATATGAATAGAAAGAATATTTCTCACATTGTATAGTGCTACTTTTCTTCTGATGATCAAAATCATAACTACAGTTATTTAACTTATTTATTGGGAAAATTACTTTTCATATCTTCTAGAAAACATATATTCTTAACTTTCCTGAAATCCGTTTATTATGTGAAACTTCAGACACTACTGAATAGGAAACATTTGATTAAGTTATAATCTTATACAGGATGGTAAGAAAAGGCTTTCCTTGGCCAATTATTTCAAAAACTAATAGGGAAATGTAGACCTATTGCCAATGGCAGGCATTTGCTAAATTATAGTGCAAATTTCCACCCTCTCCAGTCCCTCTATCAGAGAGGGCTGTTGTAATCTTGGCTCCTAATAATTATAGGCCAAAATTATCAATTACAAAATCATATAACCTAAAAAAAATATGTACTATTATCTTTCAGTGCATTCCAAAATATTAACTGGTATCCTGGAATAGACTGTTAAATATGGAGGTAATACTTCACTGCACAACACACAAGGAGTAGCAGAGCATCACTGCATAACACAAATGCAATGTGGGAGTGGTTCAATGTGTGATTAAGCATAGGTTAGCACTGTTTTATTTGACAGCATTTCATATTTTGATAAATCAGATCATTTTCATATCCAAATCACTGCTAACCTAAGCCTAAACATGAGGTCTGGGACAGATTTGAACCAGTATAAAAATTTACATTAAAATTATTGTTAAAATGAAAGAAAAAATGTGCGTGCAGTTAGACACAGATTTTGTTTACCTAAGAACACGACACAAAGATAAGCAAACAAGTCCCAAGTATGACTGTGATGCATACTAAGTTACTGATTAGCATCAAATTGGAGAGTCTGAACTTTGACACTAGCGCTCGTATCCCATAATCAGAATTAAACCAAATCAAGGAAAGATTACAAAAAAAAGAATAATGGGTTAAATTATGAGCGCAGGTTTTTCAGTTCCAATGACATCTCCAATATGAGTCAGGGGATGGTGTCAGATAGAACATTTCAGGTAGACTTTTTTCCAGGACCTGAATCATTTCCTATTTCACCTGAAAACAGGAGAAAGGACCAATCGGGAAATGACAAGCAGAAGTCTGAACCAATTGAAAGAAGAGGTTTGGGAAAGACTTCTATAAAATCCCTGAACTTCCTGGACATGGTGCACAGAGGTCACAACATAGAGGTAGACAGCATCAATGCCCAGTTTCAGTATTATGCCAATAAACAAACTTGTGTCTTGAGCGAAATTGGTATCACTTGATTCTCCTAACACACCACCTGCTACTAGCCACTTCCCATCGAATGCCTTGTCATCACTGCCCCAGTGTTACTCCAAGAGTTTCCACATCAGAAGCAAAATGCCAAGAAACAGGACTTTTTGGTCACCTTTGGTTAATTGAACCAGGAACCCATCATATACCTATTTAAGTGTATCCTTAGTTATTAATAAATGGTTTTTGTGAAGATGTTTTGTATCTGTGCCTCAGCCACCATCACCCACATACAAAAAGAACCTTTTGCTTTTCAGATGAGGAATTAATGATTTCCCCTTTTTTCAGCCCATCACAAACATAAATTCAACTCCTGCATTGCTTAACAAGAATGCAATGCAGGAGTTTCTGTTATTCAATACAGAAACTACTCTAACCTCAGCACCAGGGTGAAATCTTCTCCTACAAGGTGGCTGCCATTAATGCTCTGGTTGGTAGGGCGTTCTTGCACTCATCAACCAAGCAAGCCCTGGCAACCAAATTAGCCTGCATTAAAAAGATAGCAACTGAGCATGGGTTCCCGACCATGACACGCCACTTGGTCGAACGGTACCAACGCCTGAAACATGCTTCTACCACAAATAGTAATGCCAACTCACAGCCAGACGGTTTGACATGAGTCCCCATCATATTCAACCCATACCTTAAGACAGTACATAAGAAGATAGCCAGCAAACACGAGATATGGATAGCATACAGAAGATGTCCTATAATTTTCCGTATCCTACGGAATGAAAGACCCCCGATTGCACCAGACTCCCCAGAGTCTATTCTATCCCAATCAGGGACAACAGACAGAACAAAGACTTATTGTACATCGGTTTGACCAAGCGTTCCTTAAATACCCGTTTACGAGAACACCAGGCAGATATCTGACATGGGAGACTCACCACAGCCCTTGCCACATATGCATCGGATCCCGAGGTCGAGGTGCAATTAGACAAAGCTGCATCATCGTCAACACACCCCACCAGGAACATCTTAGGTGGCTAGAAACCATAGCCATCTATAATGCCAGCCGGGAAGCCACGTGAGTCAACCGGAAGGAAGAGCTGACTCTATCTCTGGCTTGGCAATCCCTGTTGGATGCCAACCTGCAACCTCCTCCTCCAGTGCACAATCGCATATGTCAGGAAGGACCCACTTCGTCAGAATGACATCTGATCTCATCGAATAACATATACTCCGTCCAGGGAATTCCTTAACCAGTTGATCTGAAGAAGAGCAAAGTGATTGTTCAAAAACGTTTGTCAACCACGATATACATTATATACGCGTTGCACACCAGTTACAGGTTCTGGATAGTGTAAACTCTGTTATTCCTTGTATATTGTGCAATGAATCATTTACCTGCCATATTTGATAGCCTACCATTTGATATTTTAGAATGCACTAAAAGGTAATAGTGTTTTCATTTTTTCATGTGCTACAATTTTGTAATTGACAATGCTGCTGAATTTTCATTAGGAACTGAGATTACAACAGCTCTCCCCATAGAAAACTGCAGAAAGTGGAAATTTACACCATTTTAGTAAATGCATGCCATGCTGTACATTAGCAAAAGGTTTATATTGCCCTATTTTTTGAACTAATTAGCCAGGCAGAGACTTTTGTTACCTTTCTGTATATGATATATCCAGTGGTGATATTCGAAATAGTTAACAAAGGGTTTGCTAGCAGAAAATTTTTCCCTGACAATCACCGACAAACAAAATGGAAGTTTTGGCTAGAAATAAATACAATACCTTTTCTTGCGACATATCTAATAATCAGTGGCATATTTGGAACGTAAGGGGCCCTGGGCGAAGACCAGGTAACAATAATATATTAGTGCTGTCGATTTTTTTTTCTTTTTTTTAGGCAGAGAAATTTTTCACCCCGAATGGCACTGCTGATAATAGACAGATGTCATCGTCTCTCGAAATACAATATCCTTTTTATTTCACTATCCATAGCCCGACACGTGTTCCACAGCCATCTTGTATTATCTCGCGCACGTGAGATTGTGGGATCTTTCTTATGACTGGATCTAGTTTCAAGAACTCTCTTGAATCGATCGCGATTAAACCTGCGTTTCAGTCGAGATTGAAACGGTCGAGAGAGATCGCATCAAGGCATAGTCCCCGACCTTGCTCACAATCTAGATTGAAATGCTCGGTGCGAATGGAGTATAAGGCTCTAGTTTAGTAGTATTACAGAGTATAATACGTATATTTTAATATATTAAAAAAAAAAAAACCACTGAGAAATGTTCCGTGTGTTTAACAAGGTTCGGAAAACTGAAAATTTTAACAACGGGTTCGGCCGAACCTGTGCGAACCCGCTGAATATCACCACTGGATATATCCATATATATTGTTTAACAGACAATTATAATACAGTAAGACCCCACTTAATGTGGGGGATGTGTTCCTAGACAAAAAGCGCTAAACAAAACAGCGTTAAATGAGGTCATTTTAACATAGAGTAAATAAGGAAAGGAGAACACACGACCAAAAATAAACAGATTTTACTTTAATTTTAAGTTATTTTTATATTGATTTGCATAATAATATATGTTAAATAACACATAAACATAGTGCACACAGAAATCTAAAGTTTTTTTGTGATGAAAGTCCTGGCTTCTCTGAAATTCAGTCTTTTTTTTTTTTTTTTTTTTTTTTTTTTGCGATAAAGTCATGTAGTTTCATTTGTCTTTTATTTTTTTCTTAAGCAAATGTTCGTAGCAGGAGATTGCATCCAAAATGCCTCATTTTGCTTTTGCACTCCTTTCAAAATCTGGATCATTCTCTACACTTTAATCAACTATTTCAGTTATTGTTACCAAGCTTTTACTAAGGAAATCTGTAGAGAAATTTTTTGGGTTTTTCATTTTCAGAATTTCTATTTTCCAGTTCTACATGGATTCCTTGTTCTGCAAGTTCTTGAAGATTGACGAAACACTTGCATTAGCTCCTCAATATCCTGCTTGTCTACATCTCCTAGTCTTGCTGTATCGTTAGGTTAACAATTTGGTCAAGTAATGATACAGCGATAAACTCTTCTCATTGAGGATTCCTGGATATCTCCAGCCATAACTTCTTCCGCACTCTGTTCATGCATTTATCAGTTAATTCTTGCCAAGCGAAGTCGATATTGCCTACGGTATCCATGATGTTATATTTTTTTCAAAATTGCACCAAACATAAATTTAAGGGAAGTACTGTGAGAATCGGGGGTTAAGCGACGAGGCTTAACCCGTTATCTGACAACGGGGAGGTGAGTCCCGCTCACATTGGTCAGTTAATGGCAGTTTAGGAGGGCAAAAATCGAGTGGGAGGTTGCGGATAAGTTGATAAGGTGTTGGCCGTGTTCAAGTAATCACACATATTTAAGACTCTAAACATATTTAATAAGGATATTATATAAAAGATACATATATTAATAATAATGACAATAATGGTAATAATAATGATAATAGTATTAGACGCAATAACTCCTTCACGGAATCGTTAATGAGGCGGTTAGTAGGGGTTTGGCGCTCGTACTCGCGTTCGGAGAGAGGCTTTTAAACCCTTTTCTCTATCTATTCTTAACTAAACCTCGACCAACTGAGGGAAGAGAGAGATTTCCATATAATAAGTCAAAAATTACCTCGCTATCTCGTTGACGGCGTCAATTAGAGTCAAAGGCACGGAGGAAGGCTGTTGATTAGTCCTATTCTAGTATCCTTGACATCACTCTCTTTAAAGGGGGTGTGAGCCCTTTTTATACCAAATTCAAGGGGTGTGAACTGTCATATAGTCTGGATTTATACGCACACCTGTTGTTGTGTTCATGACTGGATCTGGCTAGTACGGACGCCGGGAATTGAGATGTTTGTTTAAATTACAGACTTAAGTGCTTCGCAGAGGTGAACTTAAAATATAAATTTCTATAGACATGACAGTTCTCACCCATCAATTAGCGTGTAGCTGACAATAACTATTGCAATTTTGTCTACAATTTCGATATTGTTTATGTCCAATGTCGGGTTCGACGACGATCTATGTGATTTATTGCTGCGGCCACGTGTCACGTGCAACAAAGGGGGGATGAAAACATCGCTTATTCCCGTCTTTGTTGAATCTATCGTCTATCGAGTTACTGTAATACAAATGATTTTCTCCTTCTTGTTGATATATATTTTTTTAACAACTATTTCGTAAAGATCGTTGTGGTCGTTAACCTTGGAAGGCCTCTTTAAAATTCCTACTTCAAATTCTTCCATAAAATTAAAAAGTTAATAAAAAGAATGATACTATTCAAAAAGGGAAAAGGAGGTTCAGACCCTCGCAGTACAGTGCTACGACAAATTGTTACTTTTTGCTGATTGGTTCATGTTCATAAATAATCGTATTATATACGAATCAATGAAATGCCGTGTTATATTGAATCAGCATTAATCGAGACAGTGTTAAGCAGGGTCTTACTGTACTACTGTTTTATATTATATTCAAATTGTGTATATGAATTATAAAATTAATAAATTAAATTTCAGTTACTTTCATAAATAATTGTGAGAAATTCATTCAATTTTAAAATTTCGCTGGATGAAATTATTCTATGAGAGATAAAAAGACGTAGTCGCTTCCAAAAAACTTTTGGTAGATCACCATTTATTTCCTTAAAATGTTCCATTAGAATAAAAACTTCAGGACGACCCGACCTTTCTTTGTAGGCTTCACAGCCGCCCAGAAAACAATTCTTTAAAACAGGAAAAAATCCAATTAAATTTATAAAAATTTAATTGGATTTTTTCCTGTTTTAAAGAATTGTTTTCTGGGCGGCTGTGAAGCCTACAAAGAAAGGTCGGGTCGTCCTGAAGATTTTATTCTAATGGAACATTTTAAGGAAATAAATGGTGATCTACCAAAAGTTTTTTGGAAGCGACTACGTCTTTTTATCTCTCAGAAAATTATAAGTTAAATGTGAAAGGTGTGGAAGTGAATTTACAGGTATCCCTTGCTGAATGTGAGAAATTAATGTGTGAAATTAATTGTAGCAATCTCTCTATATACATGGCAGAAGTTTTAATTAATGTGGCTTTACCAGCCATCTTTACATAACATAGATGGTGTATTTGATTAATGTGATTTTGTTATACGTATGAGGCCCTGGAAAGAAGTCGATTTGGGGGATCTTAATGTAGACAATCAATTGAGAAATTAAAGATCTTCTTTTCAGACACGAATGGGAAGAATTAAAGGTCTCGGTTGAACAATGAACTTTTTTAATTATTAAAACAAAGGATGAATTGTATGGAAAGGACCAAAGTCAAGGAAAACATGGTTAGAGAGGAGTCATATTTAGTCACGAAGTTAACCTCTCCTGTGCCCTCCAACAGGTTTTGAATTGTCACCAGGTGGCAATGGGAGACCAATCAAAAGATGACTTTGGAGTAAAACTGATAAATATGTGCGATTCAAGGACATGACGTTCTTAGTTCTTCAGGAATTTTTGTGATCCTGCAGATCAGCAGCGACAGATTTGTCAACTCCTGGGACTTACTGTTGCTCTCCTGTGACATCTTGCTTCATCCAGATCTACCCTTTTGCTAGAGGACATCACTTGAAGCCGTGCCACATGCTCCAGGGCTGTCTATCTCAACGTCTGTCATTGAGGGACAGAAGGAAGAACTTCCTACTGAACATCGGACTTTTGTTGGAACTTTTATCTCACTTCCTGAGCTGTGTTACGACAAAACTTTGCAAACATTGTAAGAAAGTTTTTATAATTTAATAAATGAGTTAAATGGTGGAAAACCTGTCTCAGTGAATTTTTCACTCCCACATATGGTTGTTGTGACCCCTCAACCATCTTGACATTTCCACCCCATCAGCAACCTTACGTACGTGGTAACATTGAGGGACAGCATTAATCAAGGGATACCTGTAATAAATATGGAGCTGTAATTTAATAATAAGACAATTGTTTGGAAGTATTATTCTGATTTTGATATTGTAATTATTTAACTTTATAACAGTTATAATATTAAGGCCAAATGATCTGCTGGATTATATCAGGCTATAATATAACTACTATTTGGTCTACTATCTAGGTAGAATTATTTAATATTTAATTATTAAATAGTAGCCATATAATAGCTTAATATAATCCAGCAGATTGTTTGTTTGGTTTTTATCACAAATTGATTATTGGATTTTATATTTGTTATAATATTTTTGTTAATTTTGACTTATTAATTGTAATTTTAATTTATTTTGAAATTGGATATATGTGGGATTTTTTTTTTTTTTTACAGGAACAAATTCTAATTCTAAGCTGAGTAAAGGATTTCATAGGCTTTATCAGGTTACTGAAAAATATGTAACATTAAATATAATTATCAAAAAATTTCGAAGAAAATCTGAAGAACAAAATTCTGAGACAGTAAGATTGTCTTATATATGTAATTTTAATTTTTTAAAAATTTTTGTAAATATTCTTATTAACATAGTTTCATAATGTAACATAACAAAAAGCAACTCACCAAACTTAGAAATGTTGAGATAACTATTGAGATTTTTAAAAATATCCTTAAAATTTAAGATAACAAAAATATAACGACAAATAAATAAGTAATTAAATATATAAAATAAAATTTTTATCCTCCAAAAAAGTAAGAAAAAAATTAAAAATAAGTTTAGTAAATCAGATTTGTAATTATTATCAATGTTTATGAATATTATTCATCAGTAAAGTTCTATAGTGTTTTAAAGACATGAACCTCTAAGGTTTTTGAATGTGGATCAAATTTAATACATAACAATATTAAATATGAATAATGAGATCACTTATTGCTATACCCTACAATAATTTGATCTGTTTTATTTATGTTAACTCGACTATTGTTTTTATATAATATATCCTTTTTATATTTAATAAATGATGTATGGAAATACGTGATTAATCATTTATGTTTGGAGTTCCATATCTTCAAATGTCAATAATTTATACTTCTATAGACCAAATGGTATAGGATTAAAAAAATTGATGAAAATAATAAGTTATTTTGATTCAATTATTATATATCTAACTTTTTAAAATTTATTTTAAAGGACAACAAAAACCAATCTTTAGAAGTTATAGCTATGAAAAGATGCTATGATGGACAAGAAACTTCATGTAAATATTAATAATTAATATGTTGTATTATTGATTTTGTTTATAAAAATACTGAATCTTTCATTACTACTTTTAGTTCATATTTTCTTATCAAAATTTAGTCAATGGAGAAAGATTGCATTAATAATTGTTAATCATAAAGCTTTTGAATGGATCATTCTTTTATTTATTTTTGCTAGTAGTGGCTTATTGGTAAGTATATAATAATTTTTTTACAAATTAAAAATATAATCTATGCGACTTAATCATTTTTAAATTTAATATTCTCTAGTGTTTTGAAGATATTTATCTTCCTCAAAGACCAACATACCAATTGGCTATATCATATTTAAATTATATTTTCACTGGAATATTTATTCTGGAAATGCTACTAAAGTGGACAGCATTTGGATTTATTAAATATTTTACTAATTTTTGGACAATAATGGATTTTATTATAGTATTAGTAAGTTTATAATAAATATTCTATCATAATTTAATAATTTTTTAAACATTCCATTTTGCCTTTGTATACACATTCTTCTTATATATAAATGAATAAAAGTATACCATTGTTAATCTGTTTAATTCTGCCGTTTCATGAGAAAAATTGGAATGTTGAAGTTTAAATTATGTTTTTATTAAAAGTATGTAAATATAAAAAAACATATAGATATATTAAGAAATTTTCATTAAGTAAATGCATTTTATGAGGAAGTTAAAGCAGTACAATGGCATATCACAATTTAACATATATGCATATCCTCTCTCTCTCTCTGTCTATGTGCCATATCAGGACTACTGACATCGGCGAACACCTGGCATGGGTTAATAGATGGTTAGTAATGTGCCAAGGTGTATCCTGGGGAAAATTACATCCAGAGTGGTTTCCCTTCTCTGGGGCACGATGTTACGCAACGAGAAATGCCTTCCGGGAGGTCTTGTAAGGGAAGCTGGCCCCTATTCAGGTGTTACAAACACGGAGAAAACCTGGAAAACTCCATGTGGCCAGCCTGTCTGAGCGTGGTGCGAACCTGTGACCGAACTCCCAGTGTTTAGCAACAGAACCGCTCGACCACTGGTGGGCATATCCTACACTAATTTATATGTATATGTATGTATATACAGTGCTATTTTTCTTCAAAAAAGTTAAGTGGTATCTCACCTCAATAACTCACCAGTTTTAAGATTGCCATCAGAAAAGAATAAATAATTAAATTGTGGAAAACTGCGAAGATCCGTAGTGTAAAAAAAATCGCAGGTAATGGGTGATTCGGATTACCACAAGGAGAGAGAAGCAAGACAGTCACTTAAAACTAATCTTTATGTACAAAATCATATATACATATATACACATTATCCAACACACAATAGGGTGCACAACACGTGACGGTTCAGAGTCCTTTAGTGAAGAGTACATTAAAACAAAAAAATTCCAACAAACGAAAAATGTCCACTCGGTAATATTGCAAAGCAGGCACTTAACTCACGTATATAAATTTTATCCCGTGTTTCACTATTCCTTTTGCCAATGGAGACGGATTACAAGATCACCAATCTCCAACACAACAGACAAAGAAAAATTCACTAGTTACATCTACAGCTCCCCAAAGGACGACACACTCCTCACAGCTGAAAGTCCGGAACCATAATGCCCTGTGTCGGTCCCGCACCCCTTACATGTCAACCCCACCACCGACACAGTGCTGCCATGCAAAAACCGCCCAAAAGTAAACAAAAATAAAATATTTTATTTTTTTTTTTTTACAATTATCAATTACAAATAAAACCGCGCATACATTAAAGGAGATGATAATTTACAATAATAACATTAAAGAAATCAAAAGAAAACAATTTATTTTTATAACAACAATATAGGCCGACAATATATAAGAACGACACAAAATAAACAAAATTTATTTGTATTAAATTAATTTGTGAAACTTGTTTAAAAATAAGAATAAAGAAATTATATACCCAGCAATTTAGACAACTAAATTGTGATGGCAGACTTTTTCATTAAATGTATGTGGAAATTTTCCAAAGAATAATCTCTGCTGAGACTAATAATCTAAGTTTTGTCTTATGTAATCTGTCTTAATCAGGAGACAAAGATCAATGCATTCAAAACACTTTAATTGCACCTGTTATATCAGCAAATCATTTGAGAATTGAAAAAAAATCATTCCCTCTTCAGGCTACAACGTATACAGCTGACATTAACAATTAAAAAGCAAAAGTTAAGATATAAAACACTGACTTGAAACAATTCAAATCCATTTTCTACAAAACACAGTTAACATTTCCCTGCAAGGCATTAAGTGCTTTTTATACATTATATACCAAATTTTGTGTAAAAAAAATTTTGTCACAGACTGATTACAAAACAATTTTTCAGCTGTTTTGGTCAGTGTATGGTCAATGAAATTTTTAATTTTATGTTAATTTTTATAGTTTTTTTATATGAAAAAATCTTGGAAGGAATGTATAAAAAGCACTTATTGCCTTGCAGGGAAATATTAACTGTGTTTTGTAGAAAATAAATTTTAAATTGTTTCGGGTCAGTGTTTTGTATCATAATTTTTGCTTTTTAATTGTTTATGTTAATTTTGGCTGTATACATTGTAGTCTGAAGAGGGATGATTTTCTCAATCTTGAAATGCATTGCTGCTATAACAATTCTGATTAAAGTGTTTTGAACGCATTGATCTTTGTCTCCTGATTAAAACAGACTACATAAGACAAAACTTAAATTATTAGTCTTAGCAGAGGTTATTCTTTGGAAAATTATTATATTATTAATATTAACTATTTTTTACTATACTATAAGTGCTCATTGTTAATGAAAAAGTATTAAAAATTTATGATGATAATTCAATTTTTGTGGTCCCTTGACACTTGGAGGCCCAGGGCTTAAGCCCTATTAATCCCTATGTAGATCTGCCCTTGTCAGCAAGTAATCCAAATAAGGAGCTTATTTTCTAACTTTTTTCTGCCCTGTGGGTACACAAGAATGCCTTTTTAATCATCTTGGGTTCAGCCAGACCTACAATGGAGACAACCAGGTAGTATGAGAAACAATAACAGACATATACTAAGTACAGGACACAAAGGACACAAAGGCATAATAATTGAATAACAGACATATCTTGCACAGGTCACTCATGAAAAATTCCTAGGATTTCGTAGATGGATTGATGTAGGTCTTCCAGAGCAGCAGACTGACACCTTTACTGTTTCAGTCATTTAGCCAACAAATACATGCTATAACAGTAGAGATGATAAATGCTGATATATCTTATCTTTTTTCAATACACATTTTTCACAGTTTTACCATGACAGGCATTTGAACACAGTTAAGGATTGCATTATTGTAAACAATTTACCAGCAATCAGTAAAATCTCATCTGTAAATATACCGATAATTTGATATTTTTTACCAGTAAATTTGGTAAAAATACATAGACATGTGTAAGGCTTGCTGATTGGGAAAGGGGGGAGTCAGTTAGACACAAGTCAAGATGTTTAATGGGTTTGGAACGGTATGTGGGTGGTGGTGGACGCACACTGACTCAGGCACCATCACAATTTTAATAATCTGTTTATTAAAGTTTGTAAACTGGCATCTTACAAAGTCATTGGTGAGATGGTAAAGGATCATAAGGTAGAAAATGTCCAAAGTTTTCTGTTGCTTTGATGTTTCCTTGGCACCTCTGGGGCAGTGTTGTGGTTAAGCCTGGAGGATGATAGTCAATGATGAACAAAGTCAGAAACTATGGTGAGGATGTTGGCACAGAGAACACAGAGGGGTGTGCATGGGTTATTTCAGAATCTTAAAATGACAAATCTGTGCTTCGTCCTTGAAATTTGGGGTATTTGAAGGATTTTATCCCTGAATTCTTTACTCCCAATGGTTCCAATTCCTTATCATTTTCCAATTGGTCTCCTTTGTTTCCAGGTGGAAATAAAATCGGATTGGGTCACAAGAAAGGTTGATCTTTGGTATTCAACTCAACACCATCTCTTGACTCTGAGCAGGAAATAGTGTTGCCACCTTTTCAAAATTGCTGACCCAGACATTTTATAATTAGGATGTTATACTTAGAAATAAAAAAATGAAGTTTTTTTATTGTGAGTAGGAAATAAATATTTTTTTTTAATTAGAAGATGAACATATACATTATGAGATTATTGTATTACTTTAATAATATATGTGGTATATTCAAAGATAATTAATAACAGTCCAATGTTGATATTAATTGCAAAAATAATACATAAAAGTAAGAATAATAAATAGTAACACATACCAATATAAATAATATTAAGTTACAAAAGATACATTGTATCTGATACAATATGTAACATAAATATAGAAATTTGAAATCTAACATGAGTAATGGATACATATATTAATAAACTATATGAAAATAATTGAGAAAAATTACATAAATATTACATTATTTTTCATTTACTGCTTTAAAAGTGTGTTTGGTTGCTCCTAGCTGCTTATTATTTCTTCATAAAAATTTTTATAAATTTATTTTGTTTCATTATAATTTCACAATTTCTATGAAAACCCAGACAAATTAATAATTAATCCAAACCATGAATTTAAAGGACTGGTAAAATGTCTGAAAAAATTCCACAGCCTATTAAGCCATGTAGACCTAATGCTGTTAAACCTATGTGGGTATTACCAATACACAAAGAAATTAACAATATATCTCATACATTTCTCAGGTGGAAAGTATTAATTTGTCTGTCTGTGGACCACCTGCCCCATCATCAAGGACCACAGGTTGAGAAATGCTGGCTTGGACCACCATAGCAATTTTAGTTGTGCAACATTTTAATTAACAAAATGGAACACATTTATTTGAATGTGTGTCACTTTTTAATCACAACAAATAAAAAAATTATAGCATGCTCTGTTTTTCAGGCAATAAAACTGTTGCTTTTCAAAATAGAAGAAAGAGAATTCAATTGGACGTAGCACATTAGTGATTGTTCAGTTGCCACTCATTGATGAGTCAGTAACTAATCAATCACTAATGCAGTAATTTTTTTGTATTTGGAGTAAAAATTTAAAAATTATCAGAAATTTACAGGTAAACCAGTAAAGTTTTAAAAATTTACCTATTTTACCGGTAAATTTGAATTCCCTAACATGGCAATGAACAAATTGTGCTACAAAATAACCCAAGATGGACAGAACATTCACCAACAATGACCATGTGATGTATGGTTGTTGTTGCTTTTGGATGGTGCTAACTTTGTGGGGTGCTGTATAAAAATGAATGGAAATGTGTAGCTACATTGCTAGGTTTGGCAATTTATCACCAGATCATATTTCAAAAACTACAGTGTTTTTAATGAGAAATGCTTTTCTTTTAAAACAAACTAAATCATGCCCCAGAATAGCCTTCTTGTACACAGTTGGCTGCATTGAGTCCATGAAACCATGCAATGAAGCCTCATAGTTTCTTCCTACACATTTTTGATAGTGTCCAGTTACTTTCCTTTTGAATATGTTAACCATATAAGAAATATTTTGTATTAATTTTCAGACCTTCAATGATGTTGTAATTTAATTTAAACTGTGCAACTATCTTTCACAAGAGCAGAGAGAAGATCAGGCTTCTATGAGGAGGGGGGTCAGGTTCATGGCAACTATACCATTAAATAGCCCATTACCAATTACCTATATTCTCCTGCACTTGTATTTAACTAATATCTAATAGAAGCAAGATATAGCCTGATGTAATATTTTTGTTTACATACTGTAAACATTTATTTAAAAAAAAAATGTACTTATAATAAAAATCTCATTTAATTAAGATATTTAGCACAAATTCGTTGTAAAGCTAATATTTTTGCCTATTTTAATAAACCATTATCAGATAATGAATATACAAACATTGAACATAATACACATAAATATACCAGAAATTATACTTACTAAAAATAAAGAAAAATCAAACATTTTCAACAATTTTGAATCATCATCTTTTGTCTGTTAAATTATCAAAAAAAAAAAAACAAATGTTTTCATTTTTAATAAATATAATTTGTATTGGATATTTTTGATATATTTACATGCATTGGACTTAATCCAGTTTTATACAGTATTATTTATTGAACATGACATGTAAGACAATGAATTATACAACTGGCTTTAATTACATCCAATATAAGCCAATAGTGGTGTCAGGCCAGCATTGATAAGATGGAGAAAAATATTTCAATCCATATATTCATGAAACATCATGGGGATTCAGATTTAAACCTAAGTTTTTCATGTGTAAATTATTGTACACTTTCATATATGTTAAATAATTTAAACAATAAAATATGAATATTCTTACTTGTATGTTTGGCATATGGATAATTGTGGGATAAGATATAAAAATTGGGAAAAAATTTGTAATAAACCTGTGCTTATTTATCATTATTTCTGTTAATTATTTTAAAAGCAATGGGAAAAGATAACATTATTAGTTGTTGAATATGGTAATCCATACTTTTTCCTCTTAATCTTTTATCTGTCAAAATGTTATCTTTATTGTTAAAAATAGGTTTCTATCTTGAGTATTGTTCTGGAAAATGCTGGAAGTGGATTATATTCTTTAAGATCAATTAGGACATTGAGAGCATTACGACCTCTTCGTGCAATATCTCGTTGGCAAGGAATGAAGGTAAAAATACAATATTTTAAACTATAATAACTAAACTATTATAATTATAACATATGATTTTAAACTACAATAAATAATATTTTGTGTAAGATTTCAAAGTATATATAATATTTACTTTATATATTAATTTATTTTTCAGATAGTGGTTAATGCTTTAATGTCAGCTATTCCATCTATATGCAATGTCTTACTAGTTTGCATTGTATTTTGGCTGATTTTTAGTATTATGGGTGTGCAGTTTTTCAGTGGAAAGTTTTATAAATGTGTAGATGGAATGGATCATCGTCTTTCTCATCTTGAAGTAAAAAATCATAATGAATGCATTGCTCTAAATTTTACTTGGAAAAATTCAAAAATAAATTTTGATAATGTTGGAAATGCATATTTAGCTTTATTTCAAGTAGTAAGTGCCAATTAATATTTTTATTAAATTAAAAGATTACAAAATTTATAAAATTTTGGAGAGGGTTAAGGTTTTCTTTTAAAGTTTAGGTGGTAATACCATTTCTCTCACATATGTACTCATTGCCATAAAAATTAGCATACCAAGAAGGAGTTGTCATATTGCTGCAAAACTTGGTGTGCAGATAAGTCTCTAGCAGCTATGGAAATAGAGTTATAGCATGATGGCTCATTTTGTAATGCCAGCAGAGAGCATTAAACTGCATCCTTCTTGGCCTTTAAAAAGAGGTGCACAAAGGCATCCTGTCTGTAGTTTACCTGTTGCAGAGGAATGCTGTATCACTAGAGATGCTTTTACATCACAATTAAAGACTATATGAACAACTAACCAAATTTGAGAGGGGGAAGGATCATCAGGTTAAGAAAAGTCAAGTGGTCATCTTGCCACATAACCAGCCACCTAGGTCAATTCTGACAACTGTGAGGAGGTGTTGGGACCAATGGATGAAAGAGAACTTGCACATGTAGTGCCCAGGTTCAGGATCCCTCAACAGACCATTAGCTGAGAGGACCAGATGGTTCTCTGACAAGCATGAACACAGCTGACTGTATCATTGTCCATCACCCAGATACAGGTGGTGCCATCATTACAGGCCTCTGTGTCTGTCATACCATTTTGAGGTACCTGGATGAGGAACATTTGCTATTGCAGTGGTCATTCCATATGCTTCCATTGATAGCAACACAATGTTGCCTCTGTTTGGAGTAGTGTTGCTCCTGACGGGATTGGACCATGACAAATCCAGATTCAGTTTGGGCATTGA
Source organism: Centruroides vittatus (assembly GCF_030686945.1). NCBI lineage: Eukaryota > Metazoa > Arthropoda > Arachnida > Scorpiones > Buthidae > Centruroides > Centruroides vittatus. Next base: position 1,953,154 of record NW_027122335.1, read on the forward strand.
CGACAGCCATGTTCATGTCTGGAGGCCCCATAGTGAACACCTCAATTCTGCCTATGCTCTGGAGTGGCACACTGTCCCCACTATTGGTGTGATGATCTAGGGTACTGTCACATACAACAGCTGGTTCTCTCTAGTAGTGATCTAAGGGACTACTACTAGAGAGCCCAATGATATGTTAGTGACATCTTGCAGCCACATGTATTGCCTCTGATGGCAGGGCTCCCAAGACCCATTTCCAACAGGATAATGCTTGATTACACACAAGGGTGTCACAGAACTGCCTCTGCCATATTGCCACACTTCCCTGGTCTGCCTAGTTTCCTTTGCACTGATCGAACATGTCTGGGAACACATGGAATACCAAGTTGGGCAATCTAGGAGTTTGACCAAATTAGAGCAGCGATTGCCAACCTTTCTCACTTTACGGACCACTAAACAATTTTGAATCCTGCAGACCACTATCATGAATTTTTTTTAAACAATACAAACATGTATAGAATAATGATCATAAAAGTTCCATTTTACATATTTTATTTCATTACTATGAAATTCACTTTTTAAATTGTAACAAGTTAGTGTAAAGTTTGTTGCTGCTTATTTGAAATAAGTTTATGGATTCTTGGCTCTCTTCCACAAAGGACAATTGCACTCATATTATTTATTGATTTGTTGACATGATTTATTGATAAGTCATTTAGATTCAAATAAAAAACTCCCTATGAGAGAAAAAGCAAACAAGCATGCATTTTGCATTTCTTTCGTAATACTTTGCATAACCTTGAGTTGATCAGTGACCAAATTTCTCCATGGACTACTGGTTGGCAACCACTGAATTAGAGGACCATTTGTGACAACTATGGAATGAGATGCCACAGGATACCATACAGCACCCTTATGCCTCTGTGCCCAGCCATATCACATTGTGTATTCATGCTAGAAGTGGCCCAAGAGGTTACTAGAACCTCCTTTCATTTGTTGTTTTTCTTGCAATAAATGATCCATTTGTTTTTCATTTGTAATCACTTACTTATATCACTGTTACTCTCACATATGTACAGTTTCATTTGATACCAACAACTCCTTGGCGTGCTAATTTTTATGGCAATGAGTGTATATTGATAAAATTCCAACACTACATATTGCTGTTCTTTGTACATGAAGGTATGAAGAAAATTCAATAAGTTTAATGTAAAAAGTATATTTTATTAAAATCTTTACAAATAAATGTAAATATTAAGTTCACATGATATAGGTTCTGGCTAGCTTTGTTATGTTTTATAGTACTTAAGATTTTTTAATGCTTTCTTTGTAAATACATAAATCACTTAATTTATAAATTTTTTCTAGGCTAGTTTTGAAGGTTGGACAGAAACAATAGCAGATGCCACAGATAGTACAGATATTGACCAGCAACCATTTGATGAGGCCAATTTTTTAGCTTATTTATATTTTGTTATTTTCATTATTTTTGGCTCTTTTTTCACATTAAATTTGTTTATTGGAGTAATAATAGACAATTTCAATATGCTGAAAAAGAAGGTAGTAAATTTTCTAAATGCTACTTGTAATTTAAATATTTAAAAAAATTATTTTTAAAATTTATTTTTAGTATGAAGGAGGAATTCTTGAAATGTTTTTAACAGATAGTCAAAGAACATACTACACAGCAATGCAAAAACTTGGACAGAGAAAACCTCAGCGTATTATACCAAGACCACTTAATAAGTATTTAGCTATTATTTATGATGTAGCTGTAAGTCGCAGGTTAGTTAGGCTTTTGTTAACTAAATTGTTATTGTTAATTTAAGAATATTTACTGATGACAAAAATCTATATTTCAGGTTTGAAATGATTATATTTTTAATCATAGTTATCAATTTGATTGTTATGTCTTTTGAACATTATAAACAGTCTGAAAATACAACCATGATTTTGGAATATATGAATATAATTTTTACAACTTGTTTTACATTAGAAGCTATTATCAAGATAACTGGACTTGGATATCATTATTTTAGAATGCCTTGGAATATATTTGACTTTTGTATTGTTATTGCTTCAATAATTGGTAAGTTGTCAATAATCTACATTTAATTCATTGATATGAATCAAATAATTAAGTTACTACTTTCTTGCTAGATGATTATATTATAATAAACTAATTAAAACTGCCTTATATATTATATATATTTTATGTATTTTTAACATTATTCATCAAATAACTTATTTAAGTTGATTTACAAGTATATAAAAAAAGCTCTCCTTGGTCAAACCATTCAAAAGCTATATGTAAGGTGCATTGCAAAAGTTTAGGTCCACTCCTTTCAGTTAAGCAATCTAACACATCTAACAAACATATCTAAACAAACCAACACATACATGTTTCTGCTACCTTCACAAATAAATGTAAAAATAATATGACATCATTAAACTAGCATATTATTAGATGACTGTAAATGAATAAATACACAAAGTGAGATAATCCATGTGTTGCAAAAGTTTAGTTCCATCATTTAAAATTACATATTATCATTCCAGAAACCCCTCTTTTTTGCACCCCAATGTCAAAAACATGATGAGGCATGCTGTCTAAAAGTCGCTGGAGCACATCTGGACTTATCTCGTCCTGTACAGAGGTGATGGCTGCTGCAGTTCTGCAACAGTTGAAAACTGATGTTTGTTGGCATACACCTTCCTAGCAAGGATTCTTCAGAGGTTATCCATGGAGTCAAGGTCAGGGGAATTAGCAGGCCACTCCATTACATGCACACTGTCTAAGAACCACTCCCATCTAGTGTGTGCTACATGGATTAGTGCATTGTCTTGTTGGAATGTCCAGAATGGTCCTCCAACCCTCTCTCCAAATGCCACGAGGTGCACATCCAACAGTTCTTGGTAGTCTCTGGCCTTCATACGCCTACTTGGAAATGAAATGTTAGTCTTCCTGTTGTATCCAAATCCGGCCCAGATCCTCCTCCCATTTGACCTACGATAAAAATCTTGTCCTCTCTGATGACATGCTAGTAGTAACACCAGCCATCAGGACCATCTAAATTAAATTATTTTTTTGTTGCTGAATACTACTCGTCTTCATTCTGTATTCCAATTCGAATGTTCTCTAGCCCATTTTACCTTTGCTATCTTATGGTCTGATGTTAATCTGGGCTGACATTTCTTCTTGTACAGCAGTGGTCCGTTGAGCCTTACAGTTCTTGATAGGATTGACATGAATGTTAACCATTGGATCACGTGCTAAGTGATGATCCTGATTGTTTTAGTATGTTTACAACCTGTCGAAGATGACATTCACCAAGTACTCATGGACGTCTTGAACAGGGCTTTTGGTTTTAATCTTCTTGGTTATGTACGTAATCATTCACCACGTTATGTGACTGATTAATCCGTTTTGCTATGGCCCTGTTGAACAGTTCTTGCTGCTTTAATGCATTGATCTTGCCTTTCTCATAGGTGGATAACCCCTTGCCATGGCCCACGGCCCACGTTTCCATAAACGTTATATCAAGCAAATCACACAACTCAAAGTTGCAGCAGTACAACAATTTCACTCTCAACACGTATGAAATAGTTTGTAACATTTAACTTGCAGGTTCATATTATTATTTCTACAGGGGATGTGATGAAACTAAACTTTTGCAACACATGGATTATCTCACTTTGTGTGTTTATGTATTTACAGTCATCTAATAATATGCTAGTTTAATGATGTAATATTATTTTTACATATCTGCTACCTACACAAAGAAATGTATGTGATAGTTTCTTTAGATGTGTTTGCTTAACTGAAAAGAGCGAACCTAAACTTTTGCAATGCATTTTAATTTTGATACTATTGAAAAAACAACTTTTTAATGAGTTAGTGTTAAACTTCTACACTTTTTCTTTAGCAAATCTTATTTTCTATTAGAGAATAAATTCCAAAAATTTTTATTGTAATTTATATTTTAGCTTTATTTTGTAAAGAAATGAATCATGGTCAATGATTTATACATCAAGGAGAACAACTTTTAGGAGCACTTTAAGATTTATAAATCAAATTTATTATCCTCCAATTCATTTTATATAGTCCCTTGAATTTATTCTTTGACTAATCTCCCATTTTACATAACAAAATATTTTTGTTATTCATATTACCATTTGGACAGATTTTGAGATCAATTCAATTCATCTTGCACGTTTTATTATATTAGGCTCCAATTCCAATTCAAAATGGAACAGAATTAAGTATTGAGAAGATGATATCAATTCTTATGGCTGGCCATAGAAATTTAATTACTATCTCCTTATAGAAATTTAAACTGTTCATTTTAATAGTACTCAACATTTTATTTTATTTCTATCACATACATAAGACAGACTTTTGGATGCAAATGCCAGGATTTGATTAATCCAGCAGTGCTGTGTGATGGGGTCTTTCATGTTTTTTCACATCAATTTCAGATTTTTAATTTGAGATTATTTGTATTGATATAATGCTCCTACTGTCCTTAATTTCCTTCTACCATATCTTTGCAGATTGTCCAGCATGTTGGTCTATCTGGGGAGACCTTGAAATCATATTTCCTTATGGTAAAAACCAGCATACCAGTTTAAGTGAGGGTTATACATCCCTCTCCAAAGGGCATGTAAAAAAATGAACTAGTTTTTATTCTAAAACTGTAAACTGTCAGCATTACATCAAAAACTTCAAATATGTTTAAATTCTACATTTTGTATTTTTTTCTAACAATGTAAAATGCCAAACATATCAAATTTCAGAAAATTGCTGTAAATTATCTCAACTTACATCAATTAACATTCCTTTTGTGTGAAATTTGAAAGAAAGATGTTATTTTTAAGATCAGGATAGATAGATAGCACAAGCTGCACTGACGAACTACTACTACAACTAATGTCAAGCTGTTAATTGTTTTATTGTACTATAAACAAAAACTTTTTTCCTGATTTTAAGTCAGTCAAATTACAACGTTATTATTTTATTGTACTGGGAAGAATGTTTTCTTTAACATTTATTTAGCATCTAGTTTTCTCACATCTGATTAATTTTATTTTTTAGTCACAGTTTAACCAGCATGCCAATAACCCCGGATTTTCATCATGCTGGTCAATCTGCAAAAATATGGCACTTTCCTAAAAGAATCCAAATTAAATTTTTATGGATAATTAATTTTTGCCTGACATAATTGTTATTGGAATAAATAAACAATGTTGTGATGTGTTTTCAACTCCACTGCATCAAATATGTTGCAGTTTGGCTAACTTTTATGGCATTCAATGCCATGGATACCTTTTGGATTTCGGGCCCTAAGTTTCTTGAAAATACACTGTAATGTGTTTATTAAATAAAGCAACTCAAGTGACACCAATGTGAAATGAGAAGAAGAATAAACAAGACATTTGTGATGTAAACTTGATATCTTTAAATTAAAGTGAACTTGATAAAAATGGATAACCCAATATTTGGAAAAGAACAAATGTTATAGGTTAAGCTTCTTACCTTGGCAATTGTTGGTAAGTGATGAATACAAATTTTATGAAACTTGGAAAATCATTTTTTCTTTAGTCAAGTCCAAATTTTATTTTATTTTTGGGGTTTTTATTTAGTTCTCATTATTGTTTTGGGGACATTTTAGTTTGTTAAAGGATAAAAGTTCCACACCCAACCCAAAAAAGAAATATCTAAATGTGAAAAAACATACACTGACATCCATATTTCTGATGTCACCAGAGTATCTACCATGGCATCTTAGATTGAGTGATTTCCATATAGGAATTAAAAAATGGCCACTTAATCTCAATTATAACTGATTCTAAAAATCAAAATTGATTTTTTGAAAAGATTGTTAAAGACAAATGTCCAAAGTATTGCAAAAGAAAAAATTGACAATTGTTAGTATAAGTATGTAAATGAATTAGTGGCAGAACCGTTTGTTACTTCACACCAGGAAGTATAAAAGACTTGACAAAACCAAAGAAAGACAAGGTAAGGCTCCTAAGTAAGTGAGGTGAAATGATCCCATGTTCTCTCCACCTATAATACTACTGTATATGCAAGTATTGATGAGGTTCCCTTCTACTTATTGTATGAGAGAAATCCTACATATCTCTTTGACATAGTCACTGCACCAGACTATTATGTAATTTTTTGTCAGTGTCATATAAGTGAATTAAAATTATGATTAGTTACTACTTATAAAATGGCTCAGGAGCATGCACAAAAAACAGTGAATGATCATAAAATGTACCAATAGCATAGGAATAAACCATACAAGTTTGCTGTAGGTGATTGGGTGTTTGTAAGACACACACTTCAAGCCTGGCATAATGGTTGTAAGTTGGCTCCATATTGGTCAGGCCCTTTTAGAATTACAGCAGAAATGAGCCCAGTAAATTTTGAAGTTTGGCATATATATACTGGAAAGAAATTGCATGTACACACGAACCAATTAAAATCTGCAGTCATGCTATTAGAGTTTGCAGACCCCATGTTGAGAAACACAAATGCCAATGCAAAGGATTGTAATTAACCACAAGCTTCTACTGAAAAGCAATCCTCAGAACAGGTTGATCTTTGGAATGAGGTTATTCTGACCTTGATTCCACTAGATCAGGTAGGTGAAATGGCAATTGAAGTAGAACCACCATTTACAAATTTGTGACTGTCTCGTGGTTATGCTCTCCAAAGCCAGAGTCTGCTAAGTGAGCAACCTTGGGTGTTGCTAACAACCAGTTGGTCTAAGCAAACAAATGCTGGGAAGAATTTAAACATGCAAATTGATACTGGGATATACTCAGATGCAGATGCGAGAGTAATGGCTAACATTATGACACATTAAGGTTAAGGTGATCCCTGGGAATTGTTTCACATTTATTATTTTTACATTTTTAAATCAACCTAATAAATTGTGCGCATATGTCAGTATTGCTCTCATAACAAAAAAAATTAAATTTATAATAATGGAAAGGAAAGAAGAGTGAGGGAGATGGAAATTTCCCTCAATTTTACATTGATGGACTACAGGGTGGAACTGGGCAGCATCTATAAACGTATAGGAACCGCTACAAACAAAAGAATAATATATAAACGGAATCCCACTATATACCAGCTGTTAAGAGCGGATAAAGACGCCATGGACACTAACTCCCTTCTGGAGGTTTACAGAATTCCTATTACGGACACACGGAGGCAGAATAAACTATTTTACATCGGAGCCACCAGAAGATCACTCAAGGAAAGGCTGGTGGAACATCAGAGAAATATAAGAAGCGAACAACCATGCACAGCGTTGGTGACTTACGTCCTGGCAGATCCCCAAGAAGTCCAAGCTGAATGGGCCCAAGCAAGATTAATACAAACAGTTCGCAACATAAAGCACCTCCGTTATACAGAAGCTTGGCATATCTGCAAAGCAAGCCAGAAAGGACAATCTATCAACTTCAGAGAGGCTATAAACTCACTCAAAAAACCAAGAACGGTGTGTTATCACATATAATTACGATTTTCACAAACGTTTTTGAACATAAAAGTTCTTCATCAGGTGAAAAAACGGACAATTTATAAAAAACGTTCGATGGAACAGATTTTCGAAAGAGCCGTGCGCAAGATTCGAAATGTTACTCGTGCGGATGTCGTCACCGCTGCGCATGGGTGGAAGTGGAAACTTTCCTGTAATGTCATCCGTCATATATGAGCATTTGCCATGTGACGGATAACGATAACTCCTCTTTGCCGTTAATACATTTTTTATCCCGGGCGGTTTTGTGTATGTGTACTGCCTCCATCCATCTCAAATGGTGTATAAGGGGTGTGGTGTGGATGATCCTGGCCTCGTCAAACCTTGGCTGAATATCCGGTTCCGTGGCGTAACGTGCCAAAGCGGTTGTACATCTTTGGTAACGGATGTCTGCTTTATGCTCTTTAATTCTCGCTATTAGCGATCTTTTTATATTTATATTATTTTAATATTATATTTATATATAATATTTATTATATATATAATATAATATATATTTAATCTTGGCACCTCTTTCGAAAACTGTTCCATCTAACGTTTTTATAAATTGTCCGTTTTTTCACCTGATGAAGAACTTTTATGTTCGAAAACGTTTGTGAAAATCGTAATTATATGTGATAACGCACCGTTCTTGGTTTTTTGAGTGAGTTTATTGTTTATTCAGCACGGTGTGCGATTGATGAGTAAATTCAGAGAGGCTAATAAAGTATCTGCAGCCTGGCGCTCAGGCGATATGTAAATGTCAGAAAAGCGGATAAGCGGAAGTTTACTCAAGGACAGAACCCGTAGTTATTGTCTCTGCACAGCTCCTCTCCTTCCCTATGTTCTTTGCGCCGTTCGGCTTGCACCGTATTGTATGTTTGTATTTTATTTTTAATGTCTCCAAGGAGCATATTATTTTTCATTGTCTGTTATTTATTTATTTTTATTTTATTCTCATGTATTGTGTTATTTAATACGCATCGATGTAGAGATGGCGCACGCAATTCTCTTTAGAATATTTTTAAAAACGTTCCAAACGCTTGTTCGTTACTGCAGATTTTTGTTGTGTTCAATTTTTTGGATATTTCCTGAAGAAGGTCGTTAAATATGACCGAAAACGTTCGTTTGTACCGAATAAACACGGCTGCAAATCTATAAGGTGTTATGAGTGTGGTGTTTTGATGGAAATTTCCTTTTTTCCTATGTGATAGGATCCACAAAGAACCAACATACATTGGCCAGAAGTAAACCAAAGAGTGCTAATGCACTTATTGCCAAAATCCAAGAAAAAGGCACTAGTGCATTTGTCCACTAGCTAACTCACTGATCACCTAGCAACAAGATATGCAAGAGCTGATGCAGATGCTCCAGGTGAAGTCATTGGAGCTCCATTGCACACAGCTGTAACAGCTGCAAGCAAGGAATGTTTCAATTATTATTAAGGCACAGAGATACCAATCTTAATGAGTGACACAACTCTTATTTTGGCAACCAGATTAGCTATTGAAGGAATATGGAAGACAATGAAAGTGCAAATTAACCTGATGATTGTGGTTAACTTTTTTTCATCAGACTTCAACTCTCAATAAGGTAGATGCAGTAAATGTATTATTGATACATGGTTCAAATAAAGATTCACAAAATATCAGAAACAGGTGTTTTCCTTTGTTCAGAAGAGATAGGAATACAATCCTAACTATGGAAAGCACTTGATTTTCTGAAATGTAAGTCAGGGAACCTCACTTACAAATTTGAAGTAGTGTGTAAAAGTTCAGCAGTTGTGGTCAATTGAACAAATGAATCAGATGGGACATTGCACAGCCATTTGCATTTTAAAATAAGTTTCTGAGGTATTTTGGAAGAGAATGCAAATAGTATGATCATGACCAGCGCTGTCCAACTTATCATAGCCCACCGGCCATATTTTCTTCACCAAGCATTTCAGGGGCCAAGAAGGTTGATAAATGAAAAGTCAGTTTATGTTAATTAAGAAAATATTTTATTTATACTAAAAAGAAACTTTAAAATATTCGTAATATATTAATGAGAACATTGTGGCCGTAATTTTCACATAGTAAAATAATTTTAATATTAATAATAATAATTTAGTAACATAAATTTATTCATAGTAAAATGTACTCGCGGGCCGTAAAAATAATTTGGCGGGCCGTATACGGCCCACGGGCCGCCAGTTGGACAGCCTTGATCATGACCATTCTTTCTTTTTGAGAGGAAAAAGAGAATGAAACTCATAGAATAAATATGCAATGCTCAATCTACAAATCATCTATGTATATTTGAAATTTTTCCTTCGTTTATATTTCCCATCAAAACTGGATATGATCAGTGTAATCATGATGATTCGTATTTTTCATTATGATCAATTTGAATAAGTGCAAACTCAATTATGGATATGTATCATATTTGGAGTACAAAAATCATTTTCTATATTATCTCCAGTTATGTCATAGAAATATGCATCTTATGGATGCATTCTTCTCTCTTGATGTTGTGCATGGAAATTTGTTTATCCAGGAGAATGACATATGGACTGGCAGTTTCAGAGCCACCAGTTAATTGACACTTTATGAATAAGCACCACTTTTAAAGAAAGAGAGGTCTTGTAAGGTACCTTACCCAACAAGACAGGAGACAGACTGCCAAACTAATATCAATAAACAGATGGCATATTCTTTGTATGGGAGCTGTAAAATTTAATTTTTACATTCCCAGTTGTATATCATATGAAGAGAGGGAGTGACACTGATAAAGGATTTGCAGTGACCTAATACCAAGTCAAAATCAAAAAAGCAAACACTTCCTTGGAGAAGTGTGTGACTGAGGACTACATGGACCCAACTGCATCCTCTCCGAAAGGGAAAGGGGAAAAAAAACATTTTCTGTAATTTATGAGGCTATTACTCAAACATAACCAACCTGTTGGGGAGAGCAAAAATGCATCAGGATAGAAGGGGTTCACTTCGCAAACCAAACTGTGCCCTTAGCAACAGCTTGGGACCAATCAGAAATCAAAATTTGGCAACAAATTGTATAACAACCAATATTCTCAAGGATATGGGATCTTCTTTATCCAGTGATTCCTGTTGTCTTCCGAATTCATTCCGGTATTTCCCATTCCTGAGCACTTCCCACCTTTTCTATGCCAGTGTTGGAGGTCTACTAGTCTGCACCCTCATATCCAGATCCTTTTCTTAACCAAAGGGACTGAATCTCGGCAATAATAGTAAGCTAACACTTTGATGCATGGCTGTTTGGCTAATTTAGAGTATTTTGGATTTAACTGTACAAATCAATAAATATATAAACAAATGGCACAAAGATCACATTTTAATGACAATAAAACAAATAGGTAATTTTTGGTTTGTCACACAATTACTATTGGTCTATATCGCACTCTCATTTAACACTATTTTCAAAATTTTCTCATAGAAGATAATTTTTTTGGATAGATTAATTCAAAAAAATGCTAAATATTTTGCATGATAATTTTCTAATAAAGTAAATATTTTAAATTTCTTGAATTGAGCAAAATTATATTTATTATTTTTATGATAAAACCTTACTTTAATATTAACACATTATTTTTTCAGGTGTTATCTTTGAAGAAGCATTACAAAAATTCATCATTAGCCCAACTTTATTAAGAGTAATTCGCCTGGTTCGAATCGGAAGGATACTTAGACTCATTAAAGCAGCCAAAGGCATTCGAAAATTACTGTTTGCGTTGATTGTATCACTTCCTGCTCTCTTCAATATTGGAGCCTTACTTTTTCTTGTTACTTTTATTTATTCAATTATAGGCATGTCGTTATTTGCCCACGTCAAACACGACAACAACATTACAGACACAATAAATTTTGAAACCTTTGCTCATAGCATGGCACTTTTGTTTCGCCTTGCAACGTCTGCTGGATGGAACGACATTTTAGAGCCACTGACAGTTCAGCCGCCAGATTGTGATCCTAATTATAATAATCTACCAAACGGTAATTGTGGTTATTCATTTGTTGCCGTTTTGTATCTGGTCAGTTACATTATTATTAACTACATGATAATAATAAACACATATATAGCAATAATTTTAGAAAATTTGAACCAAGCAAATCAAGAAGAAATGGGCATTACCGAAGAAGATATTGAGTCATTTTATATCACTTGGTCCCGGTACGATCCTCACGCTATCCAATTTATCAGTTTAATCCAGCTTTCAGATTTTGTAGCAGATTTGGACCCACCTTTAGGAATACCAAAACCAAATAATATTGCAATTGTTCTAATGAAATTACCATTATCAAAAGGGGACCAAGTACATTGTTTGGATATTCTTCATGCCTTGACAAAACGAGTTTTAGGCGATGTAGAAGAAACAGACGAATTTAAAACGTTGCAAGAGCAAATAGATCAGAGATTTCGGAAAACTTTTCCAACTCGTAGTCAAACCGAAATTATTTCAAATACCTGGGAAAGAAAAAAGCAAGAAAATGCTGCAAAAGTGATCCAAAGGACATTTAAAAAATATAAAATGAAGCATTAATTTGAGGACTGTCATATGGGACAATTGAGGGGCTGGATAGAAAAATGGCATATTCCACATTAAGAATTTTTCAAGAAAATAAAATGCTGATGAATTTTAAACATGCCATTTCCGATGTACAGCACTTTATTAATGTGGTTATACAACCCGTAGGGTATGTAACTGAACCACGAAAGTTTCTTAGATGATGGATTGATGCACAAATCCAAATTTGTTAGTAACCAAGTTTTGAGGGATATGCAGTTTTGCCACTCAGCCCTTTAATTTTTAACAAAAACTTTTTTTTGGATTACTCAGTTTTTGATATGTACAGTTATAATTTCTGTTTAAAAAGTTGATTTGTTAAAATACATTTTACGAAATTTAGCTAATTATTGTTAATTTTATATTTTATTAACCTTATTTAGAAACAGGTTAGAAAATTTAGATTAAGAATTGTCTTCTGTAATTCTTAAATATTTAGAATAAAGAAAAATTTGTAAACATTTGGAGACATTTTATTCTACATCAAGTGCATTATAAATAATAATTCTGGAAAAGAAATTCTCAATACCACTGTAATAAGAATATAACTTCTACAACAATGTTCAAAGGAAACTGATTCAGTTGGTTATTTTCTGAACCTATTCTGTTTTAGATACTGAACCTACTATATACTTTCATTTAAAAATCTATACAAGATCTAAAAGTGTTACTGTAGAGATGATTTTAAAATCAAGTCATGGAGAATGCATTTACTGTGGGAGTTCAATTTAGAGACTACCACACAATCTTCTTTCGAGATTTATTGCTTTATGAAATTTTTTTATATTTATATTTACAAATATTGGCCTTTCTTGATAAAACGTTTTTGTAATCAGTATATGTATATAGATGACAACTTATACAGTTTTTATTTTAAAACATTTTCTCATAACTTCTAAAAGATAACATTTCATTTATATTAAGACTTAAAAATTGCATCACCAAATTTAAGCAAAAGAATTTTAACTATAAAATTTTCAATAATTCAGCCATTTTATCAAGATATACAAAAATCATACGAGAACAAATTATTTCATTATTTTATTTACTCGATGGAATGTGAAATGACATGCTGATGGGCTACATGACAAAAGCTTTTAATGGTTAGCAGGTCACTGGATATTTTCTGATAGACAGCAGATAGTAGAGTTATTACTTTACTACAACAGAAATTTAACATGATTGTAGTATTATTATTATTATTATTAATTTGCACACAGAATTTCTAAATGTTACAGGCTTATTAGAGAATTTTTAGATTTTCTTCTTCTATTAAAGAATATTTGTTTAATAAAATAAATGACAGAATTAAAAAAAAAACAATTGTTTATAATCAATTGGAAGCATGTTGTGCATATCTGCACAATCCCTCAAACTAACAAATTGATTAAAATTTATTTTCCATTTTTGATATTCTTTTTTTCATATACTCCCTGAAAAGAATATCTTTCTTCATGTTTGTGAAAAATATTTTAAAATAAACAATAATAATAATAATGAAATAAAGAATTTTACACACAAGATAACTATTTATATATTCATTCATCATTCACTTGTCAATCTCTTCTTCCATAATACAAATCATCACTCATTTTGACACTCTGTAATACTTTTTGGAGCACTTCCTTCTGTAGATTTAAAACAAAGTAATCAATGTCCATTTTGAAAACTTGTCAAAGAACTGATATCGAGAGTTTGGAAATCACGGAAACTCCTGTTCTCCTTGTTCTGTCCGTTGTCTCTTTCTTGCAATGTCATCCTCAGCACTTAAACTAGCACGGTTTGAATCTCTCTTTTTCATAGAATTCTATAATATATAAAAGTTTAAAAAAAATTATATTAAATTTTTAAGTAATATATAACTTTCAAGCAACACTATTTTTGAACAGAAATGTTGAAAAACATTCAAAAAAAACATGTATACCATTTTATAGGATATATAATGTATATTAGAACTTTCAATATTTGATATTCTATTCCCATGCCAATTGATCTTCAGTAAATGTTTCAATTCCATTATTTCAAAAATACTATTCATTTTTAAAGAATAGTTCTTACAAATTAATTTTAGATGGGATATAAATATTCCAGCAAATTAATCGTCTGTCAAATTAAATTTGTAAGAACTATTCTTAAAACATTCTTTTTATATTAATTTCTTTTTGCAAAATTAAAAATCTATGCTTATTATTACTAGCATTAAGCTATATCCAAATATAAATTGCACTTGTTATTCTTTGTCCAATGAAAGATAAAGTTTTCAAGGTTGTATTTAATAAGCAGTTAGGTTTCTTAATGACTAACACATCTTTTTAATAATATACTGGAAATATTAAACAACATAAAAAATACTAATCTTTTTCAGGACTTTCTTTTTTGAAAAAGATTGACTTCATATAAACATTAAGTATTTGTTATCATTACACAATATAAAAATGAAAAGAAAATATATTTCTATTACTTTAACAAGTTAGACATATTTAAAATAAAAAAAATCTAGGTTAAAATGTGAAATTTGTTCTTTTTGTCTATACACAAAACATCTGTTAACTATTTGCCACTACACAAAAACTGATCATTAGTAGTCGTACTTTGTAATAGTAATCGTGATATTCTGATTTGTGATTTACCACATAACATTTTGCTATCTTACTCTATGATTAAAAAATGAAGCAAATAAATCAAAATATTAAAGCTATACATCAACCAATGCCGAATATTATTGGGTTAAAAACGGTTATATTATTATTAATTTATAAGACAATTTGGCACTAGAGTTAGGCGTTAGGTGCCATCTCTTAAATTTAATAATTATAATTTTAATTAAATAATTTAGAACTATTGTTAGAAAAGAACCTGCCTCGGATCTGCAACTCCTGCTTACCGTGCAGATGAGTTACCAATTATGCTACCCAGACCTCCGGTCCAATCTCCTCTTCCAGTATATCTAAGCTTACATTATAACCATTGAAGTTTATTAAAATGCCGGTTGGGGACGCATTCAGCGCCCACATCCTGTAAACATCTCCCAACCAGCATTGTAATAACCTTCAATGGTTATAATGTAAGCTTAGATATACTGGAAGAGGAGATCGGACCGGAGGTCTGGGTAGCATAATTGGCAACACATCTGCACGATAAGCAGGAGTTGCAGATTCGAGGCAGATTCTTTTCTTCCAATAGTTCTAAATTATTTAATTAAAATTATAATTATTAAATTTAAGAGATGGCACCTAATGCCTAACTCTAGTGCCAAATTGTCTTATAAATTAATATTATTATAACCATTTCTAGCCCAATAATATTCAGCATTAGTGATGTTTGTTTATTCAAAATATTAAACTTTTGGTGTAGAAATTATTTTATATTAAGTAACATTTGTATAAAATTTAAATTATTCTTAAAAATAACTCAAGTTAGAAGACAGAAGTAAAATAAATCTTCACATAATGTTTTATAAACAACTTAACATTTTATTTTGGACAAATAAGATAGAGCACTATATATGTTCAAAACTGTTTATATAGTATTTCTATAATGTTAATTTTTTAAGGTAATGTAACATTATATTGTGAAAGCATGATGTTTACACCAAGACTTTGTAAGTGTGATTGATTATTATATGAAGAGCATATCAGAAATTAAGTTTAAATATTTAAAAAATAAATAGGAAAATAGGCTATACAATTCATAAATAGCTTAGAAAACATCCACATTTCTTATTTTTTGTCTCCACAATTGCTGATATATTTAAGGATATCTAATCTAACAACTAGGTCTTCCATACGCTTGTGAAAGAAATTTGGACTTTGAGCTCTAATGTTATAATGATGCAACTCCATTTTGTCTTCCATAAGCTGTTTTTCAAGGTCCTGGAAACACCCACAAATCAGTCTACAAGAAATTCAAGACTTACCCAAGTAATGGCCACTGTCTTTTGGGGTGTTCATGGATTGATTTCACATCTAATAGTTAATGCAATTTTCTATTAAGAAATGCTTTGAAAATAGACCAAAGCCTCTAACAACAAATTACTTCTCAAACATAAGTCTCCTCCTTCATGACAATATCTGTCCATAAACATCAAAAGATAGCACTATACTTCAGAAGATATCAGAAATGGAAAATACTTTACCATCCACCATATGACCCAGACTTAGCTCCATCAGATTTTCATCTGTTTCTCCATATAAAGAAACATCTGCATGGGAGATGATTCCAGCCAGATAAAGATGTCAAACATTAGGTTTGTCAGCAACTGAATCATCAATGCCCAGATTTCTATTACAGAGGAATGAAACATTTGATTGTTAGATTGGATAAATATCTCTATAAGCATTGGCTCTCATTGTTTCTTATTTTTCAACAAATTTTTTCTAAGGTACTCATGAATTTTTGTATATTGCTTAATTATTAAAAAATAAAAAACAGAAATTTAATTTCTGATAAATCCTCTTACATACTAACTTATTTGGATTCTATTACAAAACTTAACAATAGACTAAGATCCAAGTGATATAAATACAAAATAAAAAAAGACTGAAATGAAGTAAATGTTTTAACAATTGATTAAATTACAATAAAAAGTACTACTACTATAGTTTAACTTGTAATGTATTCCAGAAAACAATTTTAAGTATCAAAAATTCAGAGATAAGAAAGAATTTTTTTAGGAAAGTGTTTTCCATTATAACACTTTTGTAACAAACTGTGTATACACACACACAAACACGCACGCACGCACACACGCATACAGTCTGTTACAAAAATATAAGAACACCACAAATTTTGTGTTTTTTCAAAATTTATTTTGAAATTATTACTGAAAATAATATTAATTATTTTTTATTATTGTTTTAATTATTTCATCAGGTTTTTTACATTTCATAAAGAGCAGCATAAATGTCTTTTTCACAAATTTTCATCTTTTGTGTGTTACGAAAGTATAGGTCCACCACTTAAGTCTCTTAAAAATTAATTTATTGTAATAATAATAATAATAATAATAATAATAACTCTCCCGTGGTCACCACCTGGTCGTGGTGGGAGAGCCCAGTAATTTTACTGATCCATAGGGCAATGCAGGCTGGAGCATAAGCTCCTGGTAGGGACACCCATGCCAGTAAGGTCTATGGGGAGAAATGAAGCTAAGAGTGACCACACCCACATTCTGTGGAGATATTTATTATGGTAATAACTAGATCAAAGTGTGATACCGGCTCGGACGTCGCCCGGGTTAACAAGGTCCGCGTTCGTGGGTTAGGCAGAGGCTCACGTTCGAAAAATAGGCCACAGTCTCCCTTGGTTACCGGTGGCGAAAGCAGCACCGGCCCAAGCATGGCTACTGCAATGCCCTCAACAGATGTGAGGAACAAACCCAGCCTTGGTGTTTCTGTGGCAATGCATCCACAGACCACAAAGGCTGGAAAACCACGCCAACGGATGAAATGGACAGTAGAAATGAACAAGTTTATCATCCGTAGTTACTACACCATCACAAAACTCGAAACAAACATGACAGCATACAGACAACAACTACACCATAGATTCACACAACAGTATCCTCACCTCACTGTCACCGAACAAAGGGTTGTTGATCAAAAAAGAACAATTATACACAACAACCTTATTCCACAAACAACACTTGAACTTATCAAACAACAGGTTGCTGATCAAATACATCAACAGACAGAAACATCTAACATTAATGAAGATCATGTAACCTGTCAGGATAATCCAGCAACAAGCATTGATAATAACACACATACAACAATTACCACTAATGATACTACAGACATTTCCTCATCCATCACTGATAACATAGACATGGATTTAGTTAATACGCTCTCACTTATATTTCAGGAAACACTCACTAAATATACAGGCACAGATCCCACACAACGACCACGAATACCAAAAATCAACACGTCAAAGGAAGTAGGAAAAACACTAAATTACGTAAACACTCACTTACTACCACACTACATTCATTCAATTTCTACACTCGCAGACATTCATACATTAGTTTATGCTGGAGCAGTCACAGTAGTGACACACCATGGGCTGAAAGTACAATCACAGACAAACACACAGAAAACAAAATTCTATCACAAGCCTGCCTGGCAGAGAAGAATAGAAATACAAATAAATGACATTAGACAGCAATTAGGCAAGCTGACACAATACGCTAAAAACAACATAACACCCAAATTAAGGAAACAGCTCAAAAACATTTTCAAGAAAATAAAAACACACACAAAACATGAACATCACAACACACACATTACAGAATACATTGATACACTAAAACAAAAACTTGCTGCCAAAACACGTAGACTCAAACGATACAAAACATGTACACTACGAAAACAACAAAATAAATTATTTACAAACAATGAAAAACTCTTTTACAGACAAATCAATAACAAAGCAAACACTGTTACACAGCACAGTGGCACACCAACAGAAGAAGAACTCACAACATATTGGTCTTCTCTTTGGTCCAGTGCTGTCACGCATAATGCTGATGCAGGCTGGATCGAGGAGGAGAACAGAAACTTGCACAACATACCAACTATGCCCTGTGCTGAAATAAACATACATGATTTCCAATACACTGTCAACAGAACACACAACTGGAAGACACCTGGTGTAGACAACATTCACAATTTCTGGTACAAAAAGTTTACATCACTGCACCAGGAACTAGCTAAACACCTAACACACATTCATCATCAATCCACAAGACATGCCAAATTTTCTTACTCAGGGCATCACCTACATGAAACCTAAAAACAACAATACCACAGACCCCACACAATACAGACCAATTACATGTCTTCCAACACTCTACAAATTATTGACATCCTGTATCGCAAACAAAATATACAAACATATTGAAGAACACGACATTCTAACAGAACAACAAAAAGGTTGCCGTCGAAATCACAAGGGATGCAAAGAACAGTTACTCATAGATTCAGTCATTCTACGGCGAGCACACAAACAACACAGAAACATACACATGGCATATATAGACTACAGAAAAGCATTCGACAGTGTTCCACACAGTTGGCTGCTACATATTCTACACATGTACAAAATACATCCATCACTCATTGCATTCTTTCAAAACACTATGCAGCACTGGAGAACAACACTACATCTCAGGGTTAGTAACACTTCCATACAAACAAACCAAATTTTTATTAGGCGAGGAATTTTTCAAGGAGATTCCTTGAGTCCTCTCTGGTTCTGCTTAGCCCTGAACCCATTATCCAACATGTTAAACAACACGCAATATGGTTACAATATCAGACACGAAAAAACAACACAGTTTACACTGTCACATCTCATGTACATGGATGACATAAAACTTTATGCATCCACACAAAAACAACTTCATCAACTCCTACAAATCACACATTCATACACCAAGGACATACAAATGGAATTTGGCCTAGATAAATGCAAAACAGTTCACATAGAAAAAGGAATCCTGAAGAAAGAAGATTTTGCACTTGGAAATGGAGACGTTATTGAATCCATGGAAGAGGGCGAGTTCTACAAGTATTTAGGATTCCAACAGGCCAAACTAACAGAACATACACAAATAAAGCAAAGATTAATTAAAGAATACCAAAGTAGGTTAAATGCTATTCTCAGAACACAGTTAAATGCAAAACACACAGTTAAAGCAATAAACACATATGTCATCCCAGTACTCACATATTCTTTTGGAGTTATACATTGGACTCACACAGATCTTGAGCAACTCCAAAGGAAAACAAGAACAACACTTACTAAGCATAAACAACATCATCCTAAATCCGCCACAGAAAGATTAACCCTTCCACGTAAAGATGGCGGACGTGGCCTGATTGACATAGTTAACCTTCACTACAAACAAATACAGTCACTGCGAGAGTTTTTCTACAAAAAACAAGAAACATCACAATTACATAAAGCAGTAACTCTAGCAGACTCAAATAACACACCATTAAACTTACACTCACATCGTATGGACACAACACAACATATAAAAAGCATAGACACCATTAAGCAATTGTGGGCTCGAAAGGCACTCCATGGCAGGCATCCTTACGACCTGGCCCAGGATTTTGTTGACAAAACTGCGTCAAACAGCTGGTTAGCTCGGGGATGCCTCTTTGGGGAGACGGAAGGATTCATGATTGCCATACAGGATCAGGTCATAAATACTAAAAACTACAGAAAACACATACTCAAAGATGCAACACTCACAAATGACACATGCAGAAAATGTCACATCATGCCAGAAACTATACAACACATCACCTCTGGTTGCAAGCTCTTGGCACAGACAGATTATTTACACAGACATAACCAAGTAGCAAATATAATACACCAAGAGCTTGCAAAGAAACACAAATTAGTAGACATCCACGAACCATACTACAAATACATTCCACAGACAGTATTGGAAAACAACACGCACAAAATGTACTACGACAGAGCCATAATCACAGATAAAACAATTTACCACAACAGACCAGACATCACACTCATTGACAAACACAATAAAATCACATACATTATAGACATATCCATTCCAAACACTCACAATATACAAAACGCATGCACTGAAAAAATTAGCAAGTACACAGAACTCGCCCAGGAAATAAGGCATCTGTGGAGGATGGATAGGGTGCTTATTGTACCTGTTGTTCTCTCCGCTACAGGTGTCATATCACACACACTACACAAAAGCCTGGGCACATTACAATTGAATAGAAACACATACATCACACTACAGAAGGCCACTATATTGAATACATGTCACATTGTGAGAAAATTCTTGAATACAGACACATACACTGATACACTTCTTTAATTTCTGTTTTGGTTACTATGCCTTGACTTTGGTCCGGCATAGTACACAGCCACCGGTGTTAACCGAGTATATCTCACTTAACCCAACATAATAATAATAATTGACATCTCACTCTAGTGGTGATAATTTTATCATTTTTAACTGTCATAGTGGCTTTTTTGAATGTTTTATTGAATGTTATATAAACATTTTCAACACTGTCTCATGTAACTGTACTTCAGGAACAAGAAATACGTAAAATTTATTATTTGAGTGGTTCAGGCAAGTCTCTGAGGCAAATTGCTGCAGCTGTAAATAGATCTATGAATGCTTCGAAATGTTTTGCAACAAGGTGAAAATTACAATTTAAAAAAGGAAGACAGGATGACCTAAATGTTTAACATTCACAAATGAGAGACAAATTTTGAAGCTTATAACTAATAAAAACATGTCAACAAGGCAAGCTGCTGCTA
Organism: Centruroides vittatus; assembly: GCF_030686945.1. NCBI lineage: Eukaryota > Metazoa > Arthropoda > Arachnida > Scorpiones > Buthidae > Centruroides > Centruroides vittatus. Next base: position 1,974,571 of record NW_027122335.1, read on the forward strand.
AATTACCAGTAGATGTATCTCCTGCGACTGTTTGGAGAATGTTAAAAAACAATGACAACGTAAAAAATGTAGTTGAAACCTCCTTTAACTGCCAAACACAAATCAATGCATTTAAACTGGGCTAAAGACAAGATGGGATGGACTAAAAAATGGCAAGAAATAATGTTTAGTGATGAGAAGTTTAATTTATATGGCCCTGATGGGTTTTCATATTATTGGCATGATTTAAAAAGAGAAAGTAGAGTTAAAATAAGTGAGCAACAAGGGAGTGGGTCTGTAATGATTTGCTGTGGTTTTGGAAGGGGAGGTAAAACTGATTTAGTATTTGTTGACAAAAATATGAACTCAGAAAAGTATCAAGAATTATTGTATACTAATATGATTACATTTGGTGCATTAATTGGCGATCATAAATGGAAGTTTCAACAAGATAATGCTTCCATTCATACCTCAATGTCAACAAAAAATTGGTTTAAAAAAGAAAATATTGATGTAATTGACTGGCCTTCATAGTCCAGATTTAAATCCCATTGAAAATTTATGGGTGATTTTAGTGGCCATTGTTTATAAAAAATGGAAACAACATGAATCTGTAAATCAATTGAAAATTGCAATAATAGATGCATGGGATGAAATTAAGGATGAACAATTAAAAAAATTAATAAACTCCATGCCTAACAGAATTTTTCAAGTAGTTGTAGCCATAGAGGTGAAACCAAACACTAACAGTGTTTAAAATATATTTAAAAATTATTTTTATGTAATTTTAAAAAGTGTACCTATACTTTTATAACACATCAAAAATGAATATTTGTGAAAAATAAATTTATGATGCTTTATGAAATATAAAGTACGTGCTAAAATAATTAAAATAATGATAAAAAATAATTAACATTATTTCCAGTAATAATTTCAAAATAAATTTTGAAAAAATACAAAATTTGTGGTGTTCCTATACTTTTGTAACTGACTGTATACGAGTTGTTGAATGATTAAAAGTAAGATTAATTAAAGTAATTAAAAATTTTAAAGATGTATCATAAGATTAAAAATTTCAGCTGCAATTAAATTTCAAGTTAGATAAGATGTGTCCCATAATTATAAAGGCAATTATTTTAATTGGAAAAATATTAAAACCTTGTAAACTCATTTTATTGATCAATATATTTTCATTTTATAGGTTTTACAAAAGATGGTAAGAAAAATGATCTTGTAATAAAAAAATTACTTATTTTATTGAATAACTTATCAACATTCAATGATTTGTGTGTCCCAAAATTACACAAGTAATTACAATCTCTGTCCAAATAAACAATTACTCATTCAAATGCATAGTTATTTGTGCATAGGCCTAGTGAACAATTCATTTTGTGTAATTTTGTTGTGCACAAACCTGTCATCATGCCACAGGATGTTCATTTTTGAAAAAGAACATAAAATACCGTATACCTTGGCAGATAAGACGATATTTGAATCGTAAAAAATGGCCCCCAAAATCCGGGGTCGTCTTATAGGACAGATACAAAAAAATTAGATTGAAATTTATATAAATAAAAACCATTATAAAAAAAATGGACAAACTGTAATTATTTACTAGTAGAGAGTAGGGTGTGTGCACAAAATAGAATAGCCCATACAACATTTTTGTGAATAGTCAAAGTCATTACCCGAATGCCAAATCAGTGCGAATGTTTGCAACAGTTGCAAGGCAATGCAAGAAAATAAAATTTGTTCATTCGAAAAATTACAATTAGGACATAATTCTGTATACACTATACAGTATTATTATCCAGATGATGATCACTGATCTAAACTAAATTCATAGGCCATTGATAGTTTGGGAGTCATCTTATAGGACAGATACATGCTAAAACTATAAAACTTCAATGAAAATTTACACCTCATCTTATCTGAAAGTCATCTTATCTGCCAAGATATATGGTATTTTGAAAACTGAAGGAAAGTTAAATCAAGAGATTGCCAAACATTTGAGCAGATCTGCAACTGTAATTGACATTTGTTAAGTGATAAATATAGCAGAAGAAAAAGGAATGCCATCAAAATTATCAACAAGACAGAAGAAGCACAAATTATTAAGGAAATTTCTAACAATGGTACAAATATGAGATCTTTGTCAACATATCCAGACATTACAGTAAGCAAGTCATATGTACAGTACACTGAAAATTAAGCATTGATATTTCTAACAAACTAAAAATTACAATATATAAATTGCTTATTTGATTTAAACTAATAAGTTTAGAGTAAATATTCTTTAGTATGTATAATTTGTATCATCATTAAAATGTCATATACTTAAGTTTAGCAGATGTCAATAACTTAAGCATTTTGCTATTTGCAATAAATTATTTGTAAAAAATGTTATCATCAATCTATAAAAAATTATTTACCATAAAATACTGTTTCATTATAATTAGCAAACTTACCATAGCTTTTTTATCCCATTGTTGATGTAAAAATCTTAAAAGAATGTTTGTTTTTTCTGTTGTAATAACTGAAACAAAAAAATAATTTAGTATTTTATAAAAAAAAATTAATAAGATAAATGCATTCATATACTTTGCTCAGAAGGATGATCTTTCGTAGGAAGATATACAGAAGGCTTCTTTACCTATTTAAAGTATTAAATATGTTAAGATTAAGTAATCAAATTTAAAAATTAATATACAGTAGAGCATCGATTATCCGACTTATCGGTTAACCGACCACGTTCTAGTCGGCAAATTCAAATGTCCGCTAGTGATGTGGCGCTACAATATTTAGTTATGTCTTGGCTACTTTAATATTATTTTTGTTAAATTTTTGCATGTTTTAGCTGGCAGCACTGGCTCGATCATGAAAGGGAGGCTAGTATTTAAACTAGGCCTAATGCACTATACTAATAATGTATTTTTTCATACTTTTCGGTTATCCGACCAACCCCAGTCCCCAATTAAGTCGGATAATCGATGCTCTACTGTATTTAATTAAAAGTATTTTATGATAAACTTAAACAATCAAACCTTGATATAGTGCCAACAAATACTGATGTGAGAAATGGGATTTACTAAGTTTATTGTTATACGAAATTATATTATTTCTCTAAATATTATTCACAAGAAAGGAAATTACATTCATCGTTTTGGAGAAAAGGAAATCAACTTCTTTTCTCACATGGCCATATGTCTGTTTACCCTCTCTGCACCCGTCACACTCCTGTGTGTCCCTTGGATGCTATTGGTCAGAGAAAGGATTAAAGAAAAGATTTTCCCTCCATTCAGGGCAGTCCACACAAAGTAGAAAAGTGCCATATAGATGACGGCAGTCCACGATGAAAGGATTTTGTCACATGAACTACAGCAGTTTGTTGCCATAAAACAGTCTCCGTCACAATATTATGACTTTGTGCGCTCATAACTAGAGGAGAGTCCCACGTTCATCCTCCACCTCCCGTGCTCCAACTACTAAAGAGAAAACAACATCCCAACCAACAGTCAAGGTACTATATATTCAATGTATTTGTAAGCTCTCTCTCTCACTCAAGAAATAGGTAGAATTTAGTTACTCTCATGATTAAGGTAGTAGTTATTATCCTCTCGATATTGTTATATATTTTTATTTGTTTGTTTTATTAAATCTTCTTATGTTAATTCAATATGGTTTTGTCTCAGAGTTCAGCCTTATCATTTACACCTATGCATCTTTCCCACTTGCTTAAAAAGCCATCCTACTTAATTTTATTCACTAATATTAGATCACAAGTTAAACCATGGAAAAACAGTTTAACTGGTGTCAGTCCTGATGAAGATTGAGATTAGACGATCTTGATCCCAACAACCACATTAAAGGCCCTCGTAGACACAGCGCCGGATCCAATAGGTGCAAGGCCCGATTAAATTTTTTGCGGGGCCCCTCAAACTTTAAATAAAATTAATTAACAGTTAACTTACATTCTGAAATATGTTGTTATATTTTTAATAATAATATACCTAAATATTTATTTTTGTAACATGTACTATTTTTAAATATATAAATTTTGATGTGCTGAGGGGATCGCCTTCAAGTGCGGGGCCTGATTGGTGCATATCGCTCCGATTGCCTCAAATCCAGCTCTGCCTAGACATAGTGAGCAGATCCTCCAGATCTGACAAACCAAAGGTCGTTACCAGACACAAAGTAATGACCTCTGTATTCTCACACTTATGAATGAATCTTTCCTATAAATATTAGACAGACATCCTTTCAATTACTGAATTACTAAAATGTACAATTTTGCATTGCAAACATTATCATCACCAAAATTATGTGATTTTTCAAACTCAAAACTCATGTATAGATTATTATTATATATAATATTTGTTTGAAATTCTTCAGTTTAACACTAAACTTATTTTAGTGCCAATTTCAGAAGTGAGAAAATGGTGATACTAAATCAAGATCTGACTATATCTTAGTTTCTATGCTCCAATTTCTAATTTTTCATCCTTCATTATTTAACTTAGTCAGTTTGATAGTGAATCACTATATCTGGCAACTTTAAAAAATTAGATTTACGATTGTTATTTTAAGTTAAAAGAAATAAAAACTTAACAAATTCTGTGTTTAGGCTAGTTTAAAAGGTGCTTGAAACAATAAATACTACTAATTTATAATAATTAAACAATGATTTTTAATTTCAACTTTTTTACAGTTTTATTGCCAATAACTGCTTTATTAAATTCAGTTCTATTTCTTTCCATAAATAACTATACTCTGTTCAATAAAAGATAACATACCTTATATGGTAAGGAGCTGATGGATTGCAAAGTTCAAGTCATACAGGATACTGAAATTATCTATAGATCATCCAATAACTGTTTATTAAATGTAACTCAAAGATCTCTTTTATTATTTTCCCCTTACTTGAAAGTTGTTTAATAAAATTTCAAGTGCTATATGATTATTATTAAAATTATTATAAAACAGATTTTAACAGTATAAATTAAAATAAAGCAAATAAAAATAGTAGTCATGCTTTAGTCTAGAAAATGTGACCATTAATGTTGTTGCTGTAGCTAAACAAGGTAAAATATTGCACAGTCAGGCTATTGTGTTTAATGCCTATAATTAATTTACTTGTCAAAATTATCATGTCCTGATGTTCTTAACAAAATATCAAAAGCTACTGTGTGTCTGTATCTACAATCAAAGATGAGATCAACTAAATGAGAGTGCCATTGTTGCCACAACTGTAATCATTAACAAGCCTACACTACATCAATGATATTTTCTACACCCAGGAACAAATTACCACAAAGAGTTTATGGATTCTGACAATTTCATCTTCAGTTATTAGCCACACAACTTGAGACAAATAGCATAAAGTTTATGACAAAAATCTTAAAAATAAAAATATAGCATTAAAAATTGGGCTGCAATTTTCAAATCACAGCCCAATAATAAAATAAGTTTGTAAATTCCTATTGGAATCCATCTGTTTATATGTTCTTCCTTCAAGGACAGACAGATTCTCAAGATTAACAGATAGATGAAAGTCAAGATCAGATTTGGAAAGCTTTGGGGCAGGAGGCCTTGATTGATTATATATGAAATTCTGGTTTGGACTGGAAGTCATGTTATTTCAATTTAAAAATTTTCTTCAGAACAGAGTTACATAGATGATTCCATGACAACTGTTAACAGAAAAAGTATGAAGCACAAGGGTAAGCCTGTACATCATACTTTTCCTGTACCCTGTACTACTCTGTACTAAAATCAAAGTCTACATTTTAAATGAAATAAAAACTGCAGCCTGACATTGTGATGTCACAATAAATAATTGTTCATTTTTATTTTAAAAAGTGACAAATTTACAAACTACTAACAAGACAGAAACATACAATAATTATTGCATTGTGTGTTTCATTCATTAAAGTGGCCAATCATATAAAATGACCTTAATTTTTATTCTCTTGTTGAACATGACATAAATATGGAAATCTGTTGCCATGTCAAACAATTTTGCTAATTACAAACAAAAACCTTTCACTAATTTTATTTTTATTAAAAAAATTAATTTTAACACTAAAGTTTCTTATCATTAACAAGTAATATCACTTTATTATTTTCTATAACTTATCATATTTATATATAAATATATAAATAACTTCTTATAAATTATTACAATGAAATTCACTTACTGTTATCTTGCATGAAGAATCTGCTTGAAATCGAGCAAAATTATTTTCATTGTACGAAGGGAGACCTTTCAGAAATTCAGCCTGTGACTAAAATAAATATATATATATATATATATATATTTAACAAAATTATAATATACAGTATATAATAATTATTATTATAATTAAATTAATTTTTCAATCCTCAAATTTTGTTTTACAAATAAATTAAATCTCTACAAGCTTTAAATTAGCCACTAAATTTTAATTGCATCCTATATTGTCTTAAACTGATAATATTTGTATAAAACAACATCAAGACACTAATTAAAATCATGCTAAAGAGTTAATGCATTGAAAATAAAGGTTTTTCACTTGTCATAAATTATCACTATAGACATCTCAACTGTACAGGAGAATTCCTTATATATCCTTGTTTCCAATCTTTAATCTTGTATATATAGATATTTGTGTTTTGTAATCATCAAAACAATTTCATGATATACTTCCAAAGACAATACCAAGATCAAAGAATATACCAAGCTAGGTTAGATAAAATATAAATTTATACATTTCTTTCTGGATAAAATATGATTTATATTCAATGCTATAGTAACACTGCTATAGTATAGTAAAATTAGTGTTTCAAAGGAAAGCAAAGCTGTATTCAAGTTAAACATAAATTATATAATTCATACTGAGACAACATGATAAATTTTATTTATGTTACTTGTCTTTTATTTCTGTTTTTCCAGATTTTGTTAAACCTCAATAACTATATAAATACTTCCTAGCTTGCTTGTTAATTTTCATAATCGTGATAATAAATGAGAATTGCATTCCATAAAATATGAAAAGTATAAACAAATAACATCACTAAAACCCAATACATTATAAAACTACAAGCCAACCAATGCTGTATGTCATCAGGCTAGATAATGGCTATAATACTAATAAATTATGAAACAATTTGGTACACGAAAATTATAGCTAATACTTTTAATTAAAAAATTAATAATTCATAAATACAGGATTATTCAAAAAAAGATGGTGCAAAAATAAAGGCCTGTAGCAAGTATCATAAAAACAGTAACTGACCAGTCACAAAAGAATATAAAGGTGATAAGCCTCAAAAGTTCTTGTATGTGAGTGGGGTGGGCTAACCACTGCTACTGGCATTAGTGATGTGTGTACAAGATAGTGACATCAAAGCAAGAGAAGCATTTTGCATGATGGAATTTGCACATACAAATGCTATTGTGTACAAACATAAACATCCAGTAACCTGATTCTTTGATTAATGCCAAATGATTGCAGGATTACATTGGGCTATAATAATGCTACTAATTACTAATCTTGTTACTAATCTGAAAGTGTTGCTGCTGTTGTGACAGTGCAGCAACACTTTCAGATCAAATTGACAAACATGCACCTCATAAGAACTGCAGTGCATGTTGGTTGAAGCAGTTTGAATCCACTGGCTATTTATGCCAATGGATTCAAACTGCTGTGGGAAAAATCTAGCCACTCATAGACTATAGTAGAGATGATAGATAGGATTCAATTATGTACAAATGGAGTCCAAGAAAGTTGACAATATGCACTAATCTGACTGCATCCATTAGCTGTGGTGTGATGGAACTTACAAATGTATGCAATATAATCCATATAGATTGTAGCTCCTGCAAGTACTAACACCAGATGACAAGCCAAAACACTAACTTTTGTATTGAAATGCAAGATTGGTTAGAAGAAGGTAGTTTTGCTAACAGACTAGTGTTTAATACCCTATGACTTCTTTTGTGGGTGCACTGCGTTGGGTGCACAGACACTTTAACAGCCTCCAATGCCACAGCACCTGGATGACCTGAAACAATGCATCTCTGAAGCAATGGAATTGATATTTGGAGATATGCTGGGACACTTCAGAACTGACTACTGTCTTGACATCTGCCATGTCATTAACAGCATGACACCTACATTGAGCAATTGTAATGTATTGTACATGTGAAATTTGGTGAATTCTGTCTTTCCACATCATTACTGTTGCTATGTTATTCCAGGTACAAATAAATCAGCTTTCATTTGCACAATTCTTTTTAAATAAACTTGTACAATAATGATAAAATAAAATTGTAATTTGTAAATTTTCAAAATATTACAGAAAGTTTTATGACATCAACAGTTTGTATAAGACAATTGTAAAACACAAAGTGCTTTAATTTGTCTGATCAACTGAGTGTTTAGAAATTTTAAAACTTGTATTGTAAATTGATAGAATATTAATGAGATTCTTTTTCCTTTTATCAAGTTAATCAAGTAATTTTTTACACTTCAAAGGACCCCACAAACTTATGGGAAATGGGTCCTGCTGGATTTGGCCAAATCTTAATATTTTGTATTTCTAGTTGTCCTGATCAAAAGTCTCCATATGTACAAAGTCAAAAACTGTTCATCTTTTGACTTTGTACATATGGAGACTTTTGATCTGGACAAGTAGAATTACATAATATTAAGGATTTAGCCAAATCCACTAGAATTAATTTCCCGTAAGGTTTGTGTGGGGTTGTTTTAAAAATTTAGTAATTGTAATTTTTGTAAACATCATCTAAAGAAAGTAAGTCCACTATGATTTTAGAAGCTATTCTTTCCTCTTTATATCAAGTTCTTCTCGTCATGAAGCTCAAAAAGTAATTCATAATCAAAAACTAAACATTTTAGAATTTATTTTTCTTAAAGCTTAAAAACAACTTATACATCTACAACCTTTCTTTTCTTCTCTCTGATTTGTTCTAATCAAACATCTCTTCAAATCCAATCTTTTTGAATTCAAATCTCTCTTCTTTTTTTTTTTTAAAGAAGAAAATTTAAATATAGTAGCCCTACATTATATCACAGTTTTTGATATATCACGCTTTTTTTGGGTCTCCAAATTTTAAAAAAACCAGAGTCAATAAATTTTAAATTACCAATTGCCACTGAATTTTTGCAACAAAATACAGTATTTTACTCCACCATTGTCCTGGAAACTATCACTGTAAGTGAAACAAATTGGTCAAGATTTAAATAAGCAAATCAGGTGAACAGATCAACTATCATTTGTGTTTCCTTTTGATATTAAAAGTTGTCTATTTATTGGTTTTAAGCATTATCTCCACATTTACAAGTTTCTGAGAATTTGAAATTTCACACCTTTTTGTGAATTGACAATACCATAAATTCATATAATGGTGTGAAATATCCAATTCACCACTAATGTGCAAAGAAAATATTCTTTTATTTCTGAATGGAAAATTCTAAAATTTTTATACAGTAGTAACTTTATTTTGCTTTTTAGAGAATTTTTACTCTGTAATTTTATAAATTTTGGTGTTCTATTATATGTTCAATATTTATTTTTTTAATTTTCAATTATTGTATTTATAATTTTTATTAAAAAATATAAATTACACAAATTTTTAATAAGCGATTAATTATGAAATATAATATCATAACTGTATAATAAAATCACAACTGATATTTTGTTTTTATATTGACAGTATTTGTCTTTAAATATCATTGTTAGAGAAACAATAATGCTAAATAGGTGTTCATGGTATCAATGTTTATGTAAACATCAATTATTAAAATATAACAGATGAATAAAATTTAGTATTGCAAAACAGCTTATTTTATATCAAAAACACTTTCTGATGAAAGAATGGAGGACAGAGATTCCATGGCATGTATAATCTGTTTAATATAAGCCCAGTATTTTTAGTACTGTTATATTGTGCTTTTTTTGTCTCCCGACAAGCACAATATAACAAGGGGCTACTGTATTGTCTTTAATTTCATTGCAATTTTCTGCTCCAACAATGAAAGTCATTATACTAGTAAAGGAACTTATTTTAATGAAGTGCTTTCTTTTGTTTAATGCATCAAAATAATTAAACACCTTCATTAAACAAAACTTTTACAATCAGTATTTTCATTTATCAAAGATTAATTGATACCAAAGTAGACCAAAATAACAACAAAATATGATTTAATTTACTATGTAAAATTAAATATTTAAAGCTATTTTAATTTAATTTTATTTTATGACAATTAAAATAAAAAGTAACATAATATAATACAAACTGATTCTTTTTGAACAGAGGGAGGAAAAGTAAAATAAGGTAAATTGTTAATACACATCATTGTTTACTGAATATAAACTTAGTAAAAGAGAAATTAACTTACCATGTCATTAAAAAATCTGAATACCAAATTGTGATAATATAATTTCTTCAAAATATTATGACACTTGCTTGGTTTTTATTTAAAATTTAAGTCTTCATGGATAATTCTTGCTGCTAAAATAGAAATGAATAAATTAAATTATATAAATATACACAGTTCATTACAGATTAAGTCAAAATGTTGACAACTGTAAAATTTTTTTCAAATTAACTACATAGTGGCAAAACATAATATTTATACTTTCATTTGTTAAAGATAATAGCAAGGTTAAGACCAAAGTTTTCAACACAAAAACGTGTACGTCAGACGTTCAACACTGCTTTCCTGTAAGCCTAGAAGTTTGACATTGGTGTTTGGAAAGTCAGTGGAATCATGCTTGACATTCCAAAGGCCGTTGCCAAACTTCTAGGCTTACAGGAAAGTGGCACCAAATGTCCGACGTACATGTTTTTGCATTGAAAACTTCGGCCTCAACCTCGCTATTAACAGTATATAGTTGTAAGCATCTTGCCTCTAATGAGTTACATAATTATCCCAAACTACCAAACATATACCTTAATTGGTGGAGTTATATGAGGCTTAAAAAATGATGTGATCTCAATTTTCTAACGCTCCAATATGGTTTGATAAGCCTTGTATCTCTCCACCAATTAGCAGTTTGAACAGTACTTACAATCCTTCAATAAAAGTCTTGCTTGTAATCCTGCACACATTAATTTGATAATTAATTCATGCTATATCTTTCCAATATATTTTCATCAATCTGACTGATAGCTTGCATTATATTTCCTTATAACTCTTACAAAGTAACAGAAGGAGAAAGACATAAACATCAAATTTTTCAGAAAGTCTCACAAAAAAAATCTAAGGGCATCTCCATTCAGTAATTTCAATGGCCAATGAAGTAAAGACTTCTTACCACAAAAGTATGTCCAATGCAGTAATGAAGAAAATTGTCACTCAGACTTTTCCATCTTCATATGCTGTGACAGGCATTATCTTAGCACAAAATTAAGTTTTAATCTCCTTCAACTATGGTAGTAACTCAAGGTAGACAATACTATTCACAGCAGAGGGTTCATTAGTACTTCAAAAAATATATGTATATATAAATCTTTCTTTTTAATATTACAAAGAATATATTTATTTACGGATTGTTCCATTTATGTTCCATAGTTTCATGTGAATCCTTATTGTCTAAAATATGAATGTTTTACCAATTCATTTTATTGCTGAGATAGAATACATCTTAACCTCTAAACAGAAACATTGATTTGTGAGACCACTGTTGTCGCAGTATGTTACAATGTGGCAGAACTGTTCAAGCTTTGTCTTGCCCTTTCATTGTACCTTATTATCAATCACATGCCTACATTATGCACATGTTACTGTTCAGTATGTGACTGTTTCAGCAGGGATGCACAACCTTTCCTGAAGAAGGGCCAGGTTAGGATTAAGTTTACTGACCAGGATGCTCTGGACCATTTTAGAACCCTCTTTGTTGACACAAGGAGTCAAATTACTTTAGCCATAGGCAGTGTTGATAATCATGGAAAGTTATAACTTGACACAGTTTGAAATAATTAAATCCAAAAGGTTTTAGTGCAATTGGCTTCCTTTTAGTTGTATGACTCTATTCTAGCTATTAATTTTCTTGATCCAACATTCTTAATAATTAAAAACTTTTTCTATTGTTAGTCTATGGAAAGACTTTGTTGTAATTAATTTGTTGTTATAGCTTTTGTGCATTCCTTTTTGAACTCTGATTGGTATTTTCTAGTTTGAATGACATTAGGTTGACAAATAAGCATCTTTTCAGAAAAGATTGATTCAAATTCAACTATACCAATCAGAAACTAGAATGTAAACAAATGCTAAAAAATTGTTATTTTCATGGTTTTTCAGTGCTGTTTTCACTTATTTTTATGTTATTTGATGCTATTTAGACGAATGACCAGGAGAGGGGAGGTCCCAGATTGTGCACATGCTACATCAGTATGTGTTTAGCACTCACTCTGCTAGCATCTTAGTGTCACTTTTGATCAAACATTTTTCCAAACTTGAGTTCACACATGTCTTTTTTTACTAACAAAATTGGTCTTGAATAACAATAACTTTGTTTATACCTTACCCTGTGTTTATATTATGAATGAATCTCATGTAGTACATTACTATTTGAAAATAATTTTTATGTAAATATAATAAATTTAAAAGTAACAAGAATAAAGTGAAAATTATAGTTTTATAAAAAAAAAATATCACATTAATACCTATGAAATTCAAAACACCAATCTCCTGATTAAGAAAGTGGCATGCACCCACAGAGCAACCAACCACTATATAAATGGTAAAAATTCTGAAGGTTTTAAATGACTGTACAATTTTCAGCTTCAGTTTTCTCACTTAATTTTGAGTAGTGCACCTTACTGCTTGGTGCAAGTCAATTGTTGGGATGCACTATATCCTTACTGAGCTTGATCAAAATCAGTGATTCCAATGTCATGCCATCCTCTTGTTAGTATTTTTTAAATTTAAATAGTTTAAATACAGAAATTTACCATAATTCCACAAAATATTACATCTTTTAAGCTTTCATTATTATTTAAATTTTATATTTTATTAAAATTTAAAATTATTGGACTTTCTTCTTGATACCCTTAACCACCTGTTCAAGTGCTGAAAGTCAAACAATAGCCCCTGCCAGCTTTTTTCATTTTATATAACAGGTGGCCAACAAGTCGATCGCCAAGCCAAGTTTGGTTGATTGCTTGCGATGTCTTGACTTAATATATTATATTTGTAATCAAACGCAACAGTATGCATGCAGTTATGACTCGACTCATAAGCAGTGCACCTTGTACTGAAAAACAGTGTATAAACATAGTAGATATTTCACACCTCCCCCTCCCCACTTAGACTATACCTATGACAACAAGTCAACTGCAACACATTTTTAAAATAAAAAGTAGATCTTATGTACAGAAAAGTTGGACAGCCCTGTTATATAACATATGTACAGTACATAAAAGTTGGAAACAATTAAAAATTATTAAAATATATTATATTGAAATGCTAAAGTTTTATGACATAAGGATAGTATTCATATTGGTAAATATTTACTACATGCTTTTATACACAGTAGAAACTTAATTATCTGAAACAGTAAAAACAAACCAGAACATACAACATTGTACAGAACATACTATAGAATAGTAAGTACTGTACAATACACAGAGACCAAACTCTCATGTAACTGGGAATCATTACTTGTTGATTGTAGTGCTGCAAAATATGCCATACATTGAAGAGGTGTGGCCGAAGTTTTCAACACAAAAATGAGTATGTCGGACATTCAGTGTCACCTTCCTGCAAGCCTAGAAGTTTGACAATGGCGTTTGGACATGATTCCACTGATGTTCCAAATGCCATTGTCAAACTTCTAGGCTTACAGGAAGGTGGTGCTGAACAACTGACATACACATTTTGCATTGAAAACTTCAGCCACAACCTCTCTATTATATTAAATTTTGAGTACATTAACTTACTTTCAAATATAATAATTGCAGTACAGTATTTATTGTTATGAAATTTTAATGTACTCAAAATGCAAACACAAATGAGTTTCTGGATTACAATGGTACTTTGTAGTTCAAACAACTAACTTCGAACATTTCAGAGTTCAAATGTCAAATTTGACAAAAATTTGTGTGTGTTTAAAAGATGCTCCAAAGTTCAAACTGCGCATGGAATGAAAAATACACTGGAAGCATAAAATAAGCTTCTAAATAAAGAATATAATCTCAAATTAGCAATAATGTGTCAAAATTTGTAACTTATAATTAAATCACACATCTATGTTAAGTAAGGACAACTGTTAAAAATACACAAAAACTTTCTGTTCAACCCAATATAACCTTTACCTATTAATCATGGCATCAGAGAAGTGTATGGAAGCAATGAAATCTAACTAGTATGAAAAAGGCGTGAAAAAAATACTTATTGTGAAGCATGAAAGCGGTAGATGTATGGCAAATCTGGCAGACATGTTTAAGATGCCAAAGTCAACAGTGTGTGCACTGTTGACTTTGGCATCATTCAACTTTAATAAATGCAATTTTCATTTTATTGTATATTATGTATGTATTTTATTTATTCTTTTTGTGTTCTAATTTATTATTAGGGCATTTAACTGTTATTTTTGCCCTAAATTGTGTGTATTTGCCATTTTAAGTATAATCAAAATGGGTATTGTTTGAGGTCTGGGAATGGATTAATTTGCTTTTCATTATTTCTAATGGAAAAAATTGCTTCAAACTTTGAGTGATTCAGAGTTTGAACAGCCTTTTGGAATGAATTACATTCAAAGTATGAGGTACCACTGTATCTAAAATTTTGTTTATCCAAAAACCCTTGGTCTCAAAGTTCAGATAATCAAGATTCGACTGTATTTGAACCTTTTATATTTAGACTTAATTTGCTGAAAGTAAACTTAAAAATTTAAATCCTTGACAAGTTTTATTTATTTATAATTTAAATTGCATTTCTGATCTCTTATGAACAGCAGAAGAATTTTTAACTAATTTTGTTGGATCTCCCTGCTCAATTCATGTCAGTGATTGTAAATATACATTTTATTGACTGGTAAATTTCAAATGTAAATATTTACAACTCGAATTTAAAAGTTAACATTTCAAAATTTAAATTTTTATGCTATCAGAAAAAAATCAGAAAAGCAAAATCAAGAATTCAGATCAGAAAAAATTTCATTGACTAGGTGTATTCTATAAAGAAAGAGTGACTCCTATTATATTCTTTTCTGAACACTGGCTGAACATTTGCAACCTTTCGTTTATGCTGGACTAGGCCAAGCCATCTACCATCTCATTAACTATATTTTTACAACTGTAC
Organism: Centruroides vittatus; assembly: GCF_030686945.1. NCBI lineage: Eukaryota > Metazoa > Arthropoda > Arachnida > Scorpiones > Buthidae > Centruroides > Centruroides vittatus. The sequence goes on from NW_027122335.1 coordinate 1,989,861, forward strand.
TCTACACTTGTTTGCTTGTGCAACACTTTATAGCTTGTTTTTATTGTCTGTATTATTATATTTTATTTCTATTAGAAAATAAAAATGTTTTCAACCTAATTTAATAGGTCTCCATCAGTTGAATATTTGTGAAAATAATAATATAAAATAATAAATGATGTAATAAATAAATATCATAAAACTTTTAACAATAAAACATACAAAATCAAAAATTAACAAAGTAACTCACACACAAGTTTCAGAAGAAATATTTAACAGATGAAAGTATTTGATTGATATAATCATTTTAAGAGTCAAACAGCTTATTAATTTGATGCTATCCAATTAATATCCAGTAATAGATTAATTCTTGCTAACGTACAAATTATTTCCCATGAATTTGCTAAGGAAACATGTAAAGCATCGACACTATTGCTCATGAATATCTGCAATTCCAAAGTTTAAGTTGAAGACAGTAAACATTACTACTGCATTATTTTATTTTGACCAGTTGTGTATTTTCAAGCAGTATTTTAATGCAAAATGCCAAAATTGTTAGATCAAAATCATCATATGAAAAAATTTGAATCCATATAACATCAGTTGCTTTGAACAATCATGTGATATGCATATTTGCTAAAATTTAATAGTAAAGTGTTAACATGTAATTGTTTCTTATCCATAAATGTCCAGAGAATGTTCATGTATTTTCCATTATAGTAGCACCACCATCACACTGCCAGAACTATGGTACTGTAGAACTGTAGAATTGAGAATATAATTGATTTTGAAATGACTAATGGAAATTTGTTCATAACATCCACTTATTTAGTAATCATAAGGGTTTTCATATATTAAATTATAGAGTATTTTCAATCATTCTTACAAAAATTTAAATTTTCTTCTAATGTAAAGAAAAAAATGCATACTACATGCATGGTGGAGAAATATCTTTTAAAACTGATAAAAATTTAAAGTAAAATTAAGAAAACTTAAATCGTTTCTCAGAAGATTATTGGCTTCTAAAGTTCTACTAATAACAGACTGTTATTGTCTATCACAAAATATCTATATCACTGTTTAATTCATAAAGTAGTCCAAAATATTCACAGAATATCAAAGTCTAATGCAAAATTTTCAGATTTTTGCATAGAATTCTCTACAAACTTGTATTTTCTAATTTATTTCTATCAATTAATACTATAAAATTGTGGAATAATGACAAGAGAAAATGCCACCTTTGGAATATCCAACTATATTTGAATTTCTTATTAAAAGTAAAGACTATGATTACTAAAAAATGCTTAATTATAGGCATCTTGATTCAATTAGTTTTCAAGTGGTAAAGTAGGTGAAATTTTAATTAATATATTGTCACGAAACATATGTGTCCTTAAGACAAATCCTATCTGCAAGTAATCATTCCGTATGGACATGTATGTCTAATGATGACAAAGTTATTTATCTAGCTGAATGTACAAGCATGGTTGACCCATTCTCTTCTTAAATTTTCATCACATGGAAATGAATGTACTGAAATGGTTGAATATATGAACAATTTCAATGCATCATGTTTTCATATACATTGCATACAGCTTCAAACCATTTATAAAAAAACTGTCTGGCTATTATAGCAGCCAACCACTGCACGATATCTATTTGAACTGGTTTTATAAGGCATGTCACCAATGAAAAACTAAAAATTGCAAACGTACACTAATAACTAGGAGTATCTTAATGGTTGCCAAAAACCTATGCCCTCAAGTGCACATTTTTTACATCATTTCTGTATCCACAAGTTTCCAGAATGTTTTTGAATGCATATTGAAAAACACATTCTGGAAACTTGTGGATACAGAAATGATATAAAAATATTACGATTCATAATGTAACTATTTTTACTGTTTATTGATGGTTATCAGTTATCAATTGTAATAAGCCATTTTTCCTTGAAAAAAAATCTGTATAAACAAAAGTGAATTCTTTGTAGCCTGAGAGATAGTAGGGGAGGATTGGAGGGGAACCATGGATATAACAGTCAGTCTCACATAGTTTTATTCAATGGAGACCGTTTTCTGGAGTCTTGGAATTTTTTCTAAAATAATGAGCACTTCCATCAAAAAAAGAAAGCTTTTAAATATCCAGGCTTGCAAAATAGTATGCAATGTGCATAGATTTACAAATAAAGAGAAAACTGCATGAAGGAATTAAACAATCTTGCAAAACAAGTCTTGATGGCAACAGAAATGACTGTTTATTCAATTTTAGAAGATAGAATCCAGGAAAGGTTGAAAACTCCTGGGAAAAAAAACCATATGCATCTCTGGTAATGGGCTTGGTTGAGTTCAATTTATCTGTTGTTCACAGGACAGTTCACAAAATTATGCACAAAAGGTTCTGCCAATATTTTTGCAAGCACTTTGATAAAAAATTAATTTCTGGAAAATTGTAACTTGAAGCCGGTCTTAGACCAAAAGCATTTGATTTTTCTGAACTTTCATCAGTCTACTGGGAGAATTAAGGTTAGTGTTTTATTTGAAAAAATTAATTTTTATGGTCAAGAAAGTTCCCTTTCACAAGTCTTGCAAAAGCTAGGTTTTAGGTGGAATAAGCTGAATGGAAAATTTCTGTGAAAAACTGCACTATTGAGTTTATTACAACTTTTATAGAACAAAGTGTGAGAGCTTTATTGCAACAAACTATTTCCCAAGTCACATCACAAAATTGGAAAAATTGTGTAAAGCACAATAAAAATATTAATTCAAAAAATTTTGAAAAACAGACAGCATCATGGATTGGGTATTGGAAGTCGTCAGAAAGGAAAATACTTATCAACCTGGCTGAGACAGTTCCTCTAATGAAGATCCTGCTAATGACAGTTAGACTGGGAAGAAGTGTCACTCCAATTCAAAACTAAAAAGTTCGAATTTAAAATTATTCATAGTTTTTCTCTACATGTCTATGCTATCATTAAAAATGGCCCTTTCCAGGGTTACAAGGATGCCACAAAGGATAGTATTATTTCAATATTAAAAAGACAGTGTCATAACCAACAGCAAAATTAAACTGTCATCTGCATCTGAAAACCAAACTGACAACTTGGGCTAAAGTCCTCAAACCTAGCTCTTTTTCTCTAAAAAACATTAATAAGATTACTGAAGAATACAAATTTTTACATTTGCAAATATATCATTTCACATTCACCAGTGACAAACCATAAAAGTCTTCACTTACAGAGATGACTTTTCACTTGAGGTGAATTAACTGTTGCTTAATGAGCAAAGGAATAATTTATCCTAAATACTAGATCATGCATAAAGAAGGAAGATGAGAAAAGAATAGATGATGAAATATTGCAGGTCAAAACTGGAGTTCAAGATGTTACAATTTTGAAAGAAAATTTTCCTGGTAAAATTTACCTCAAAAAGTAATATTCAGGAAATTCAAGAAGTCTGGTGAAAATTTAATTAACTGGAAAGTATAGGCCATCTTTATCTTGCAAAAAAAATTGTGTAATTTGTGATGAAACACGAAGTCAGTTTAGTCATGTAATTGTTTAATTTAGCAACATATTTAAACATGATTATAAAAACTTAAGAAAAAATTTTATCGTTATTTATAGACTGGGCTGCTTTTAATCAATGCGAAGATTACATAAAATATTAAATTGCACACAAAATTTGAAAATATCTAAATTACTAGTTCTCTGTTCTAATCAGCAATATATCATCAGTAAGAAACAAAAAATGTTTTTGTTGTTCATTCAATATATATATGCACATTGCATACTATTTCATGAACCCGACTATTTAAAGGCTTTCCTCTTTCGATAAAAGCACTCATTATTTCAAAAAAAAATCCCAAGACTCCAGAAAAGTCTTCATTAAAGTAAAAATATGTGAGACTGACTGTTAAATCCATAAATCATCTCCTCTGACCTTCCTCTGTTTTTCCAATTATTCACAAATTTATCAGCAAAATTACCATGTAATTATCCCATCCCATCCCGTCACCATATCTCCCCTAAAATAGGAAAAGTTGGTATTGACCAAGTGCAATCAAAATATATGAATAAACCATCAAAATGTTTACATAACGACTAGTAAATAAGCTTACAAAAAACAAATTCATATGCCTTTAATATCACCAAGAAAGTCAACATACACAATCCCTCAATCCTCTCCCCTCCATTGATATATTTTTTGCAACTCCCTCACACCTCAAACTGTACACTTAATGAATGGCCCTACCTAAATAGACACAACTGCTGTAAATAATTGGGCCAAAATTTGGAAATATTAAGAATTACGAATGAATTTGACACTAGAAGCAGGGACACTACCCAGACCTAAGGTTCGATCTCCTCTTCCAGTATATATAATTATATATACTGTTATACTTCTCTTTTGTTTAGGCCCTACCTAAACAAATGAGACTTTCCTATCTACAGTACAAAATTCTAAAGTTATTAATTAACTTGAGATGCAATTCATAACATATTTCACCTACTGCTTTATTCAGTATAATCATTCTAAATAGACATAACAAAATTTTTTTTCTACTCATTTCAAGCTACTTGAACAATAAAGTATCTGATATTAAAATAATTCTACATTAATGACTTAGATCTCTCTCAAAACAACAGAGTAAATTATAACAATTTCAATAAATTTCTACTCACTTTCAGACTTTATGAATAAAAATTCAGCATAAGAAATCTGGAACCTATTAATCAGAATATTTATCACTACTCTCTTTCAATATAGATGGCCAAATATTGAATTTTACGTATTTTGTTTATATTCAGAAATCACCCAGTACAACAGATTTTTCGTTAAATGTCCCAACGTCAATTCAGCTGCTATAAAACCGCAGCTTGTTATATTTCTAAACAAGATTTATAAGTTTTTCCTTATTCAAATTCTCAAGTGAATGAAATGAATAAAGAAAAATATAAATATGATAGTATTACCATATAGAAACCCAATTTATTAATTAAAGCCTTAGATTTGATACTTTTTACTGTATTAAATGAAATGAGCACAAGCAATACATTAACTGACAACAATGACTATTAATTATGTCATTAACAAAACAATTGACTGAATAAGGGAGAAATATCATATTACATTATAACTACCTCCTACATTTATTACATACACATTTTATGGAAGATGGCTGCTTTTGGCAATGGCTGACATGCAGCACATTTAAGCACATTTATCCTATCAAATATGCCAAGTAGTATTTATATATATATATATATATATATAAACAAGAAAAACTTTTTGTTAATTTATTTCAAATATATTACATTATATTATTTTCCTCCTTACGAAGAAGCACGTTTCTAAATTGACCCGCTTTCCGATTCGCTAAAATTCGGTAATATAAATGTCGTAACAGTCGGAAATGGAAATGTATGTATTATATTAAACAATGCAGTTTGAAACGAGATCATTAACTTACTTTCTAAACATTCGAATAAAACTTATAATCTTCCCATCTCCGTCATTTAAGATTGTCTGAATAGACGACAATCTCGCACAAAAACGGGCATTAACAGATGGCGCTACAAACCAAATAATAAATTTAATGTATGTAATATATTTAATGTCAGTTATCTTTTATGAATAATATTTAATAAAATATTTTTTACTTTGCATTAATAATACATAATTACGATCCAATTTAAACTCGTAGATTATTTGTCAAAATATGAAAACATGAACTATAGATTATGTTAATACTTTATTTACATGGAAGTGGAGAATAAAATAATGTGCAAATGAATTTATAAAGTATATTAGGTTTTCCCCCCCCTGATTAATTTTTTTCTTTTGGCCACCTTGACCCCTCGGCCATCCGCGCGTAGACTAATTTCAAATACGTCAAATTTTGGAATGAGTTTAATTGAAAACTATTCTTCAAATAGTAAATAATCCATTCTAACTGACCTATGTGCTTTGTAGTAAACTGGTAGAGTATTTAAAAACAAACCAAAAGTATTAAAAACAAATGTAAACTGGTTTGGCTAACTTTCCTAAAACAAAAAGGAAAGGTTTATGACTTACAGCATTTGTGCAAAGGGCTACAGTGATTTTCTCTTCATTCATTTTGACTAGTAACGAATGCTTCTTGGATTACTAGCGTTTTCGGTGGGAGACAGTGGCGTAGCGTAGTGGGGGCGGCAGGGGCGGCACTTTTAGGGAACGGCATTTTTTCACAATAAATAATAATAATATCTTGTAAAAATTTGAACCATTTCATTTCATATTTTTGTCGCACCTACGATTCGGACCGATTGAAATGAGCACGGAATTTTTCATTACTTATTATGTGACGAAACTGCGGAATCCCCTTTCTTTAAATGAATGTGTAATAATGACATCTTGCTCATTGTAGCGACTGACAGCACCGTTTTTACTGACTTGTAGGGATTCCCCGTATTTTATTTAAGGAGGCGAAATTTTAAGTGGCGCGAAGTTTTCCTCCGCCCCGGGCGGCTGACACCCACGCTACGCCACTGGTGGGAGAATCTTAAAATTGGGAACATGTCTCATCCAAATTGAGGACTTATTCGGGAGTAATACTTTGTTTTGTATAATGTCTAAACTTTTTGGAAAAATTCGCTTGCATCGTCTTGATACAGTTACAGTCCTTTCCCGCATATCACTATTTAATTAGTCTAAAACCATTTTCAGGATTCTTAATCAACAGATGTTTTTTTTTTTTTTTTAACTCTTTCCGCCCTGTGGGCACTAAGAGGGCCTCTTTTAGTAGGCCCATTATGGGTTCGGCCAGGCCCACAATGGGGCGACCGGGTGGTGAGGGACGGGGCCCGACATATCCGAACGGACCACCCCCCGAAAAATTCCTGGGGATTATTCGACCCGTTCGGATTCGATCCCGGGTCCCCCAGAGCGGCAGGCTGCTAACCTTGACCGCTCGGCCATCCGGCCGTCAATCAACAGATGTTAGAGGTATTAATTGTTTTGAAAAACGAAACTTTAAGTAGTAATTATTCAAGGTCAACTAAAGATTCAATCAGATTCTCCAAGCATGACACCCTATGCCAGTGGTTCTTAAATTTATTAAGGGGGGGAAACGACAAATGAAATTACACGACTTTATCGCAAAAAAAAAAAAACAATTTCAGGAAAGCCAGGACCTTCATCACAAAAAATGTACTTTAGATTTCTGTGTGCATATGTTTGTGTGTTATTTAACATATATTATTATGCAAATTAATATAAAAATAATTTAAACTTAGTAAAATTTGCTTATTTTTGGTGGCGTATACCCCTTTTCCTATTTACTCTATGTAAAATGACCTCGTTTAACGCTTTGTCGTCTAGGAACGCATTCCCCGCGTTAAGCGGGGTCTTACACTACTGAACAATTAATTTTATCAATGCAGTTGCATAGGGCAATGATTCTTAACGGGGGCCGCGGCCCCTTCGGGGTCCATAAGAAGTTTGCCGGGGGCCGCCAAATTATGCAAAATTTCCTTCAGAATATAATAAAAAAGAAAATTGATGTATAACCGAATATCGTATTGAAAGGTGAAATAAGAAAGATAAAGTTTTCCTATTTAGTTTTTTTATTTATTTTTTATTTCTTCCTACATACAACTTTGTTAGTAAAGAAGAAATAAATGCAAATATGCTACTTACACCGCACCGCAGTATTTACTTCTTTTATTCCATAGTAATTCTAAGAAACTATTAGTGCTTGGAATTTTAAAAATAATTAGGAAAAATAGTAGGCTTAGTAGTAGTCTTTGAAAATTTAAATAATTTTGCAAAAGATATGCAAAATCTTTACGACAAGTTGTGGAAGTTTTAGTTTAGTTTTAGCATCGACTTTGGATTGATGTATTGACCTGTTTCTTATTTTATTTTATTAAAAATTAATGAGCTTTCATATTTAATTGTGAAGTTTGAATGTTATTTAAATTGATAATGAAATAATAAAGTTATGATTTACATTTATTATAGATAATTTAACAAATATAAATTATTATTAAAAAATCTGGGTCACAAAAAAAAAGACTAATGTTACCTATGGTAGCGAACATGGCGGCTCGTCTCTGAAACAGTGGGGACGCACGTTCTAACCTAACCTATTCTAATAAATTACCATAATTATTGCCAACAAAATTATTAGAATAGGGGTAATTTATTAGAATAGGTTAGGTTAGAACGTGCGTCTCCACTGTTTCAGAGACGAGCCGCCATGTTCGCTACCATAGGTAACATTAACCAAAAAAAAATTAGGAACTATTTGGTAGGCCGCGAGTATAAAAAGGTTAAGCAAATGTCGGTAGCAGAAAATTGCATCCAAAACGCCTCGTTTTGCTTTTGCACTCCTTTCAAAATCTGGATCATTCTCTACAATTTAATCAACGATTTCGGTTATCGTTACCAAACTTTTACTAAGGAAATCTGTAGAAAAATTTTTTTGGGTTCTTCGTTTTCAGAATCTCTATTTTCCAGTTCTACACGAATTCTTTGTTCCGCAAGTTCTTGAAGGTCGTCGTTGGTAAGGCTTTCACGAGACACCTGCAGTAACTCCTCATTATCCTGTTTGTCTACATCTCCGTGTCCTGCTGTATCGATTAGGTTGATCAAATTGTCAACCTAATGATACAGCGATAGGCTCTGCTCGTTGAGAATTCTTGAATACCTCCAGCTATGACTTCTTCCTCACTCCGTTCGCGCATTTATCAGTTAATTCTTGCCAAGCGAAGTCGATATTGCCTATGGTATCCATGATGTTATATTTTTCCAAAATCGAACCAAACATAGATTTAAAGAAAGTACAGCGCTATGACGAATGGCCTTTTGTTGATTGGTTCGTGTTCATAAATAATCGTATTATATACGAATCAATGAAATGCCGCGATAATTTGAATCAGCGTAAATTTTGAGCGCTTTTTTAGGCTTCGAGAAGACCGGGTTATACTGTACTTTTGAAATACCAAAAAAAATGTAAGGGGCTTTTGATTCACCCCTTAAATATGATATAGTCTGTATTAAATTCCTTTTATGTTTCAATAAGAATTGTATTTATTTATTTATTTATTTATTGCAGTTAAATAATTACGAGAATCTTTAGGAATTAGTATACGAGATCGCACATGAATTACTAACGCTAATTTTATACTTTCGAAGATTTATATCTACCGCCAAACTATATAAATCATATCCTAATTGTACCAAGGAATAATACACAGCAGGGATATTGACAGGGCTGACGAGACCTCTCTCGAAATTTTCCGGGTCCAGATTCACAAAGACCTGAACATCATCCCACAATTTGTTTTTATGCGCTAATTACCACTAAAGTACTTTTTTTTTTTTTTTTTTTTGTAACTCTTTCCGCCTTGTGGGCACTAAGAGGGCCTCTTACAGCAAGCCCATTATGGGTTCGGCCAGGCCCACAATGGGGCGGCCGGGTGGTGAGGGACGGGGACCGACATGTCCGGACGAACCACCCCCCGAAAAATTCCTGGGGATTTCTCGATCCGTCCGGATTCGATCCCGGGTCCCCCAGGGCGGTAGGCTGGTAACCTTGACCGCTCGGCCATCCGGCCGCACCACTAAAGTACTATTGAAATTGTAAAGTGCTTAACAATAACTATTGTTTTTTTTATTTTGTAAAAAATTAATATATCCATAAAAAACTCAAAATAAATTTTCAAATAATTTATTTACTTGAGACCCATGTAAATTTTTCCCCCGGTCCCGGCGACCTCTCTTGACGCGTCTGGGTACTTGACGTACAGTACAGTACATCATTTTATTAGGGCGCGTTTTTTTATGTAACGCTCGAGAAGCGCTTTACAGCTAATCCTCTGAAACTCGTTTTTAAATGGCCAACGCTGCTCGTGACGTCATTTCGCTACACTTTCGCTGCATAAAAAAACGTGCCCTTAATTTCGTACAAAACAGCGATATAGAGAGTACGGTTTGCTATGAACTCTTTGTGAACAAAAAAAAGAGTCGTTCTGTTAGCCAAGAGTTGCTAGCATTAACCTATATAAGGTTTTTGTAAACATCTCATGTACCCTGCCACCCATATCGGCATTACATAATTTATGGATAGCCTTTATATTTATAAAAAAATAATAATTTAAAATTAATTGCATTAATTGACTATTGAAATCTTTTTATTCTTGCTACTATAAAAAAAACTAAAACGTTTCAATAAATGAACTAATACAGTAGTGAACCGAAAATCGGAATCAATTGGGGACTGGGGTTGTTCAGATTAGGGATTTGTTCCGATTACGGATTATGTACGAAAAAATATATTAACCTGTCCGATGTTCAAATTTTTCTCCGTTGCGTGTCGCTTCGTGTTGAATTTTCGTCGATTTTAAGCCTAACGAAAATTTTTATAATAATAATCGAGGCTATCGTATCGTTAAAAATTATTTCTGCATTTTGTACAAACAAAATAAATATAAACGCCAAGCTCTAGTGCCAAATTGTCTTATTAATTATTTATTTATTATAGCCAACTCTAGCCCGATAATTCGGCTCTTGTGGATGTATAGCAAAATAAATATATTGAAGAATATAAAAACTTGAAAATTATACTTTAGAAGTAAATTTAGTATCAAAAACGTTCAATTCAGCACGACACAGTCCGACTGAAAATCGTGCCGATTACCGGCGATTCCGATTACCGGGGTTCCGATTTACGAGTCTCTACTGTAATTCCAGCAGCCTGCCGCCCTGGGGGACCCAGGCGAATCCGGACGGGTCGAAAAATTCCCAGGAATTTTTCGGGGGGTGGTCCGTCCGGATATGTCGGTCCACGTCCCTCACCACTTAGCCGCCCCATTGTGGACCTGGCCGAACCCATAATGGGCTTGCTATAAGAGGCCCTCTTAGTGCCCACTGGGCGGAAAGAGTTAAAAAAAAAAACCTTATAATTCCAAAAGCTATATTATAAGTTACTAAATTTCAATATCACTCTTTATTGCATAATAAATAGGAAGTTTGTATTTTGTTTCTAAGAACAATTTAACACGCATGTCATGGATTTAAATATTTTACAACAATGGAATTTGACTTCCGAATTGTTATTCAGGAAATGCCTTTGGACTCGCAGATCTGTTTACCCCAATCATTTGGTGATTGATCCTGTTGGTTCAGAAATTACTATGGCTTGGAGATATGCAGACATGCAGTACTAAGTATCACCTCATTGGAACAGATTTATGAATTCTTTAACAAATATTACTGTTAATTGTCTACCTTGACTTTACTTATTAATAGGACTTTATACTGGTGTTTAAAGATTGGCACAGTAGTGAGAGTTAGTTCAGGAAAGAACAAAATTTTTTTATTATATCACCTGTAGTAATAAATTCACAGAAATTATTACTACAGGTGATATAATAAAGAAATTTTGTTCTTTCCTGAACTAACTCTCACTACTGTGCCAATCTTTAAACGCCAGTATAAAGTCCAAGTAGACAATTAACAATAATATTAGAATTTAAGGACAGTAAGGCTTTTACAATTTCTTTAACAAATATTTCTATTTTAGTTGATTGAAGGAGAAATACAATTCTGTAGATCTAAGATCTTTAGATCACTTATTTCGTTTTTTTCTTTGTGTGATAATATCAGAGAGTGTCTGAACACTTACAGATTCAAATGTAAGAAATCTGCTATCTCGATCAGATTGAAACTGTTTCAGTATGTAAACAGGCTTACAAACACACTTTTAGGTTTAAAATGTATACAATTTATTAAAATCATCATGTATCATTAAACTTGATGATGGGCACATTTCTTTCTAATGATGTTCCGTGTCTGCCTTTTATGGCTCCCACAAGGTAGTGACTGACCGGACCCTGGTCAGGGGGCCCATTATGAAGATGCCAGCTTGTATTTTTTGCTTTGCTCGGATTTTCTTGTGGAATATTGAGTTCAATTTGGGTATACTATAGATTACTCCCTATGGAATTTCGTGTGTTTGGGTATATATCTGAACTCAGGGGATCGAGACGAGTTCAACGATACTCTACTTTTGGACCGGAGACTAAAAATAAAAAAAGTTATCATACTTTTTTCCGGCGATCGCGCGATGATAGGGAGTCGCGTCGCTCTCCGCTAAGTCGGCCTCGCTATCGCAATCGGGAGTCCGTGCTTGCCGTTAAAATTGCCTTTAGTAGACGTTTCCCCCTTTTTTACTTTGTTCAAGAACTACCGTGAATCGATCACTAGTTTAGCACATGGCGGCGTGTGGTGGAGCCCATACGAGAGGTCAGTCGGGCCGCCATGTTCGCTGCCATAAGTAACATTAACCGAAATGGCAGCGGCCGGATGGCCGAGCGGTCAAGGTTAGCAGCCTGCCGCCCTGGGGGACCCGGGATCGAATCCGGACGGGTCGAAAAATCCCCAGGAATTTTTCGGGGGGTGGTCCGTCCGGATATGTCGATCCCCGTCCCTCACCACCCGGCCCCCCATTGTGGACCTGGCCGAACCCATAATGGGCTTGCTATTAGAGGCACTCTTAGTGCCCACTGGGCGGAAAGAGTTACAAAAAAAAAGGTCCCACTATGGTCTCGGGTTGAAGGGGGCTCGCCAATGATCCTGGTCTGGGGTCCCTGCTACCTTTAACATATTTTGCCTAATTCTACTAATTTAAGAAATTCTAACACAGCATTTAATGGTAACGCCGTAATAAAATACAAGTGCTGTACATTAACCGATCACTTAACGAACATAATCCGTTCCAAGACTTTGTTCGTTAACCGATTATCGATTTACCATAGGTTTTTTTATGGGAATTTGATTAATTCGTTATGGAGACTCCAAAATATAAAAAAATATATACTTTCTTACTACATTTATTTATATTTAATAATAAAAATACACACATACAAAGTCTTGCATTTTTATTAGTCATGTTTTTCCGTTTATTTGGGGTTAAAGAATCTGTCTAATATCGATTGCTTTTCTCTCTTCTTCAGGATTTTTCGGAAGTAATTAATAGCATTGTAATTGTAGAGATCCCCAAGCTTATTAACCTCAGCCTGGTTTGGATGCCATTCTAAGACGGTTGTTCTGACATCCTCCCACTTTGTCAAAAGATCTTTAATAGCAGATATCGGATAATCCTCTTTTTCAGAAGAAAACATATCTCGCCAAGTTTCTTGGCGTTCTTCGTTCGAGTTCGTGGCGTTCCTCTATAGTAAGATCCGTTGCAGGTTCCATTTTGAGCTTTTCAATGTTCTTTATTTCTCAGATGTGATTTTTGTACTCCTTTGCTATTATACTCTCACCTTTCGAAAACAAAAACCGACGCAAAACTTAACGAGTTCCCGCCCGACAGTCTTACAAATACTACAAAAAAATAGATGTTTGTCAGAAAAATAAAAGGCTGGAATTACAAGGGAGAGTTTCAAAGTTCAATGGAATACTATTCGATCAGTATATACCGGGTTGAGCGTCGATGTTGACGTCTCCCGCACTCCGAAAGGTTTCGAATTGTTACCTGAAGACAAAAGAAATCAATCGGTATTCGTTATTTTCTGTCGCTTCTTTTTATGTTTGCTCACTGAAGTGTTCGTTGTCCGATCATAAAAATCTTTCACGAAAGTGTTCGTTAACCAATCACCCATTGTATATCGAATTCTAATATGGTTTACGGGTGGAAAAAGTAAAGCATATACGGACAACACAAATGTAATCAAACATTTATCAACTTTTCCTCGAAACTCTGAGCACTCTATAAGAAGTGGCACTTTCCAATATAATTTCAACCTGTTCTTTAATAATTAGTTCAAGTTTTTTTTTTTTAAAACTTTTTTCACCCTGTGGGTCCTAAACGGGCTTTTTATTAGCAAGTCCATTGTGAGTTCAGTCAGGCCTGCAATAAGCGATGAGAGACGGATCATCCTCTGAAAAATTCCTGGGGATTTTTCGACCCATTTGGATTCGATCCCAGGTTTCCCAGAACGGTAGGCTGTCACTTCAACTGCTCAGCCATCTGACTCTATGCCGTGCCTTACTATATAACCCACGTGCTGGATAATGTTGCAAATAGTGCTTCAACTTAACACAGATCATGCACTGATGTAAGAAAATCGGCTGATTGTAAAAAATATCAACATATTAAATGACAGTGAAAACTTAAATAATAAATTAAATTTGACTGTACTTAAACTTAAAAATTAAATTTGACTGTAGTAATACTAGACTGAATGCAAATCTATTAAACAAAATTATAACATGTCTTTAACATCAAAAAACATGAACATTTATCAAATTAATTGGATAAATATATTAGTTTTATTATAGTTAAAAATCTAATATTTTACTTTATTAATATTAATATGAATAAATTATTTTCAAAGCTCATTGTAACTTTATACATTTTAAAAATTTTATTATCTAAATTCAGTTTCTTAGTACATTTCTTTTTTTTAACATTGTTTTTAATATTGCTACAATAAATTATCTTTCATATAAATTAACAAAAATTGTTCTAGTACTAATTTTGTATTAAAAAATAATTTTTACATTTTTCAAAAACAAATTATTAACTGAATTATTTTATTTTCTCTATATCAACAAATTGTTCTATACAGACTCATTCAAAATTGTAAATGATATAATTATAAATTACAACACACAAAATATAAAAATAAATGCTTTTGTAATCAATGCAAAATTTTACCGAATAAATTTTATAAAAAATAAATATTTCATTGAATTATAAGTATTTCTACATACAGGGTGGGCCAGCGAAAACGAAACGGCAGAGTGTTCGTGTTCGTCCAAGCAAATCGCTCGGACAGGTCGATTTTACTCTCGAGGGGACATCTTTTGCAATAAAGTTTTTGGGATTCTGAATATTAACTAAACAAACAATTTTTTCGAAATAAATGTTTGTTTAGTTAATACAAAATAAATGAGTTTTTAAAATTTATTGTTGTCTGTTGTATTCAGAATAGCAAAAACTTTATTTAAAAAGATGTCCCCTCGAGAGTAAAATCGACCTGTCCGAGCGATTTCCTTGGACGAACACGAACACTCTGCCGTTTCGTTTTCGCTGGCCCACCCTTTATATATTCCAGTAAAAAATAATGCTATTTCCATCATTATTATTACTTATATATAATTATAAATAAAAAATTTTAAAAATTTTATTAACATAGTGAAAAACTGATAGACTTTTAAGGAACTATATTTAAACTAATACATGAATTTGGACTTAATTATAATTCAATAAAAATCTAATTGTTTTTCATTTCTTAATTTAATTTTAACTGAATAAATAGTTATATAAACATGTAAATTGCAATCTTCTGACTATCAATAGTCTATGGACATTAATATCTAACCTGTGTGATATTATTAAATAAATAATTTAAATTTTTATATATGTGGAAGCAGACTGATTTGCAGATGATGTGTGATCCCATTTTAAATTAACTTATTTCCAAACATTTTAAAATTAGTAGTCATTTAAAACAAATTCTTAAATTATTAAAAATGTTGATGAGTAGTGACATCATCCTAGCAACAAATTTTATAATCGTGAATTGACCAAAATTTAGTTCAGAGAAATCCAAATGACAAAGTATAAAGGAAAAAACACCGGAGTGAAACTAAATTAGATTGAATTTGTAGAACAGAATTCCGTTATGCCTGAGGAAGAACCCAACGAGGTTCTAAAATGTTTGCGATTTACAGAGAGAGAGAGAGAAGAAACACACCGGTCAAAGGCAACCAAATGACAAATTTTTCAAAACTCAAATATTATACAATTACAATTCTATTTCAATTATTCAAAATGTTTAATATTTTAGAATTTTAATGGAAAGTTTAAAATGTAAATCTTTGTCATAACTTATTCTGGAGTGGATGTTAATTTTAGATTTTTAGTAGTTGACAAAAGTTAGTGTGTTATAAATTTAAGTTTTGTCTTGAAAGTGACTTATCTTATACATTTACAGTTCAGTCGTATATATATAATTTTATGTAGAATTGATATATACTGTACTGTACATACATATTAAATTTCATAAAATAATACCTATTTACAAAACTATTCCCATAATGTTAGTAATGTATGATGTACTGATATATTAAATGAAATTTTATTTATAGTTATGATATAATTATAACTTAATATTGCATTTATATAAAATGTTACAATATAATAACTAAAATTTTTATATTTATAATAAAATAAGTTAATAATGCATAAACTATTATTAATGTTTATAGTTGTATTGGGTTGTTCAGAAAGTAATTTCGTTTTTTCCATAGAAACATAAACGCAATATTCTTATAATAAATAAATATTTTATTGAATTATATGTTGACCATTTTGGTCAAATACCTGTTGTCATTGTTTCTGGCAGTAGCATGATTTCACATTCATAAAAGTTTTGGTCGTTGTTTACAAAAAAACTGATCCAAGTGATTTTTGACGTCATTTCAAGTAAATGTCTTACAGTTAAAAAAAATTTGTATAGACTGGAACAAGTAATAATCTGAGTGTGCCTGATCTGGTGAATATGGTTGGTGTGATAACACATCCCATCTAAGCTATAACAGTTTCTGACGAGTTACCAAACTTGTGAGAAATTTGGCATTATCATGGTAAAACACTACACTTTGTTTGTTGATCAATTCTGGCCTTTTCTGTTTGATGATATTACTCAATTTGTTTACTTGATGGCAGTACACTTCGAACCAATTGTTAAATTGTCTGGTAAAAGCTCAAAACACAAATTTTTTTAAAATCCCACCATAGAGAGCATCTCCCTTTAATAACATGTGGAACCCATATATTGAGCTTTGAAACGAAACCAATTTGTTTTAAGTAATAATAAACGGTTCAATTTAACAGATTTATTCTTTCAGCGATTTCACGTGTTGTTTTATGGCAGATTGCTTCAATCAGTACCTTTATTTTGTTTTCATTGGCTTCAAACGGCCATCCAGAATGTGGTGTATCTTTGATATTAAAATTGCCAGAACGCAATTTTGTAAACCAGTTTTGGCACTGTCTTTCTCTCAACACATCTCCAAACATGTACCACAATTTTTTTCTTGTTTGAACAGCATTTTGAATTTTTAGTTATAAAAAAGCAAAATATGCCGAAAATGATGCTTTTGATTTTCCATATTTGATGGGTCACCAAAAAAAAAAAAACAATTGTACAGAATCAAACAAAATTTCTTACAAATAAGCCTTAAAATGTCAGTTGTCAAATTATATAATGAAAATGTGGTTTAAAATTAAATTGGCTAATAAAAATACATCTAATTCCTCTAGTAATAAAAAACGAAATTACTTTCCGAACAACCCAATAGATAATATATTATAAAATTTTTCATAAACAAAAATTTTTACAAAACTATACACAAAATATTTTTATATATTATAATTAACATATTTTTATCTAAATATTGTATAATTGTAAGAAATGGGTTTCTTTGGTATTTGTAAATTCTTATAAACAATTATTTTTAATTTTAATAATATCACATTCATCATTTATTATTTATATACAGAGTGATTGTAATTAAGTACCTCTATTTGATGTAGTCTAGAGAAATATTTACCAGTTCAAATGCAACCAAATTTCATATGGTGACATTTCAGGACATGCAAAAGACATTTCCATTAAAAAAACATACCAAAACTTACCAGTATGACACTTTTGGCACTGAAAGCTCAAAAAAGCAGTTTCATCTATAGGGACACTTAAAAAGTGTGGTTTATTGAAGATATGTTGCAAATTTGGCAGCCTTGGAAGACAGTTTCACACTGCATTTGAGAGGCATCACAGAGGATCAATTATGATCAGCCAGTGAGCACTGGTTACACTTTCAGAATGGAGACCACATTGAGCAGTATCCTCTGCATTGCTAAGGTCTTGAGTGGCTTGTACAGATAAAATTTTTGTTGCTTGCAAAGTGAAATGTGCCATAGTGGTGAGTTTGGTACTAATTTGTTTTTGCATTTGGTCGGCTAAATATCTCTATACATACCAGTGAGTAGAACTAATTTAATTAATTACAATCACCTAGTATAATAATATACAGTATGTATATGTATATATATATATATATATATATATATATTTTTTTTTTTCTTTCTTTAAAAAGCTTATTTTCTATCAATTCCTAAAAAAGAAAATATGAATATAAGTTGTTTTGTATGCTATTTGGTTGCAGTTCCAATCAATAAGGGATTTAAAAATATTTCAAGTATTTTACCCCAAGGCTGATATATCTTGAACTGAGTAACATGAGTAAATTGATTTTGTTCAATTAACGATGAAAGGTCCTGTGTTAAACTGCAGCCATCAAATACAATTTTCCACAGCGGATCTATAATATACTGTAAATGATACTTCCAACTTCCAGTTTGATGATGTGTATGTTCTGTATAAAAGAATTTTCCACCCTTAAAAAAAATATTACTTAAATAAATATTTTCCAAAAGAAGTAATTTATGAAATCAATAGTTTTAATATTTTAAAAATTAGAAAAAAAATTAAAAGCATTTTTAAAATAATTACAAAAAATATCTTCTATCCAATTACTTTTGCATACAAATGTAATTAATTATAAATATAATTTAGCAAATCCTATTGTTTACTCAACATATGGAAAAGATAGAGCATTTCAATGGTGCAGTTAAGTAATAGTAATGGCATCTCAGAAATGATCAAAATATATCAAGTCATTTTCATGGCACTTAATTCAAAAGACATCAGTCATTAATAAGTGTGAATGAGCTGTTTCAGTATGTAGATGAAAGAAAGCAATGCGTAAAAAAAAGTGAACAAATTCTGCCAAACATTGTTTTTTCTCATGAGCTATTAGAACGATATTCTACAAAAACAGAAGTTTGAGCATTTTGCTCGAAAAGATCAAAACTGAAAGGAAATCTGCATGAAATAACTATCAATTTACCTTTTAAGTGTGATCAAATAATTAAAAATAAGTAAAACAATTCATATCTGCTGCCATATTTTAATTGGAAAAGAAGTGTGTCTTTTTGCCAGTTTTCATAACTAAAGAATTTATTTAAAAAAAAATTCGCTTGTAAGAATTAAAATTCAATGTAAAAAATACCCTAGCACTGTAAAAAAAATTCATTCTACATATATAATTTATGTATTGATTACATTTAAAGGCTCCATTACATCAAATGTAAACAATTCTAGTACTTTAGAAAAATTTTATGGTAATTATATAGAATCAGTAGACAGGAATTTTTTCTTAATTTGTTTTTTAAAGTCACAAAAACTATACAGAACACTCATTCATTGTATATCTAACATAATATAGTGATGGGCACAATGTTTAATTTATCAAAATTTTGATTTTTTTTAAACAAAAAAACTTTTAGGTAGAGATTACAAGTATAAATTATACTGTATGTATATATAATCTCAAAATAAAGTTTTGAGTTGATATTATATATGCCGTGTAATGTTCATTAGTGCATTTAAGAATATAATAGCGAGGTTGCAGCCAAAGTTTTCATCTGTAAAATGTGAATGTTGAACATCACTTACAAGATAGCGGCACTCAATGTTCAACGTTCACATTTTAGCAGGGGCAAATTCTCTGGGCTTGCTAGCATGCTTAAGAGAAAGGTTTGACTGTCAATATATTCTTTATACAAGAACAATTTAATTTATTCTAATGTGTAAACTCTTTTATCATTTCTGTTAGCTTTTAAATTGGCAGCTAGTGGCTAGCCATTTTAAGTCAGTGCGATGCTTGCGGGAACTTGATCACTTGCTCGCATGGAGGTTTGCCGCAGCAAACAAGTGCACACGCATGATGTCATACGAAGCATTTAACAAGGCCAGACTGTATCAAAAACTTGCTGTACCCAGTCTGCATACATGTATTGTGCACAAGGACAGATCTACATAAAGATTAGTAGGGCTTAAGCCCTGGGCCCCTAGTGTCAAGGCCCACAAAATTTGAATTATCATCATAAATTTTTAATACTTTTTCATTATAATACATTTCATGGGTGTAGTATAGATTGCACCCTATGGAATTTCGGGACTGAGTATATATTTGAACTCAGGGGACCGAGACGAGCTCAATGATACCCTACTTTTGGACTGGAGGCAAAAAATAAGAAAGCTATCATACTTTTTTCTGGCGATCGCGCAATAATCAAGAGTTGTGTCACTCTCTCTGCTAAGCCTATTGCGTGTTTAACAGGCAGTCCAGCAAGTCGGCCATATATACCTTCAACAGAGGCAGATGTTGATCCACGAGCACACTGATCGTCTGCAGTTCGAGTTAAGTCCTTTTCACACACCCTCGCACTCCTCGACCTTAGGGCTACGGTCCCTCAATCTCGCTATCGCTCGCAGTCGACTAGTACTACGAGCTAACCACACTATTACGATCAGGAGTCGCGATGCTTGAACAAAAGGAAAAAAAGGAACTGGCGTTTGACTGTTCATGCTGTCAACAGACTCCCCTGGGAGGGGAGCCACCAGCAGGCCGCTGATTGCTTAACGTCACTAGTTATTGATACACGGTAGTTCTTGAACAAAAGGAAGGACTTTACTGTGAGATGGCAGCACTAGCAACTACGGTGCTGTCTGCAGGATAGCATTAAATAAATATGATAACTTTATTTTTCGTCTCTGGTCCAAAAGTAGGGTATCGTTGAACTTGTCTTGGTCCCGAGTTCAAATATATACTCAAAGTCCTGAAATTCCATAGGGTGCAATCTATACTACCCCCTATTTCATATACAGTATTTCATGTGTAGATATAATTCACTTTATAATAGTCCATATTTTTTAATTCACACCAAATAATGTTTCTTGCCTTTTGTTTGGTGATAGAGATAGGCCTATTATTCTTATAACTTTCAGCATGCCCAAAAATTTTGGTCAGGATTCTCCTCTGCGTTTTAAAGATGAAAACTTCGGACGCAACCTCGCTATTGAATTTAAATAGCTTTATATACTTACAGGTGTCAAGACTCTCCTGATTTCTTTTAAAATATTACGATTATTTTGTACTCTGCCTAAAGTATCAGTTGAAATAACAACGTCAATGGAAGAATCTGGAATCAGAAATAATTTCTCATCAAAACCGCCAAAATAATAATCGAGTTTTAATTCGGGAAACAATTTCACATTCTTGAGTATATAATTCTTAAGATAAGGGTTATTTTCAATCACAATCAAATGAGAATTCTTTGGATAATACCTGAAATTGGAACCTACGCTGGAACCAATTTCTAATATTCTAATCAATCCTCTATTTTTTAATTTTAAATCACCGGATTTAATTTGATACAAATCGGCAAACAGTACGTCTTTAACATTTGTCCCGCACCAAATGTCATTGTAAAGTTTCCAATTTAAAAACGATGCGGTCCATCTTTGTCTCAACGTAAAAATATTATTAATTAAAAAAGTAAATAGTAAATACATTGCTGAAATTGGACACATGTAATACCACAAAAAAGAAGCAATGTGAACATCTAGTTCCGCCATCTTGTATAATAAAATTTCAAAGCTGATCAGAGCTGCCAGATAATCGAAGCAGAAAGTCACCAAAACGTGGTGCTAAAATCGCCCAATCGCAATTTTACATACAATTTTTAATTCCTAGACATTCAATTTAATTTTACGTAAAGAGCTTTTATTGGTTTATTTACGACATAACTAGATATGTAGTAAATCAAATAGAAATTATTTCTTTTTTTTTTATTAACGCATGGTTATATCTTTTATCGCCCAACTATTTTTTTTTTTACTCTCAGCTCTGTGGGCACTTAAGAGGGCATCCATTAGCAAACCCATTAGTGGTTTGACCAGGCCCACAATGGGGCGGCCGGGTGGTGAGGGACGGGGTCACCTCCAAAAATTTCTGGGGATTTATCGACCCGTCTGGATTCGAACCCGGGTCCCCAGAGTGGTAGGCTGTCACCATGACCACTCGGCCATCTGGTCCTTTCGCCCAACTGGTCTTTTCGCCCAACTACTGGCAGCAATATATTTACCACAAGCATCTACTTCTCCAAGTCAAGTAGTTCATTAATTTTATTCTATACATTTGTTTTTCCGATCAGTGATAAGCTGGGCACAGATGTAAGAGAACTTGAGATACAGTATTTTCTTCCACGTTACCACTTCTGGGTGGCCTAGCGAAATTATAGAATTTAAAGCAATTAATTATAGTTAGGTACTGAGTTGGTGTGGGATGGTCATTACAATCTGCCGAAGAATGCCAGAGATTTTCAGTTCAGTCCTGACATAATTAAACGGGATGTTAGGTTATACTTGTTCTTAAATAAACTTTCAATGATCTCTATTTCAGAGACGATCATATCTTCATCACTTCATTATCTAGTGTTGAAAATTGTACAATTAACGAGTAAACCCTTTTAACACGACAAGTAATTTATTCATTTCAAACTTCCAGACTTACACAATATAATGATGGCCACAGTAAGGCATTTATTATATAATAGATAAATGATCTACACAGATACATTATATACCTATTTTTTTCTGTCTATAGCAGTGGTTCTCAACCTTCCTAATGCCGCGACCCTTTAATACAGTTTCTCATGTTGTGATGACATGACCCCAACCATAAAATTATTTTCGTTGCTACTTCATAACTGTAATTTTGCTACTGTTATAAATCGTAAAGTAAATATTTGATATGAAGGATATATTTTCATTGTTACATATTAAACATAATTAAAGCATAGTGATCAATCACAAAAACAATATGTAATTATATATTGTGAAATATTTATTTCTAATTACAAATAAATGAAATTTTGTCTTAAAGCATGGTGTAGCATGGGTAACAGTCTTAATATAACAACAGTAAACTACATTGCTACATTTTGCGACAGTATGTGTAAAAAGCCAACGTCAGTGTGAAGGTTGAGATTGCTTCTTTCTCACCAGATCAGAAATTCTCGGGGTAATCTTTGCAAGAGCATAACGAAGATCATCTTCCTCAACAAGTCTACTTCTGTATTAGACTTGATAACCAACAAGCTGGAAAACCCTGTATCACAAGGATATGTTGTTGGAAATGGAAGAAGGCACAACACAGTCTCAGTCTCAGACAGAACAGAATATGACTGCAAACACTTGATCCAGAATTTTGTAACTGGCATTGTAGAGAAATCAGTTGTCGCTGCATCACTGTTAAATTCAATTTTTTATTTTCACAATCCTTAATTTTCTTTTACAGTCCTTGCCTTACGAAGGCCGAAAAAACGGAATTGGAAGCATTCAAGAAGTACTTGGAGAAACGAGTTTACAATTAAGCTAGCGTGGTCCAATCTTCCAGTTCGTCAGCTGTGATGAAAGAGGTGTAATTTATCGACCTTTGATTTGTTTACCGGACTTGACTTTGTAACTCGGATATGACGACTTTACCCGGATTTGACAATTTGCTTCGGATGACCTAAAAACCCGGACGTGACTTCAAATGTTGGATGTGACAGAAGGATGATTCTCGAATAGACTTTCGAATAAGCAGGGAATCATTTTTTTTTTTTCGGACTTTTGTGAATTAATCGTGTTTACGATTTAATCAGTGAGCCTGGTTTCGAACTCCTCATAAAAACCGACTGGCAATATAGGTGGTCCGTCTCTCATCACATACTGCCCACAATAGGTAAGAGGTGGTGAGAGACGGACCACCCTCCGAAAAATTCCTAGGGATTTTTCAACCCTTTCGAATTCGATCCCGGGTCCCCCAGGGCGGCAGGCTCTCAACCTTGACCACTCTGCCATCCGGCCCCAATCATGTAGAACTGGAAAATAGAGATTCTGAAAACGAAGATCCCAAAAAATTTTTCTACAGATTTTCTTAGTAAAAGTTTTGTAACGATAACCGAAATGCGTAGTGAATGATCTAGATTTTGAAAGGAGTGCAAAAGCAAAACGAGGCATTTTGGATGTGATCTTCTGCTACCGATATTTGCTTAAAAAAAGAAAAAAATGCGACAAATGAAACTACACGACTTCATTGAAAAAAATAATAATTTCAGAAAAGTCAGGACCTTCATCACAAAAAATGAACTTTACATTTCTGTGTGCATTTGTTTGTGTGTTATTTAACATATATTATTATGCAAATTAATATAAAAATAACTTAAAATTAAAGTAAAACCTGTTTATTTTTGGTCGCGTGTTCCCCTTTCCCTATTTACTCTATGTTAAAGTGATCTCGTTTAACTCTGTTTCGTTTAGCACTTTGTCGTCTAGAAACGTATCCCACGCTTTAAGAGGGGGTCTACTGTACTTGAAAAATTATCATTATCCCTTTCTTTTTTCTTGTAAGAATTTTTTTAAATAAATTTATTAAATAAATAGTAAAACTGATTATATTGGTAGCAGTTGAAAGGTCCGACGCAGGATGGCCGAGCGGTGAAGGTGGCAGCCTACCGCTCTGGGGGACCCGGGATCGAATCCGAGCGGGTCGAATAATCCCCAGGAATTTTTCGGGGGGTGGTCCGTTCGGATATGTCGGGCCCCGTCTCTCACCACCCGGTCGCCCCATTGTGGGCCTGGCCGAACCCATAATGGCCTACTAAAATAGGCCCTCTTAGTGCCCACAGGGCGGAAAGAGTTAAAAAAAAAAAAAAAAAAAAAAAAAAAAAAGGTCCGACGCAGGCATCGGGGCATACAAAATATATGCCCCGATCCACACACACACACACACACACACACACACATACAGTACACCCCTACTGCGCGTTCCAGACATTCCGTGACAATGATGAATCCTATTGTAAATAAAAATAATAATATACTGAATATTATACTGTATAAACATAAAATAAATATAAAATATTTTATATTGTTAATTTAAATAATAGCTAAGGGCGCCCCTAGTGGTCATTTTTGGCATACCGTGACAGAACCATCGACGACGAAACCCAGTTTTTAGCTTTATATAGTAGATATTTATAATTTAAAATCTTTATTAATGTATATGTAGATCTGTATATTTATCTTTAGTATTTTAAAATTATTTTTAGAAGAAATGGGTGATCAGACAAAATCCTTTTTATATGCATGGTGTGGAAAACAAAAAGTATCACCTCAGTATGATTCGAGAAATACCGGCCCCAAACATAGACAACGTTTTATATGTGAAGTAAGTATTTTTACAGTGATAAAAATTAATATTAACCTACACAAAAATAATCTTGGTTAATGTTATCTATGGTTCCAAAATGGCGGCTCGTCTTTGATTCAAGGGAACAGAAGAAAGAAAACAGTGGGGACGCACGTTCTAACCTAACCTAACCTAACCTAACCTAACCTAACCTATTCTAATAATTTGGTTGGTTATAATTGTGGTAATTTATTAGAATAGGTTAGGTTAGGTTAGAACGTTCATTCTCACTGTTTTCTTTCTTCTGTTCCTTTGAATCAGATCCGAGCCGCCATTTTGGAACCATAGGTAACATTAACCATAATGTTTAAATAAAATAGAAATTTTGTTTCTAGTACAGTCATACTATATATACAGCATATATGTGAAGCATTCATTTGTAGATATGTTTCTTTTTAGATTTGTAGTGTTGTTGAATTTTATCTTTTTTCCTATGGTAGTCAAAATGGCGGCTCGTCTCTGATTCCAGCAAACAGAAGAAAGGAAACAGTGGGGAGGCACGTTCTAACCTAACCTAACCTAACCTATTCTAATAATTTGGTTAGTAATTATGGTAATTTATTAGAATAGTTTAGGTTAGGTTAGAACCTGCATCTCCACTGTTTCCTTTCTTCTGTTTGCTGGAATCAGAGACAAGCCGCCATTTTGGCTACTATAAGTAAATTTAACTCATCTTTTTTTCTCTCAATTTGTTTTTAAGAAATTTTATTTATATACTTTCCTATGAAGCTGTTTCATTGTACATAGAAATATTAGCAGAAGTTCTACAGATTTCTTTCAAATACCCATAAATGTCTTAGCAAACTATTATGATGCCACTGCTTACAAGATCAATTTGTCATCAACAATGCCACAGCATATTAAACTTCATTCAGTTATTTTCATTTTGAAAATAGTAAATAAAATAATTTGATTATTAAGAACACATGATTAAAATAATGATGATATGCAACTGGTTAAGAGACATCAAAAGAAAACTTACAAAATTTATTGTCACTATGACCACTATGACAGAAGTAAATATTCAATGTATATAATTACCAACTAACATAACCATGTGCTGTTTTTGAACCTGTTTGATGGTTTATTGTGTATTACTGGTTACATTGGCTAGTATTATTATATATGGGGACTGATCTAAAAGTAATGAAACCACACACACAGATACAGATTGGTTTTAATTGATATTGTTTACGTGCTCCTTTTTAAAATCCGCTTGTGGGAGACGTGTAAGGCTGCTCTTCAAAACTACCTTCACAACTTTGATATACTATTGGGATGTATAGATTACTCCCTGTGGAATTTTGGACTTTGAGTATATATCTGAACTGAGGGGACCGAGATGAGTTCAATGGTATCCTACTTTTGAACTGGAGATGAAAAATAACAAAGTTATCATATTTAGGATTTCTTGCCTTTCACAATGTGTTCTATGCCATTTTAGAGTTTTTCACTAGGTGGCACTTTCTGATTCTTTAAATATATTGTTTCTATTAAAAAAGTATTTCATTATCTCATCATGTTTATTGATAATCAAACTTTAACAACTTACATTGCAATTGGGACTTGTGTCGCTCTCTCTGCTAAGCATATAGTGTGTTTAACAGGCAGTTCAGCAAGCCAGCCAAATATTCTAAAGACACATTGGCAAAGACTAAAGAAAACTGCCCACGTATAAGGCAAGAAAAGAAATTGTACACTCACCTTCAACAGAGGCAGATGTTGATCCATGGGCACACTGATCATCTGCATTTGGAGTAACTTCTTTTCACATGCTCCCGCACTCCTCGACCTCAGGCCCTCAGTTGCCGACTCGCTACTCGATCTCACTCGTGGTCGACTAGTACTATGCGCCACTTTCATGGCTTGTCCAAAAAACCTTACCTATCCCTCCGGGAGGTGATTATCACTAGTTAGGCTAATAGAAAACTTTTTATTTCATTTCAATCGATATTCAAGGCTGCAAGTCCACACATGGTTGGATTAAATACATTACCATGGAAAACTATAAAATGGTGTAGAATGCATTGTGAAAGGCAATAAATCGTAAATATGATAACTTTGTTATTTTTCATCTCCGGTCCAAAAGTAGAGTGTCGTTGAACTCGTCTCGGTCCCCTCAGTTCAGATATATACTCAAAGTCCCAAAATTCTACAGCGAATAATCTATACAACAGCCCACTATTGATTAGTGATGAAATGATAGCTATGTAATAATTTCTTGAGTTCATGAAAAGCCAGAAGTTGCTTGGGGCATAATCTAAGTAATTACACCTAAAATGATGTGGAGAGCTGTGCCAAAGGCAAAACTGTGTCTGTCTCCATAAAAAATTGAAAATCAAGTTGTAAACTTATCATACTTTAAGTATCCTTTATGCCACTCAATGTTCTGTAATAATTACAGAATGTTTTTATGCTAGATATTAGGTGATATTGATGAAGGATACTAATTAGGTATGATGACAAGTTGACAAGTGTACAACTTGATTTTTAAATTTTTTTTTTTTTTTGATAGATTCTTTCACCTTTGGACAATATAGCTGTGTCAATAAGATGATTAAGAAAAGTTAGTACTGCACTTATGTTAATTATTTTAATATTCTATTATAGAATGTTACATAATCATTGTCTTTAATGTTTCACTTGTTCAATTTGTCTTTTGTTTTGATTGAGCCTGGAGAAAGTCATTGAATGTGGCCAAAAAATTGGTGTTTAATTTTAAAGTAATTGTAGAAATGTTAAGATTGTAATTATTTAGTTTGTTTTTTGAATTTTTATCCTGTCAGATTTTCTTCTCATACAAGATCAAGATTATAGAAAGAATTTGGGATAATCTATATGTTACATTTGTTCAGAACATCTTGCTTCTTGTGGGTAATATATGAACTTGTGATGTTGTCTTACGTAATTGTACTATCAAAGAGTACACGAAAATTTAAATTTTCTTTCTTTTCTGACTTATAGAGGGCTAAAAAATAATTTAACTCTAAACCAGTGGTGTGCCATCCTTGGAAGCGGTGGAAGTGCCGCTTCCCTTGTATTTTCTAAAATATAAATTTTCATATTTTAACATAGTTTGAATTAATTAAAATTAATATTTTATTATAATTGCATTATGTATCTTATTACAAGTTTCTATACTACATTTGAAAAAATGATAAGATTACTATTGTATATTAGAATATCAGTGGTGGAATGGAAGTGCTGTATTGTCGAAACTGGGTCAGCTTCCAAGCAGCCAAATTATATGCATTTGTGCATGTGCTTTACAGAGCACCAACCTCACACAGTTTAGCTGGTGGAAGCTACACACATATAATGCTTCCAATGTTTCTATCCAGGACCGGTTCTGGGCTGTTAGCTGCCTGTCTGCTAGATATTCAGCCGCCCTCACCTGATTATGTGAATCATGAGTAGACTAGATTTATAACTTAACCCAACCGATAGGAGTTTACTGGTATGTTTTTATGATAGTGCTATATAGTTGACAGGAGTTTTAAAAAAATCCATTAAAATATTTGTTATATTTATTCTGCTCTCCCATCTTATATTATTCATGGATTTTAATGTTAAACCAGTGATATTACGATTTAGTATGTCTCATTTATAAGGGAATGCAGAAAAATCATGTACAATTCTTGTATAATGTTAAAAAATTAACTGTTACTTTGGCAGCATCATTTACAACCAAATTTAATGGATGAGACGTACAAGGTACAAAAAAAGCTCTAGAATTTATTTTCCTTAAATTTACAATTTATGTATCCATTGTCATAAAAGTTTGTCTTTTCACTGAAAGACGCCAAAAAACAGTTAATTTAGAGAAAAATTTATTAGTTTAAAATAACATAGGTGAAAGTCGTTTGTAGTCAGAGACCCATTGTTTATATCTATGTTTATATCTAATGTATATAACCATATGTTTATATCTGTGAGGCAGAAACCATAAATCGCGGAAGGAAGTCGTCCTATAATTGGTGGAAGATCGAATTCATCTTCAATTTTCATCTTTCTCGCGCTCCAGGTAGGAGTCTCGTTACACTTATTAATGAGGGACTAGACACTCGGGAAGCGTGACTGAGGGAGAACAACCAATCAAAACGGACGAAAGAAAGAATGGAGATTGATATAATTCCTAACTGAGGACACCTCACACTCGGTTAATGTTCCGAATAACCAAAATGCCGTGTATTAACGCACAAAAAAAAGCAGTTTCTTGTCTATTTTGCCAACCTGTAACCTTGCCACTTCAGACTTCGTCTGTAGGCGTCGGTGACACGGTCTAAGTCTCCCCACCTGTCTTTCGGACTTGTCAACGTCATTGCCCCGGGGCCACCTTCGATAGACAATTAAAGAACCTCGTAAAGAACGTAGGACGTCTGAACAGCTGATTGTCCTAAAGCATACTATTTTGTACATAGTGTAAGTTTATTTTATGTTAAAATAAATGGTTTTTGTTAGATACTTGTCATCTTTGTCTTCTCTGCCACCACTCGCATACAAATGGACCCTAGATCACCACTGACAAGCAATTAATTGATCGCCCCTGGAAGTTGGCTTCTTATAAAACACAGCTTTCCTATCATCAAATGTCATGGCATGCTGCTGCTCTAAACCATTTGTTAAAAAATGAAATAGAATTTTTAAAAGTTAAAAAGTCAAACAAGTTTTTTTGTACAGAGAAAATACTTTTTTTATTACGTGATATTTATCCCTGATGTTGCAAATTGAAGCCCCATTTCAGCTGTAGTCATTTTTGAACATGCTGCCACCAAGCAATGCAAGACATTTATGTAATATGGCTGTTTACAGTATTACTATTTCCAAAGCATGCTGGTAAACAATATTCTCATGATCAAAGAATACAATAATCATCACCCTACCTTCCAACTTACAGCCTTTGCTTGTTTTGGAGGTGATGAAGAAGAATGTTTCCATTCACTGTTTTGGTGTGTGATCATAATGATATAGCCATGCTTAATCTACTGTGATAATGGTTTTTAGAAAGTTTTCATCTTGTGTGAAGTCTGGCTTTTAGTTTTGTGAACATATCCACTCAGTGCTACATTTGCCCTGATGTAAACAGTTTTAGAATACAACAAGCCAAAATGCAAATAAGGCCTAAATGTGTATTAATGATTGCTTGTATTCTTTTGTAGAAATTCCTAGAGTTGTTTGCAGTTCCTATAATGCTGTTCTATAATCTTCTTTGATGATGGCTGCAGTTGTGTTAATCAGCAATTCTTTTTTATGTTGAAAGTCTCCCTTTACATAAACGATCTACACTTTTACTTTCCCTTCTTTGTTGAATACCTTGCCTGTGAAAAACACCTTCTTGTGCTATTGGTTTATCTTGAAAAGCCTAATATAACACAGCAAATGTTTCTGATGTTAATTTCTCTAAACACAAAATTTAATTGCATAACACTGTTTCAATTATGCTTCTGTCTCAAACAATTTATTCACTGTCTTGGATACAAAGCACAGTGAAACTATGCTTAATCACTCAACATATAAGAACCAGGACCTGTAGCTCCATTTCTGTAATTTTTTTCATTAGAATATATAATACTTTGTTCTGCATTTCTGGGCTTTTATGTTGCACCTGTAGAGGCATTAGTTTTGTTATTTTTTGATCAGCATTTGTATATAATAATCAGAAATTCTGAAAAATTGGAGCTTGATATAGTTATAACATAACATACTTTATGTAAACATACTTTATGTAAACAATTATTTTGTGTATTTTATGAATAAAAACTTAAGATTTTTTGTTACTGAAATATGAAATAACTTTTATGTGCTGATATATTTTATTTCCAAGATAATGCAGTTAGTATAGAGAGATTTATATATGCTTTGACTTGTTTTTTTGTAATTTGTTTTATCATATGTTTAATAAGAAATTGGGAATATAAGCTTAGATTTGAAAAATATGGTGTTAAGATATACAGTAATACCTCAGTTTTTGCTGACTTTGGTTATTGTTGGTTTTGGTTTTCATTGATTTTTTTTTTTTTTTTTTGTTGTGAAAAATTTGTCTTGGTTTTTGTTGGTTGCCTTGGATTTTACGCGATGTTACGAGGGCATGCTGACAAAGCATGCCCTCGTAACATCGCTGCTAATTTTGTGAAAACAAAGGATGATGCACGCGTTTTCCTTCTCGTTGTGGCATTGTTTCTCGTTATGTGAGCATTACCTCGTACATCTAGCGAAACAATTCCATTGCTTTCCTTTCCTTTTAGCTTCATCATGGGAACAAAGAAAGTTTCCAGAGCCAACAGCCCTTCGAAGAAGAAGGCCACAAAAATGATTGAGTTGAAGAAGGAAATCATTGAAAGATACGAGAGCGGCATTAAGATTGCTGAAATTGGCTGCATGTACGGGAAGTCGACATATGAAAAGTTCCATTGTTGCAATAAAGGAGGCTAATATAATGAAAGGCATGAATGTGTAATGAAACAGAGATTTGCAAACAATTGAAGATGTTGAACAGATGCCATGTTAAATGTTCATTTATTCTTTACATTAGTCTTTTATATTCCTTTTATACTAATTTCTTTTTGTTTTTAGTATTAAACACTACATTTATTCTTTATAAAATGTGTTTTTGGTATGTATTATGGAGTGTCTAGAACAAATTAATTAGATTTACATTGATTCATATGGAAATAATTGCCTCGGTTTCTGTTGGTTTCGGATTTCACTGATTGTTTTTGGATGTGACGAAAACTGAGGCATTACTGTATAATTTATTGTGTGTGTATAATATGATTGTAGAAAGTCTATTTTTGCATTGGTGTTTCAAAATTAAATATATTTTTTCTTATTTTTATGTAGGTGCGTGTTGAAGGCTATGATTATGTAGGTGTGGGCAATTCTACAAATAAAAAAGATGCTCAAACTAATGCTGCCAGAGATTTCTTATTATATCTGGTGCGAATAGGAAAACTCACTAAAGATGAAGTACCTGTAGAAATACCTGTAAGTATAAGTAAATTATATATTTTTTAAAACTTTTGTACAGAAAATTCTGATCTGTTTTTTCTTGGCTATGTTAGTATATTTATAATTTCAATATGTTTTATTATATTATCATTAATATGCAATATGCAATATGTTTTATTATATTATCATTAATATGCAATATGTTTTATTATATTATCATTAATATGAAACAAAATTGTTTTATTAGAGCTAAGAAATTTACCTGGCTTGCCTAGTGTTTTTTAGATTAAAATATTCTTTCTTCAATAAGGATTAAACATCTTGAAAATAGATTTGAAACTGTACTGAAATACAGTTTAACTGAAGATCTTATTGGAACAGCTACTTTTCATCAGGATTTGCTTAGTGTTAAATCTGGACTTCTATTGTGAATCAAAATGAATGAATAGTCAAGGACAGTGTGCCAACAATGTGATCTCTATTTACAACTATTTGCTTGAGAAGAACTCAATATAATTGTTATCTGTTATAATCTGTTTTCTTTTATCTCTCTCTCATTTACAAGATGAAATATTTGATACAATGATACGATGAGTGTTGATTGATAATTACAAGAAAAAAATATTCTAATTAGATGTATGATGACACTGAAATTTCCATATACTTATATTAGATGGCATATAAGTTCTGGTCTCCATTTTCTTTGTTTCATTCCCATTGTCTTGTTTACAGTACAGCCAAGTTACTACCCCCAGTTAATCATCTCCTGCATTTTTACTGGTGACCACAGTTTTAGTAATTAATAATTGTTTGTCTATTTCTTTGTAGCTTTTCATAGTAAACAAGATGATGTCTGCTATTTTCTTATAGCTTAGTTTTGAATGCTCGAACAATAAAAAAATATGCCTAAATGTGTATCCACCACTGTAGACTGCACCACTTGCATAAATACATTTGAAATTTTTCCAGAACTTATTGGCGTACTAGGCACACTAAAAATACTTCTTAAAATATTTTTCAGTTATCCCTAGCAAAATTATTTTTGTTCATGGATTTGACAAACACAATAAACATCAAAGAAAGGAAAACATTCATTTTAAACAAATGTTTCAAATTCTTTATTAATGTTGGGATATCTTTAACTTGTAATCTTATGTTGATTTGTTAAATAGGTTGAAAACATATGTTTAAAACACAATCATTCACAAATATAAACATTGGTTAACCTGATTTTTAGATTAATGCTAAATGATTGCTGGATTATATTGGGCTACTGTTAATAATTAAATGTCAAGTAATTTGGTCTAGAGATAGGCATTAGGTGCCATTTCTTGATAAACTTAATAATTAATTTAGAAGATTCTAGAAGAAAAGAATTGGCCTGAAGCAAGACTCAAACCCACAACTCCCACTTGCCATGCAGACATGTCGCCAGTTATGCTACCTGGACATTCAGCTGAACTTTGCTTCCAGAACTTTTAATTTAGATATAACCATACTGATTACTCACAGTGCTGACTGGGGAGACTTCAATGCTTACAGCTTGTAACTGTACCATTCTGTGGTGAAATGATAACTGGCTGAGTAACATGGTGGAAGTTATAGACCATAGGCACTGAAGTTCCCATTTGATGCCATGAGTAACTAGTATGGTTATATGCAAATTAATATATCTTGAACTGAAGATTGGTCAGATGTCTGGGTAGAGGCTGGATGGCCGAGCGGTCAAGGTGGCAGCTTACCACTCTGGGGGACCTGGGTTCAAATCCCAACGGGTCAAAAAATCCCTAGGAATTTTTTGGGGGTGGTCTGTCCGGATATGTCGGGCCCCGTCCCTCACCACCTGGTCACCCCATTGTGGGCCTGGCTGAACCCATAATGGCTTGCAAAAAGAGGCCCTCTTAGTGCCCACAGAGCAGAAAGAGTTAAAAAAAAAAGATGTCTGGGTAGTGTAACTGACAACACATGCATGGCAAGCAGGAGTTTGGGTTTGAGTCTCATTTTGGACTGATACTTTTCTTTTAGAAGAAAATAATATAATTATTAAATTTGTCAAGAGATGGTGCTTAACACTTAACTCTAGACCAAATTAGTTGATATTTAATTATTAATAGTAGCATTAATATAGCTTGATATAATTTGGAAATTGTTTGGCTATAATCATTCACTGTTAAGATGGTTTTGATTATGAATATTGAAATAAACCATATACAGTAATACCCCGAACTTACGTGATAGGTGGGACCAAGCGATAACCGTATAAGTCGGGGTATAATTTTACATATAAATACATACAAATTATTTTTAATTGGAGCCAGAGACTAAAGAAAACAATAATTTAGAAAAAAATGTTTAATAAAATCTTAGATAATACATATGTATAACAAATGATATTATTAAAATTGTAAACCGAAGTTATTTTGATGTAGAAGGCTTCATAAAATCTAACAAATTCGTCTGACGGCTCAAAGATTGTTTTTTTCTTCCTCAAAATTTCCTCGTAGCATGCTAATAATTTTTCTATTTTTTGTTTTGTAGAAGAAATGTGCTCTTCGTTGGAGTTTATATTTTCTAAAATTTGTAACCCCTTTTCATTTTTGTATCGAAGTCTTTAATAATGTTAACTTTACATTCCAAAGATAAAGTTTTTCTTTTCTTGTTTGGTGCAGAAGAATCAGTTCTACTTTGTTTGGATGACATAGTAGAGTCTCTCAAGTCTCTGTAGATATAAAAAACACAGAAAAAAATTGTAGCTATGCATCAATTTCGCACAACACATCCGAACATGTAAGCTGAACAATAGTGTGGTGGGAGTAAGTAATCAAGAGTTGCGTGGCGCTCAAACAAAAGATGAATTGTTGAGATTTGAAAAATCGTGTAACTCCGGATTCACATAAGTCGGGGTAGCGTAAGTCGAGGTATTACTGTATGTTAAAAGTATGCTGTTAAATATGAATATAAAGTAAAATAAAAAATGTGAAAAAAAAATATTTAAATGGATTGTTGATTTAAACTTTCAAGAAAACTGATAATTTTTTAAAATTGTATTTTTAAATAAAGATGATTGCTGAACATAATTGAACTGAAAATTTTATAAAGTGGCTATTTAATTTAATTACTTAAATTACTTTTTTTATTATTTTAATACAACTACCTAACATGGCATTTATCTTTATATAACAGTCTCAAACATCTGAAGATAATCTGGATGGATCAGGTGCTGGTTCTTTACCTCCAGGTGTTGCTCCTCCTCCTCATGAAACTCTTGGTAATGAGTTTACTATTAAAAAGGAGGCTGATACGATTGGTAATTATCTTCCATATCAACAAGGACCTCCACCAGAGTATTTAGACAGAGTAGCAGAAAAACGAAGACTAGAAGAGGTTTGTGTGAACTTTTATTTATTTTTAAATGAATGAGATTTATATATGTGATATGTTTATATTTTTTTTATTGCTTGAATAGTTCATGTTCAGATAGCTTTTATATACCGTATTTTACGGACTATAAGACACTACAGACTATAAGACGCACCTTAATTTTTAAGCAATTTTTAAAAAAAAAAATACCTATAAGACGCACCTGAATTTTGGAGGAAATTTTTTGAAGAAAAAAATGCGTCTTATAGTCCGTAAAATACAGTAATCCAATGATAAACATATTGTATTTAAAACCTGAATATTTCACTTCTCTTCTGTTTCTTCTTTTCTTGTTTAATAAAAGAGTAGAGAAAAATGACTAAATTTTTGTATTTTTTGACACTATGGATAATTTTATCTAGTGGTTTTTAAAGTTATATGCTCCACAGACCACTTAAAATGAGTCACAGATGAGCTACTGCTCATCTTAGCTTCCTCTTTATTTCTTATCCTATAAAAATCATCTTAGATGCATGCCAAAATATTTTGCACATTGAGAAATCTAACATAAGTGATACATTAAAATATTTTCTCTGTTTAAACAGCATATACTTGCATTGTAGAAAATGTCTAGGTTATTTTGCAGATCATCTAGTATATGCTCATTGACCTGTGACCATTAATAGTCTGTGGACCATACTTTAAGTACTATACCCTTGTCTATCTTTACATTTATGATAAAATGATAAATAAGAAAATAAAATTAAAATATTTTCAATCTGAAAATCATTAGAGTATCAACTATTCTTTATTATTTATCAATTTATTTAATTTAACTTATTTAATAAGTCTCATTTTTGATTACATTAAGTAATTACTGAAATGGCTATTAAAACTGTTTTACAATGTTTTTTAACCTTATAGCCTGATAAAGAAATCTAGCTCTTTGTTTGATATTTGAAGTAATTTTTGGGTTGGTTGCATTTAATACATCAATGTTTTTCAATAACTGATTTAGTCCCTCTAAAATTGATATGTTGACTATAGAATATTTTTCAATAAATAATCATTTTTTTAATATATGTAAAATATTCAAAATTGAGAGTATTTTTTCTTACAAGGGGAGGGCACGACCTGGGAAATTCACTTTGGGATGAGACTTGGTATATAGGTAGTACTCCTTTAGGATGTTCAATCCTCAAAACAAGAAAGTGCAATGGCCGGCCAATTTTAAGAAAAAGGCTTTAAAAATTCGAGCTCAGCTTATGTACTAATAAGTTTCGCTAGGTCAGCAGCTGCTGAGCAGTTCAGTTGACATCGTTCTTGGCTACCGCAAAGTCGTTCAGGGTTCAAATCTCGGTCTCGATTAGTATTTTTGTTTTTCTTTCTAAAAATTTTTTAAAATAAGCATTTTGAATATATATAAATATTAAAATTTTATTACAATAAATAATTTCATTTAAAAAAAATGTTTAACACTTATTAATTATATTGTATTATTATAATTAAAATGACATGTAATAAGTGTATTAATAATCATCATCATCAACTGTTGGTAAACTGATAGTATCTTCATTCACAGACATTTTACTGTAAAATATTGAAACTATTTGTATTATGGTGTGATATATTATGAAACCCTATGATCTCTTCGAAATCCAAAAGTAAACTGACACTCCAAATATCAGGTCAGTCCATAAGTCCATGCGCATTTTTATGACCCTGAGAAAAATCTTGTTTTGCTGTTGAAAATGTCAGTCTAATGTGATACTTTTCACACTGAAGTGTTAAATTGGATCTCATTTATATAATGCTGTTGGAATTGAAACATTTTAGTTGTTTATTTTTGTTAAAATGGAAGTAAAGGATGAATATAAAAGACATGTTTTATACTTTTTATTTTTAAGTGGTGAGAATTAATAAGAGTAGTAACCTTCGAAAAATTTGATACAATAGAATAATAAATGAAAACTGTTGTTCCATAACTAATTATTTATAACTATTATTATTAATTATTTTGTATTATTATAATTAAAATGACATGTAATATGTGTTAAACATTTTTTTAAATGAAATTATTTATTATAATAAAATTTTAATATTTTATATATATTCAAAATGCTTATTTTAAAAAATTTTTAGAAAGAAAAAAAAAATACTAATCGAGACCGAGATTTGAACCCTGAACGACTTGGCAGTAGCCAAGAACGATGTCAACTGAGCTGCTCAGCAGCTGCTGACCTAGTGAAACTTATTAGTACATAAGCTGAGCTCTAATTTTTAAAGGCCTTTTTCTTAAAATTGGCTGGCCATTGCACTTTCTTGTTTTGAGGATTGAACATCCTAAAGGAGTACTACCAATATACCAAGTCTCATCTCAAAGTTAATTTCCCAGGTCATGCCCTCCCCTTGTTAGATTAGAATTACAGTTGATTAGTATTTTAAAAGGTCTTGACTATATTTCAAATATGGTAATCCTTGTTGACTGCATTTTAGGAATAATGCAATTTCTACCAATAATTGAGTTAATAAAAATATGAGAAAGTTTTACATCATTGTTAAATATTTTAATTATCAATAAATTAAACTGTGTTTAAATCAAAAATAAAAAATAATATTTTTCTTATCTATTTAAAAAATTATAAGTAATTAAATCCATAAAAGACAATATTCATACATTTTTATGTACTAATGCTGTAAGCATTTTAAAATTTTGTCATGTCTTTTCATTGTATTTTTTTAATACCTAAAGTAAATATATTTCAGAATAAAACCCAAGATTTTGTAGTTAGTTTTAAATATGAAGTGTGAAAAGTGTGACTGTGAAACATTTCTAGCATTCAGTGCTGATCATCAGTTAATAACAGTGTACTAGCAAAACAGACAAACAAGATTTAATTAAACAGAAAATCATACTATATTTTCAAATCTATTTTAAGCCATTACACTTCTGGATTTAGCATTATGGTTGTTTTTGAATGACCAGGAACTGCTATGAATGAATCTGCTAAAATAACCATAAATGTCATGATATTAGAAGAAAAACTAAGTCTTCAAGATTTAATTAAGAAAGAAATTTGCATCAGTACTGTGGTGTCTCTTAATACATGGTAGTTAGATTATGTATATAACATCAGAATACAGACACCAATCAGTTTTGGAGATAACGACAACTCAATCATTGGTGACAGTTTGAATCGTGTATTGTAGAGGTTCTCAATCCAAGTTCTGTTGAACATGAGGGTTTCTGAAAAAAATTTTTTAAAATTTTTATTGATTTTTATTTCAGATTTATTCTAATGTACAGTCCCGACCAAAACGATTGACTATCAGTCGATCGATTGCGCAGCTGTGGAAATTGATCACTTGTTACACCAGGACGTTCTATCTCTTAGCAAAGGCGTTTCAGGTGGACTGATCCGATTTGAGCCGTAATAGGGGTGAGGAAATCGAGCCGGAGGGACTTAAGCGTGCAGTCAAGCGCTCTGCAGGTTGACAAGACTAATCGCTCATCGCTTGCCTAAAACTGTGTGTGTAGCATAGGCCGTTTTTCTTTTAAAATTGTAAACTTGCCGCCACTGATCGTCAGAAATATGGTTTTATCCGTTATCTTTATACTTTTCTTTCTGTATAATGTTTTATTTACGTTTATTTTCCTGTAATTTGAGATGATACAGCTTTAAAATAAACAGATCAGGTCTCAATTGCCAATAGATTATCTCAACTTTCACCGATTGTCGTCGGTTCCTTTGTAATCGGAGAGGAATAGGACCCTGTGTCAATTTTCACTGTTAAGTGTTAATTGTTTTTGCGGTAATCTGAGTAGATGGGAGAAGTTACTTAATAAACCGCCAAGTGTTTTATTACTGTTTAAACAACTGCTCCCCAGTTGTTATTTTTAGTAATAGGAGAGGGGTAGATCGTGTGTCAAGGTCAGTTAAAGTTTATTACTTTCGCAACAGGGTGTCATCTGAGCTGCCACCCACTCCCCACTTAAATGACAACAAGGCGCTAAGTGTTTTATTACTATGTAAACAAACTCCTTTCCCTGTCAGAAGTGGGTCAAATGTCAAGGTTACTATTTAATAGTATTGAACAGAATGTTGTTCTTGATATTTAACTATCATTTTGTCAGAACTCTTTATTTTGAATACTTTTCTTATAATTTATTTCCACTTTGGTTATAAAATTGTTTTTATCATGTTTTAAATCCGCGCGTTTTATAATACACTTGTATAAAGTTACGAATTAAAATTGCAATGCATATTTCGTTGTTTTATAAAATCCCGGACTTCAACCCAATCGAACATCTTTGGGCCAAGCTGAGACGAATCCATTCAGGCTGCCAATCCCAACGACCTTTGGGACATTGTCTCTAGTCGTTGGGAGAAGCTTCGCGAGGACATGCTTTGTCACACTCTTGTGGAAAGCATGCCCGAGCGACTGAATCAGGTCGTTGAGAGAGTTGGATTGTGGTCGAGGTTCTAAACCTCTCCCCTCCATCTGCGTTTTTTTTTTCTTTTTTGTTAGCGGTAGCTAACACCGTTTTGTTTCGTTACATATAATTGCTATGTTCTATTAGCAATTAAGCAACACTTTGATGATTCGTTATGTTTTGTTAACCAATTTTGTTACTAGAATTAATAAATGCATTTACTCATTTTTAATTTGTGTGTTTTTCTAATAAGTCCCAAAAACACTTAGCACGTTGTTGTCATTTAAGTGGGGAGTGGGTGGCAGCTCAGATGACACCCTGTTGCGAAAGTAATAAACTTTAACTGACCTTGACACACGATCTACCCCTCTCCAATTACTAAAAATAACAACTGGGGAGCAGTTGTTTAAACAGTAATAAAACACTTGGTGGTTTATTCAGTAACTTCTCCCCTCTACTCAGATTACCGCAAAAACAATTAACACTTAACAGTGAAAATTGACACAGGGTCCTATTCCTCTCCGATTACAAAGGAACCGACGACAATCGGTGAAAGTTGAGATAATCTATTGGCAATTGAGACCTGATCTGTTTATTTTAAAGCTGTATCATCTCAAATTACAGGAAAATAAATGTAAATAAAACATTATACAGAAAGAAAAGTATAAAGATAACGGATAAAACCATATTTCTGACGATCAGTGGCAGCAAATTTACAATTTTAAAAGAAAAACGGCCTATGCTACACACGCAGTTTTAGGCAAGCGATGAGCGATTAGTCTTGTCAACCTGCAGAGCGCTTGACTGCACGCTTAAGTCCCTCCGGCTCGATTTCCTCACCCCTATTACGGCTCAAATCGGATCAGTCCACCTGAA
The DNA here is from genome assembly GCF_030686945.1 of Centruroides vittatus. Lineage (NCBI taxonomy): Eukaryota > Metazoa > Arthropoda > Arachnida > Scorpiones > Buthidae > Centruroides > Centruroides vittatus. The sequence goes on from NW_027122335.1 coordinate 2,030,661, forward strand.
ACGCCTTTGCTAAGAGATAGAACGTCCTGGTGTAACAAGTGATCAATTTCCACAGCTGCGCGAATCGATCGACTGATAGTCAATCATTTTGGTCGGGACTGTACTACAACATATTACTTTATTCATAGACAATCCCACATTTGCTATTATATTCAATACAGTAAAGTTTATTATTTTATTGTTTTGTGAGAATAGTAAACATGGATTTTTTATTGATTATTGAATATATTGATGCTAATGCTTCATGTAATAAAACATATATGAAATCTGTGGCCTCAGAAAGGTTGAGAATCACTGATATACAGTATATAAAGGTTTTAATCTTTTTAAGTGCATTTAATCAATAATAACAACTATTACTTCAGAAACTGTTTATTATCTATTTCTAAAATGTTTTTGACCTTAATTTATTATTTGAATGAAAATTTATGGTGCTGTTTTACTGAATTTGAATTCTTTAAGTGGATAAGAGCATGACTAATAAAAATAAGAGAAGATTGATGAATCTTTAACTTCTCTTTTGAGGTAAAATTTTCCTTATATTGCAAAGTTGCTCTAGTGTAAACACGTATAGTCTTTTGATAGCTAAGGTTTCTGAGAGAGAGAGGGAGAGCGAAGAGTGTGTGTAGCATGTGTCAGTTCTTGAGGCTGACAGATGGATGATAAATATATCAGTCATTGATTAGTCAGATGATCTGAGACTGGAGGTACGTTGAGTGAAGATGGAGTTGCCTCTCTGTTGTTCCAGACACATCAATTAGACATAACACTGAAGGAGAATTTTTAGCACAAGTCTCTTCCAAATCTCTCATTGAAAAATTTTCTTCTCTTCACTTCTTTCCTTTGTGAAAACTTTTTTGCTTATTAAGCCAAGTTATTTTCATTGAGGTCAACACACAAGGCTTTTGAGGATTAATTTGGGATTGATCCTTCTGTCTTAGGAAAATCTTTTCACTTGCATTCTCTCTCTCTCTTGTTACATTTATTGTTTTAACCATACTTAGGAGTCCAGTTACCAATTTTTGACTTGACTGTTAACAATTTGACAAATATAAAGTACCATTGTTAACCATTTTTGTCCAGTTTTCATAACTTTGCCTTTATGATCAAACACAACAGTCATGTTTGCTTCTTATATTTAGAATAAGTCACAGGTTCTCTTGACATTTGTGAATTCCTCAATGCAGCAGGGCCAACTTCACAGTAGCAAAGAATTTAGTAGTGAAAGTGCCAACTATTATAACAATCAAGAAAAGTGAAGATACTGTAAGAACAGTGGCAAGTGAAAGAAAAAGTTGCAAGCATTTCTCATGACTATAGTTTAGGAAGGACAGAAAAAGCCCTCAACATATTGATAAAGTATAAACACAAAGAAAATTGCTCTGATAAGTTGTCAGTGCAATTTTTCATTAGTAAGAGATGGTTTGAGAACTTTAAAAAGAGGTTTAATCTGTATAATAATAAACTTGTGAGAGAATTTACAACAGTTGATAATGAGGCAGCACCTATAAGATTTCCTGAACAATTCAAAACATAGATTGAGGTAAATGGTTGCCTGCCAGAATAAGTTTCTTAATACTGATGAATCTAATCTGATTTTGAAAAGATTGCAATCTAGAACTATTGTTTTCAAGACAGAGATAACTGCTTCAGGATATAAAGTACAGGTATTCCTCATATAACATGGTAGCCACATTACAAAAAAAGTGCTGTGTTATGTGGATTTGTGCTATATGAAATGAGGGACTAATGCAAAACAGGGTTATGTTCCAGAAGTTAAAAGTTTACTATTATTTTTCATTACTAAGAGAAATATGTTTATTAAAGCAATCAACACTTTATTTCCAATCAATAATTAATAATGTATTTTTATTTTGCCATATATAAAAAAATTTTTATGGTAAAAATTTTAAAAATGAAGACATTTCTAATATTTCTAATCAGGATTAACAAGAAAGCTCAGATGATGATGATATTTTGTAAAAAGAAGAAGCCCTCATTTAACTTAAAGTAATATTAACAGTACTTTTAATTGTGCTTGTGAGTTAATCAAAAATTTGTTCTAGCAGGTCATGTTTGTTCAGTTGAGTACAGAGTGATTTTTTCTAGAATATATGCTTGAATACCTAATTGTTCCAGTTGGAAACAGTTTGAGTACTGAGATAATGCTGTATTTCATTTGTCATTTTTACAGATGTTTACTCACCTACAGTTAAAAAAGTTTAATAACACTAACATAAAAATGTTTAAATAAACTTTACTAAATATGAAGACTGATCTATAAAAACAAAACATGGTGACAGTCTTAAGGGCTAAAGTCTGAAAACGATGACAATGACACCTGGTTGATAGGAATACTAGGACAAGGAAGAAAAAATTCTACTATTGGTTTTCATTAAAGTAAATCTGACGAAAGGCACAAAACAAATTGAAAGTTTTAATATTATAAAATCCATGGGCACACTTCAGATAACGTGCATGCTTATTTGAATAAAAAAAAATTAATAAAGTTTAACTTAAAAATTGTGAAATTTTGTACAGAGTATTTTCAAAACCACATTAGAGTGAAATCAGAAGTCATGTTGTGTGGGGTATATCTCCAATTTTCAAATAGTGTTGTACAACCTCGACAAGAAACCTTGGGAGCATGTTATTTTAATCAATCTCTAGCTTATCCTTCAACAATATCAAACAGAAAAATTTTGATAATTATTTTTTATTATAACTGAGGATTTTACATAAAAAATTTTCATGTTGATAATACATAAAAAAGTTATGTGCAGTTGAAAAACGCATGTGCAAGAAAAAAAGCTCAAACAGAGCCATTTCTGACAAATAATACCTTGTACAGTAGACAGTACATTAATATTTAACCTTTGGCTTGTATAACAGCCTTCATACAATCATTCATTGTATCAACAAAAGCTAAGCATTGATTTGGAGTAATTTCATCCAAAATTTGCTTGTTTTTTTTTTTTTTTTTGCTTTAAACCATCCACACTTCCTTGAAGACATTTTTCAATGCTTTTTTAATTTTGCCCCACATATTTTCTATAGGGTTGCTTGATGGCCATTTTAATGTGTTAATATTATGTTGGACCAGCCAAGTCTTGGTGGTTTTAGCAGTATGACAACTTTCACCATCTTGCTGGAAAATAAAATATCCAAGATATTGTAATTTTTCTAATAGTAATAAGGTTTCCTCAAGGATTTATTGATATTTTGTTGCATTTACTGATCCCTTGATGAAATGCAAATTGTTCACATCTTGGACTGACATGCAACCCCACAACATAGTACTTGCTACAAATTTTACAGTGCACTGTAAAATTTGGAGCAATCATGATGGAATGCCTCTTGCTTTCTAATGACTTTTTTTTCTATTGCCACCAATGCAGACTTCAAATTTTGCTTCATCATCAAAAACAACTTGCTTCCACTGTTGTGTCCAGCATTAGTGCTTTTTGGCCTACTTCAATCAGTTTTCTATTTGTTTTTGTGAGAAGTGATTTTGCCTTTGTCTAAAAAATGTCACCTGTCACAATTGTTAAGTAAAAAGTAATAGTATTTTCTTACCTGGTAGAAGCTGTAACCAAGTTTGTGCAGATGGATATGACAAGTTTCTTTTGTAACTTCCTTTTCAGTAACTTTATTCCATTTTTTTACTAATTCAGTGAGTGATGGATGGCCTTCAATTTTTTGTTATTTCATGAAGGCCTTTTGATCATGATTGATGGCTTTTCAGTTGATTTTCTGGATGAATTTTACCAGTTTCCTGATATTTTGAAACAATACCCCATACTGTGGAATTACCAATTTTTAATTTTTTTGCAATTTTTCTTAAGGATTTGCCCTGTGATAATTACTTCACGTACATCAACACATACAGCCTTACTAGGTGCCATTTTCATTAAACAAATACATCTTAATAATGTTAATAAGAAAAATATGCAAATATCACATGTCAGCTCATTTACACATTTAGGAGTAAGTCATTTAATGTATTGTTTGAGGTATTATTTGTCAGAAATGACTCTGTTCAAGCTTTTTTTTTTCATACATACTCTTTTCAACTGCTCATAACTTTTTACGTATTATCAATATGAAAATTTCTAATGTAAAATTTTCAGTTATGATAAAAGTTTACTAGTATAAAATAATTATAAATGTACAAAATTTTTCTGTTTGATATTATTGAAAGATAAGCTAGAGATGGATTAAAATAACATTCTGTCCGAGGTTTTTTGTTGGAGTTGTAGGAGTACGAGTGATACCTGTAGGTAACCTCTTACTGACTGTAAAGTTATGTTTTTTCAGCTATGGTTTTACAATGTCATTTTTTCTAATGTAACCCCTGCAGTTGGCAAGGGATGTCTACAGATATAGTATTGATGGTAAAAATTCTAAAATAAGAACTGATTAAATTGTGTTTCTTTCTATGTGAATTTAAGTATTTTAATTAAAATCAAATAATTAATTTTTAGGCAGAAGATTTGGATGTTAACTCTGCTATTCATGGAAATTGGACTCTTGAAAATGCCAAATCTAAACTCCATCAGTTCTTCCAAGTTAATAAAATCAGTGCAGAATACAAATATAGTCAAGTTGGACCAGATCATAACAGGTTTTGTTTTTAAGAATATAAATATAAAAAACAATTATTTGAAATATTTTGAAAAATTAAACAGTAATGCTTTTAATTTTATTTAATAATTTTTATATTTAAAGTTTATTTTGATAAATATAACTTTTAAAAATTATTTTTCAAAAATTAACTTTTTGATAAAAATTAGTATTTTTAAAGCATAAATGTAAAACATCTATTTCACTAAAACAAATAGATTTTAATATTAATTTTGTAACGTTTTTTTTATGCAATTAAGATTTAATAAAATTAAATAGAAAAAGAAGCTTTTTATAACTTTTTATAAAAACAGATACTTATAGAAGTTGAAAGTTAATAAATGTTTTAAATTATACAAAAATACAATTTTATAGTAAAAATTTTATTTATTTTATATTAATATGATTCTTTTTAATTTTTCAATACTTAGAAAAATAATAAATGTAATCTAATAACATATTCTGAATTCAACTGTGTTTCATCTTTATATAATTTTTTAAAAATATTAAAAATTTTCTATATATTGATGAGACTGAGGTTAATAATAGTTTATAATAATAACCATTGAGTTGAAATTTATCTTTCTATACTAGTACTTTTATCAATTAATAGGACTTATTATACTGGAATATTATGGATGCAGATACAAAGTCTTACTGATCAGAAATAATATTTTTTATTTAGTTAACCTGCAGGTTAACTAAATAAAAATATTATTTCTGATCAGTAAGACTTTGTATCTGCATCCATAATATTCCAGTATAATAAGTCCTATTAATTGATAAAAGTACTAGTATACAAAGATAAATTTCAGCTATTATAAAGGACACAAAGGCATAATAATTAAATTACCATTGAGTGTTTAGATTGGTTTGTTTTAATAGTTCACTTTTATAAAATTTAAAATATATTATGTATAGAATGAAAGAGTTTTAATTATGCTAACAATAATATACTAAACATTATTTAGGAGTTGGTAAATTAGTTTAAAAGTAAATTCATATACTAGTTGATTTATGGAACATTAGCATTAGTAATTTATTTCTATGGATATGCTAATAGTTTTATTATATTTAAAATATATAGTTTAATTTACAATGTTATTTATTATTCCATTTATACAAATTGGAATGGTATATTTTATTAAAATAAAGTTAAGATATTTTACAAAGATAAAACATTTTCTAAACACTTCAAACCTCTTATTTAAGAAAACCAAAATTCTTTACTTTATTGAAAAAATGTTTTTAGCTTCTATCAAGTCATCTGCAGTTTCAATCATTGTAAAAACATCTCAAAAGAACAAGAAACCTATTACATTTGTTATAGAACATTTATGTTGAAACAGCACTTTACATGATTTTAAACCTTAGTTCCTTTTGGTATATAATATTGGTTTTAAGGTATGGTTCTATGTCTTCATTATAGTTTAAATATATAATAATTATATTTTGAATTTTACAAACAGTATATTTGTTATCTTATTATGAATTACAGAGCTGAATTACAATAACTGATGCTTATTATGAAAATGTCTATGTTTGCTTATGAAAATGTTTCAATCTCATACACCATCTATTCTGTTTGTGTACAAATACAAACAGAATAGATGGTGTATGAGATTTGAAACAGAAATAGCTAGTTTTTCTAGGTTCACCATTTTCCATCTACTATTGAGTCCCATGGTATCATTAATAATAATAATGTAATTTGGTAAACAGTATATGTATATTTGTTCAAAATTCTAAGATGCATCACTTTTCTAAACTCTTGTACTGTACAGTGGAACCTCGCTTAATGAGCATAATTTGTTCCAGAACCTTATTCGTAATGCGAAACACTCATTAAGCGAAACAATTTTTCCCATAGAAATTAATGTAAAATATGATAATGTGTTCCATGCCAAAAAAATATTCAAATACTGTATTTACTTGTGTATAAGATGAGGTTTTTATTAGTTTTTCACTGCTTCAAAAACCTAGGTCATTCTATATGTGCAAGCGAAGGATCCTTTATGTTTTTGCAATAATTTTTCTGAACCGTGTATAGTTAGTTCATGCTGCCATTATAGCAGAGTGCTATCAAGGTCAAGGTGAATATTACAGAGATGATTCGAAAATAGCTGGCCACTTAGAAATGATTATAAATATAGTTATTTCATATTTGTAAAATTGATATTTTTAATGAATATTTGTACATTCTGAATCATAAAAAAATAAACATTTTCCTGTCATATGCATGATAATCTTTTGGTTTTGCTACATGGGTATCAGGTGCATGGAAAAGCAATGTTCAAAAGGTGATAACAGTCATTCAGGAAATACTGCATTTTAAATTCACTTGATGGATCAGAGGATGATGCTTTGTGGAGAAGAGTGAAAAAGAGGAGAATTGTAACGAAGCTTCGAAGGGTGAGTCCAAGTAGACAAAAGGCGATTGCGTCAAGAAAATATGGTTGTTTGCCTTAATACATGCATTTGATGATAATTTATTTGTGATTAAATGAAATAAAATTAGAATTGTATTAATAAATTTAATTTTCTTTATTTTGATATTTTAAGTCACACCTCATCTTATATGCGAGATCGTCTTATATGCGAGTAAATATGGTATTTTACATATAATGTTTATTCAAAGAAAATTATACAATGTACATTGTTAAGGAGCGTGAATCACCATTATCTTTTCTTCTAGCTTGGAATGAATAAACCTGGAATGCAAATTCAATTTGCGGAAAACAAAAAAATCACAGATAATAGCATGATGGAGCATGTGCACAATCTGGGACTTCACCTCACCTTGTCATTCGTTATGTGAAACTTTGCTTGTTAAGTGAGTCATTTTTAAAAAATTTGATTTACTCGTTATGCGAAACACTCGTTAAGCGAGGTTTCACTGTATTAGGATCTGTTTTTGCCCATTGGACCTTCACCTTATCCAATGCCACTATGTTAATGTATCATTATTACCCACGGTTACTGTTCTGTAATGCTTAGTTACCATTATCTCTGAAGAACTATATGTGGAGTCTACGTAGAAGTAGTTTGAAGTGTTTAAAAAATAAAAATGATAAAGTTTTGTGTAATGATAAAACATTTTATATATGAATAAGAAATGATATCTAGTTCTTTTTTTGGTATTGTAAAATTTACATCTTGGCTACAAAAAATTACATAAATGATTAAAATTCACAACTGAATAAACTTTACATTATTTATTGAAGAAATATTTTATGATTAATATTTTCTGCATCAGTTGCCTTCTTAGCTTGAAGATGTTTAAATTCTTTCAGTAAATAAATCAATATATACAGTAGAGCATCGATTATCCGACCCCCGATCAACCGATCGCATTCTGGTTGGCAAATTCAATTGTCTGCTAGTGGTGTGGTCACAATATTTGGCTATGTCTTGGCTACTTTAATATTATTTTTGTTAAATTTTTGCATTTTAGTTGGCAACATGGCTCGACCATGAAAAGGAGTCCAGTATTTAAACCAGGCTTAATTTTCCATTTTCTTTAATTTTGTATTTATTTTGTGCAAAATAAAGAAAAAATTTTTAACGATACAATAGCGACGATTATTATTTTAAAAAAAAATTTTGTTAGGCTTAACATCGATGAAAATTCAACGCGAAGTAGGTTAATAGCGATATATTAATATACTAACTACATGGGATATACTAATACACTATACTAATAATGTATTTTTTCATACTTTTCGGTTATCCGTTTTTTCAGTTATCCGACCAACCTCAGTCCACAGTTGAGTTGGATAATCGATGCTGTACTGTAATCTCATTAACTAGTTTGTAAATTTTGATTTTGTATCAAATGAGTTCATTTGGTTTAAAAGAGAAAATAGATTTAAAAGTTTATTAAAGTCATTTTAAATAGTCACTTTGTTAATGAGCTGATAGTAATAATTATAACAATAAAAGTCCTCTTAGTTGAGTTATTTTGAAATTAATGCAAATTAAATAAATTTTCAAATAAACTTAACTCTTGTAATTTATTTCATAAAATTATTACAAAATTGTTTGTTTCACAAAAGAAAAAAAATGGTATAAATAAATTTGTAACATTAACCAAATATTTCAGTAACAGCATGATTAGTAATTTGATATTTTTATGAATATTAAAATTTTTAACTAAATTTTATTTCTGTGAGACTTATTAAAATTTACATAATTTATCATTGTCTTTGAATGATATGTCTGTTAAATTAATTTCTTGAAAGTCAGCCAAAATTTAATAGAATAAACGAATGTTTTTGGCCACTTTTAAGGGCCTGTCTCAGGTTTTCTTATACTAATCTGAAACAGACCCCTGAAAGTGGCCAAAAATGTTTATTCACTCTAAATTTTAGCTGGAAAAGGTAAAATAGGTGTGGTGTCATTTACTGTAAATGTTTCTAGTTTTGTGAGTTGTAATGCTTGAAAATTTTTGAGAATTGATATGATTTTTAGTTGGATTGATAATTTAATTAAATTTGAATATAAAAATTTAGAAATTTGAATGAGAGAGTCTACAATATTACCTAAAATGAGATTTACCAATTAATCATATGAAATTTATTTGGTATAATACTTCAAGCTTGAAATTTGATCTTTCCTTTTGTGAAACAAATTATAAATAAATACTTAAAAAACTTAAAAATATGAATCTTATTTTTTCATTCTAATTGGTGAATACTAAAAACTATTTATAGTTTGTATTATGCATATTGAAAAAATATCAACATTAATTGTTTATATAATTTTTTTGAATATTTATCATTCTACTTCTGAAATATCAATAATTCAAAGTTGACGATTGCTTTTTTTTTATTATGAAAGCTAAAGATTATTTTGGTACTGACAAATATTTATTTGGTATCTAAATGTTACTTCATTATAATTTTTTTAGTTCTATATATTTAATATCACTCTTTTCTTAGGAAATGAAGTATCACTTTTAAATTGTATTTTGATATGAAAGAGATACTTTTTATGAAATGTCATATCTAAACTTTTTTAATTTTTAAAACTCACACAGAAACTTAAATACTATTTATATCAAAATATTTTAAATTATTTATTTACAGTTTATTTATAGAGTAGACTAATAAATTTGATTAATGTATGAAGCCTTTAATAGTTTTGCAATAAGAATAATAAGCTATAAATAGTAAGCTGTGTCTGTAAGTGGAATTATTTTATCCTTCTAAATGGAAGTAGCATGTAACATTACAAATTGAATATTATCAATGACCAATTCTATCAATATATTATTATTTTGTTGTGTTAATACATTTTTTTTTTTTGCTTTCTTAAATTTATATACAATAAATTTTACCTGAAATCCACATATAATAAAAAATACTGTAGAAGTGTTTATTCCATCCTTAGTTCAGAAATTAATAGCAAGCTTAGAACTTTTTTCTATTTGCATATTCAAATAAGAAGCTTACATCTAAATTCCATACAAGAAAACATAAAACTAAGTTTTCATATAATTTTGTTTAATGCCATGATTTTGTGTTTTTTGGCTTATATGTAAAAAGCTGTAAATATTACTATGTTCACATTTTTCACTATATGCTTAAAATTTTATTTATACATAAATTTACAAATCAATTTATGGTTCCCTGTCAGATCTGAAGGCAATTGCCTAGTTTGTAAAGGCAAAAGTTAGACTTTGTTTATACTTTATTGCTGGATATAATACAATTAAATACTGAAGGTTTTACATTTTTAAAAATATATAAGGTGAACTTATAATCATGAATGCTGGCATTAATTCTTTTATAAGTTCATTGTTAAATAGGATAGAATTTAAACTAATTACAAAATTAGGAATGACAGAAAGAAAATTTTGTAAATAGCATAGATTTTTGTCTCTCTATTAAAACCTTCATTTACAAAAGCTTATGAAAGATAGAAACAATATTCAAAATGAGAACCTGTCATATGAAATAATCCTGTATATATTTTGGATTGAGAAAATCTTAAGAAGAAAATAAAAATGATTAGTGTAAATACCATTATTTTTATCTAGTTTAAATTTTCTATTTTACTTAATATTTATTGATAAAAAAATATTTTAAATAGCAGTTTAAATATATTTGATCTATACATTTGATTAACTTCATAAGTATAAATTACAAAATTAGGAATAGCAGACTGAATAATTGAAAAGTATTGTTTGAAAGTTTTTGAATGTAGATTTTAAAATTTACAAAACCTTTATTGAGGCCGAGCATTAGTGAAGCCTCTTCTATGAGATGTATAGAATTTTGTTCATTCTCAAGATCTGTTTGATTGATTTTCATTAAACTTTTCCATTTTCCATTAATTGTGATTAGAAATCCAAAAATGCAATAAAAAATGTGGGTGTATGGCTTTGTTTTTGAGATTTAAGATTGTAGCATGAGCATGTGTGACAAAGCAATATTGCACGAATTGTGCGACTTTGTTGTGTGATATTTTATGGTTGCTAGCTTGTCTTCTATGGGCTTATCAAATAGAGTTTGTTCTCAAAATTTAATGGGCCAATTTTGATAAAACTTTGCCATTTTCCATTAATTGAGACGATGAATCCAAAAATGTAATATGAGTCCATTTAAATTAACTTAACTTTCCTGGCAATATTTAAAATTATTATAAAATGACAAAAAACTTAATTTTGAGGGCAGGGATGGGTTTTATAAAAAATTGTAAATGCTAATAATGAGTAAAATCATCATTAAGTCCGACCCTACTGAAGATATGACACACAACTCTGCTTTATCTTCTTATTCCATCAACTTTAAACCACCAAAATTTAATAGCATCAATCTCTCTAATATGCAAACCTTCCTGCAAAATTTCAGAAATTTTCAAAAGCACAGTAGTTAAGCTTGAAACAGGATGAACAAAATTGTGCTCTCCCCACATACACTAACATTCATTCATACATACAGAAAAAACTTGAATTTTTTGCATTTCTCAACATTTCAAGGTCCCTTGAGTTAAAAAATGTAAAAATCTTTGGGGGTCATTTTTGACTGATTGCCATACTTTCCCTCTGTTATATATAATAGAGCCAGGAAAGTAAAAATAGGAATCCATGACTTTGTTTTCAATATACAAAGGTACTAGTGACAATGTCCCTGCTCTCTGATGCAACTGAGTGCATCTAATGGAATTTAGCCTAGGGGTCAAAAATAAAAACAGTGTTGCATGCACCTAACAGAAAATAGCATGAAAATTGCACAAAACACAAGAACAAAGGAATCAATGGCATTCGCTTTGTTCTTGGATTGACTCTCTGAACCTGGTCAGTGCAAGGATCTTGTCTCCTGAGGCCTGCAGGCATGAGGATAGCCTCTTTTGTGGCAGCAAGTGCAAAATTCACCTGTCTGCATCCATCAGGTACAAGGATCGCTTCAGGTACAAGGTCCACTCTGTGCCTAACAGTGCAGGTATTTCTTCTTCCTTCTGGCTTCACCTCAGTTCTGTTGTGATATGACAAAGTCGCACAATGTCCTAGTATGATTTGATTATATGATTGATTTTGATGAGCTACAGAATATTTGAAAAATAATAGAATATCTGAAGTAATTAAAATTAAAATATTAAAATTTGTTGTGTGATATTTTATGGTTGCTAGCTTGTCTTCTATGGGCTTATCAAATAGAGTTTGTTCTCAAAATTTAATGGGCCAATTTTGATAAAACTTTGCCATTTTCCATTAATTGAGACGATGAATCCAAAAATGTAATGTGAGTCCATTTAAATTAACTTAACAGCTAATTTTAGTTTTAATATGAAATTGTTTATAAATGTATTTATTATTAATTTTTAATAAAAACAACAGATATATACGATTATATATATAATGAATATTTTTATTCTTTAGTTTTTAATTTTATACAACATTTATAGAATACTTATAAGTCTGACAATTGATAGTCCAGTCACATTAGCTGATAAATTATGTATATATATATATATATATATAAAAATTGCTTGATTTTACTAAAAATTGTCTGATGATTTTGATCTTGTGATGATCAAAGTTTTCTGACAGACTTTTTATTAATAGTTGTTGGATATACTGTATTTAAAACTCTTGTTGAATATAACTGGTAAACTGTGATGAGCAAATATTAGTATGACATACTTAGTAGTAATATAAATTTAACCCTTGCATTCTATGAATGTTTTTTAACATGAGTGACTAATAACACCAAGAACTTTTTTGGATCCAAGCACCAAAATTTGGACTGAACATCTTTTAATTGTTACTTGAACTCAATACAATGTGTAAACTCAGTCTTAGAATTTTTTATATAAGTAACTGGCAATTGTTCTCTGTAACATCATGGCATTCATCTTCTTGTTCAAGTATAATACTTCAATTATCATAAGTGTCACTTACAATAACTTGTATTTTCTGTCTTTTATGCTATTATGTTATCATCATTGTTATTGCACTCAGCATGATAGTTACCTTCATTTATTTCTACCATGGAGTCACTTAAATTGTACATAGTCTTCACTTGAAAGTATTGAAATACTTTCAAAATCTTCCAACAAATTTCCCTTTACATAACTTTTTTCATTCATAAAAAATGGAAAAATGACCTGCATTCATGATTTTACACACTATTGTTGTAGCAATGCATGAAATAGATGTTCAATATAAGCTTCTAATCTGTATTATCAATTAATTAGTAATAATAACTATGAATCTTGTTGGCTTTACCATTATAATTACAGATTCATAACATATCTTTTTCAATTTTTATTCAATTAATGCAAGATATCTCGGCAGCTCTAGCACAATAATAAGAGTTGCTGAGATATCTTGCATTAATTGAATAAAAATCGAAAAAGATGTGTAATTTAATGGTAAAGAAATAGATGTATATTGGTGCATCAGCAGTCTTGTTATATTTACTAATGATGTTGCCTTAACAACAGAACAGGACTGTGATGTTTACTGTCAATGTTGTTTTTATAGTGCCAGTGTGTGCTCACAATGTACAAACAATGCAGTTTGCATTGGTGCCTATAAAGTTGTAGTATACATTATGCATATTGCTGTAGTGACGTGCATAATGGTGCCAGTGGATTTGTATTATATATTATCAATGTTGCTGTAAAGAATGCAAAGGGTTAAGTATTTTATACTTGAAAGTATTACAAAATCATAGAAGTGTTTAGATTTAAAAAAATATGTGAAAAAGATGAAATATGTAGAAAAATAAAAGTGAATAGTTCTGTATTTATATGTAGTGATATTTCTACTTTAAAAACCTGATTCACTAATTTTAACTTTATTAGGTATTTCAGAATAAATTCTGATATAATGAATTAAATCTTGTAAATCTCTGTGTAGATTATTCTGTGCAACAAACTACATAGTTTAAGTAAAAGTAAAATGATATAGCATGAAATTGTCACAAATTTTAAAATTAAAATATGTTAAGGAAATACATTAATTAGAAATCCTTAATACAAAATGTTTTCAAAATCATCATTATATCAATTTAATAACATATTAAGTAAATTCTGTCGTTCTGATTTCTGATGATATTGTATGTAAAATTCTATATATATATCAATTTCCCAAAACTCAATGTATTGATACTAGGTCAAACAATCATTGTAATTACTTGGGCTATTAATATGATAAATAATTAATAATTAGAAACTAAGTAATTTGGTACTAGAAGTAGACATTAGGCACCATCTCTTATCTAAATAACTGGCAAGCACACTGCATGGTAAGCAGAGGTTGTGGGTTCATGTCCCATTCTAGGCTAGTTCTTTTCTTCCAGAATGTTCTAAATTATTTAAATTATACACTGGATACATTATAAAGTTATAAGGAAATAAAGTGGATGTGAAAAAGTCCAGTGTCTAGTATCAACACTTCATGGTATCTCAAAATATGAATTATTATAGTTATTAATTTAGATAAGAGATGGCATCAAACATCTACCTCTAGTACCAAATTACTTAGTTTCTAATGATTAATTATAGCATATTAATAGCCCAATTAATTATGATGTGAATTTGGATTAGTACATAAAATTTTACTCGTAAAGCAACGTAAAAATGTAGTTTGGAGTTCATACCAACACTTACTTGAGAGAAAGAATAAGTCAACAAAAAAACAGTGTTAATGAGCATTTTAAATTTCTTTTCTAGTACTTTCGATATTGATATAAATATCGTCATCAGGCAACTGAAATGGAAGACTTTTTCCGAACAAAACTTTTGATGTACAGACAATTAGAACAAATACAATTAACATAAATTTTACATTATATATATATAATGTAAAATTCTATGTAAATATATATAATAATGATGATATTTTAATTTTCTCAGCAATAAACTGTTTGGTTAAGTGTGACTTTTGTAATAAAAATTTATTTAAAAAAAATGAAAATGGTTATTGTGTAATTAAAGCTTAAAAATATCTTAGTTATATATAACAAGAAAATTGTATACATGTTATATTTAGGAATGAGAAATTGCTTGAAAAATAAATACTGTTATTTGAGATAAATGTCATCAAGATTTTTATTTAGTATTTAAAATGGTCACAGTTGTATTTTGAGTAAATTTTCATTTTATCATTGGCTCCATTGATTATAAAACAATAGTGCATAAACTTAGCATCATCTTCACAAATAAATTAATCAGATCATTGCTTATTTCAGGGAGCCAACATTCTGTATTAAAAGAAATGCTAGCTTCTTGAAATAAGCATTTATTTATTTATAAAATAAAATTATGAATATATCTATTCCAATAACCTTAAACAGCTTCGCAGAGTAAAGTTAACCACAAACGTTTTCGGTCCCCTAGGACCTTCTTCAGGTGGGAGGTCTTTGTTCTAAAGACCTCCCACCTGAAGAAGGTCCTAGGGGACCGAAAACGTTTGTGGTTAACTTTACTCTGCGAAGCTGTTTAAGGTTATTGGAATAGATATATTTATTATTGCTTTGTTTCTCAAGATGGATTTTATTAAATTTATCAAATTTAACAAAAAATTTAAAGAACTTTGACTATATTATTATGTTTTTTTTTAAAATGAAATATAAATTTTTCTATACTAATTCATATTTTTGTACTCAGCTGTTTAATTAGCATATCTATTACTATATACTGAAACCATTACCTGCTTTCATTTTTTATATTAGGTATTTGATGTTGTACATACTCACTTAATATAATATAAAATGATATATGTACAGTACAATATTAAATGTATTAATGAATATAATTGAAAAATAAGACAGCACAACAGAGAATACTGTACTAATGCATTTAACTACCTAGAGATTTTTGTTATCTTTGAAATATTTGAATTAAAATATATATATATATATATTTAATATAATATCATGAACCATCATTTAATATATATATATATATTAAATGATGGTTCATGATATTATATAATAATGGTTTGATGTAAATGATTTTACACATTGTTGATATGTGCAAAAGAACTGTATGTTATGATAGATATGAAAAAGTTGTATTGTCATTAGTATATGTATTATTTATGTATAAAAATTATTTTAAAACTACAAATAACCTTTAAACTCCAGAACATAAACAATTTTTAATAAATTAACAGCTGAATTTGACTGTGTTAAATGGTCATTGTCAGGTTTATCTCCTTTGAATTGCAGAAAATACAAATGTTAGAACATGTATTCGAAACTTATGGAGTGCCATCTACAATTTGCTTTCAGAATTTGATGCGTCATCCATGATGAAATGCAAGTTATTTAAAATATAACAAAACTATGATAAGTACACTATTTCAACTGTATCCAATAATTCATAAAAATTACAATAAGCATATGCAACAGAATTGTTCATAGCAGATGTCATCCTGATGCTAGGATATTTCGTAATGTGATTTCCATGCATTTGAGATAGTTTGTACGTTCTTGTAATTGATTATCTCAAACTCATAGAAATAACACTATGAGATATTCTAGTATCAGACTGGCAATTGCTCTGTTGCATATGTACTATTGTATATAGTTGAAATAGTGTGCTTCATATTAAACATCATCACTAAACCCGATATACTAAAGCTAAACACCAACCAAATGCCGAAATTCTATCAGGCTAGTATAAGGCTAATTACTAAATAAATTATGTAAGCAATTTGACTCTAGAAGGAGGCGTTAGGCACCTAATGCCTCCCTCTAGAGTCAAATTGCTTATGTAATTTATTTAGTAATTAGCCTTATACTAGCTCGATAGAATTTCAGTATTTGGTTGGTGTTTAGTGTGCTTCATATCTTTGCTATATTTTAAATAACTTGCATGTATAATTTAAATAACTTAAATAAATTATTTAAATTATATTTAAATAAAATAATTTTCTGATGACAAATTGATTTCAAAAAAGCCAATTGTAGATGGCGTTTCCATAAATTTTAAATATGTTTTAATATTTATGTTTTCTGTAGATCTTAGACTAATCCAACGGATCCCAGACAGCTTCCCAGTCTTAATATTTATATTTTTCTATAATTCAAATGAGATAAACTTGACAATGACTGTTTAACATGGTCGAAGACGTCTATTTATTTACTAAAAGTTGTTTATGAGCTGCTGTTTAAAGGTGTATTTGTAGTTTTGATTATTTTCTCCATTTTCATAGAGTATATATTTTAAAAGTATTTTAAAAAGAGTTTTAAATAAACAGTATATGCAATTAAATACAAGGCTCAGATTTTAAGTTTTGACAACATATCTTTCAAATACAAAGAAATTACCAGATGATGATGTAATGATTTAGGTTGATTGGACAAATGAATAATAAATGTCATAAATGATTCCATTATTCACTAATGATGATTGATTTTGTGTATTAGATCACAAATGAGAAATTTTTGTTTTTAAATGCTGATATATTTTAAATAAGTTGATAATCTTATCAAAATTTAGTTATCAAAATTGTTTAATAGTATTCTTTGTGTTTAAGAAATTTGCATATTTAAATTCCAGTATTGCAAAACATATTTTACATTTAAAAACATTAGAATTGATGGCAATGTCTAGTAATGATGAAAACACTATTTGTAACACTAGTGACATTGTCTCATGATAATGGACATTTTTGTTATCAGTCCAGATATATAACTTATGTCAAAGGACTTTGCTATAGTGTATTGTTAATAACTTGATTAACTTCTATAAGGAATGCTTTAGTGCAGATGCCTTCATCAATTTTCATCTATGCATTGAAATCAGACATATTGTTCGGATTTAAATCATTGTTGTTTTTTTTTTCCCTACTTCCTGTTTAGCTGCATTTTTGTTTGCAACTTTAGGAAATTGCCATGCTTTCAGTTGACATAACTTTGTTCTAACTTTGTTTAAGAAGGTGAAATTTATCTAGAAGACTAATCTTTTATGGCATTCATTTTTGTGATTTCAGTCTTGTAGTAGTGCATTTAGTGGCAAAAATATGCTCTTATGGTTTAGCTTACACCCCGATCACAAGATTGGATGGCATGAATAATGCTGTATTGGGTAGCAAATATGTGACTTCTATGTGAATTAAAGTGCTTGTCACTTGATATCAACCAGATTTGTTAACCAGAAAGACCTTGTGTTTAAGTTTCTGATCTGACCCTGCAACCAGTCATTAAAAATTGCTGGTATTTTTATTAGAATGATGAGCAACTGATAATGTTCTCACCTTTTCAAAACGTTCAGGATTTTTGCTTTCTCTTATCACTATAAAGTCCTGTCTTGTCATTCTTACACAACATATGACCATCAGATGCTCTTTGGAAATCTTAAAGCCCTGTGTGCTCACTCATTTTTGAATAAATAGATATTTTCAGGCATAGCTTGGAAGTAAAGGTCAGTTTCATCAGCATTACAAACATTGTAAGATGAAAATTTAGAAGTTTAGGCCACCTTTCCTTCAGCCAATGTTTCATCAAGAGAAATCTGCATCTTTTTCATCTCCAGACACCCATTTGTAAACAATGTTGCATTTTTGAATCTTCTGTCATTGATGTAAAAAGGTTTTGGTAATGCTTTCAGCTTCTGATGAATGAAAGGACCATTGGTTTAATTAGTGCATCTTTCTCTTGTATTTCCATAAACTATAACTTCAAAGCTGCTTCTACCTCCCAATCTTTTCCACAACTAATGCCTTTTAGTTTTGTTGTTCTCTTCAAATTGTGCTCATTTTATGCTTGATTCTGTTCTTAAGAAGTGAGATTTTCAACTGAACTTCAGTCTTTCTTTGGCTCATTTTTGGGAGATTATTGTAATGTTCTAAAATATTCAATTTATCTTTCAAAGATATATCAAAGAATTTCAAAGAAAATAACTTCTGTTTGCACTTTATCCATGATACTGAACAATAAAGAATAAAGTGAATACAATATAGTACGTAGACTTTTAGTATTGTCGGAAATAACTTACCTTCTGAAAATTAATTTGAAGACAGTCTGTCCAAAACTGGAAACCACCATTTATTTACTTCTAGTGTTCCAGAATACAAACATTTGACAACTTGACCTTCCTTTTTAGACTGCTTGGCCATCAAATTTAAAAAACACAAAAATATTCAATTAAAATTACAGATTTAAAATTGGAACTGGCGGATCTGACAGATATCTTCGTTTTCTTTTTCAATTTTAAATTTGTAATTTTAATTGGATATTTTTCTGTGCTTTTTAAAAGATGTTTTTTAAATTTGAGCAGCCTAAAAAGAAAGTCAGGTTGTCAAATGTTTGTATTATGGAACATTATAAGTAAATAAATAGAGGTTTCCAGTTTTGGACAGACTGTGTCTTTAAATTAATTTCCATAAAATTGCCATTCAACAAAATTCTACAAAACTTACCTTCTATAAAATATGATGGTATGGGATGAAACTGGAGCTTTTCTACATTGTAAACATAATGTTCTAAGCATGTTTACACATGAACAGTAATTGATTGATGGATGTGTAGTGTGTTGGTCTTGATGCTATCCAAATTGCTACCTAGTTACAGTTCTTGATTTTTTTCACATTTTTTACCCATTTGTGTAAACAATTGCTGACTCAGAAGAGGGAGAGAAATGAAGCAGCAAATGTGACTCAGGTGTGCAGACCACTTTCAGATGTCTGGAATAGTTTATTCTGGTATTGCCAATATATAGTTAACTGATCATATTAACTGAAGTGTTGATTACATTAAATAATGAGTTTTACATAGAAAATACATGAATATTTTGAGACTTTGAAAAGTGATCACAGTAAGAGGCTAATAACAATAAATGCAATTTTTTTAATAGTGTTCATTGTGTATAAATTTTTCAAAAATAAAAATTCTCATTTTGTTTGATCTGTTTAACAATAATCTTTAATAAATTAATGAATTATGGAATTACCTAATAGCATAATACTTTGTTTGATTGTCCATTCAATTGAAATCAATGGTAAATGAATCAGATAATTTCTTTGTGTTTAAAAGATATGTTGTCATGACTTATAATATGATTCTTATAAAATTTATTGGAAACAAAGTTTAGATAACTGTAAAAATGTAATGAAAAACATTCGTGCAGTTATCAAACTATTTCAATTTTCAGATATCAAATTCAATTGTTGCAAAGATCATATACACACTTTTAGTTTGTAAAGAGGCTGAAAGAAGTAACTGGTTATTGTTATGTTAGAAAATTATAATATTCATATTGTTAAAAATTGGAATATACTGATTTAGATTTTAAATATTTTTAGTCTTTTATAAGAATATAAATGTCACAAAGGTTTCATTGTTATAATAATGCAGATGAAACAAGTGGATTTGATATCTGTGGACAAACTAGCTACAGTGACTGGACTATGAAATTTCCTTTTTGTTGGGTTACAACAAAATGTCTGAAGTCTTGGAGGTTAGTGTGTTAACAGTTGATTTAAGAAATTTCCTATAAAGATGTACTCAATTTCAATTTTTAATAGGAAAAAAGATGTCCATTTTTTCCTTCCTTATTAAAAAATTCAAATGAAATTAATAATTAAGGTCCTATCAGAATTATGAATTTTTGAATTATTTTAATTTCAGCAAATTATAGAAAAATGTGTTATACGGCATCATTGTCACTTGTTTTATTATGAATTAATAAGATTAAAATATATATTTTAAAGTAAGCATTATTAATCATATTGATTATCTTTTAATATATATTATGGTATGAAACAAATGAATGCAGATGGTAAATTTTAGGCATAGTAACTGGAATCATTTTTGAAGATTAGTATTAGTATACTTGTTATATGATATTGTTTCATATATTCCAGAAATTTCAGTATTTTTACAGAGCTTATTTTTATAGATATTCACTAGGAGAATTTGCATTATTTATTATAGAGAATATTACAGGCTAATTTAATCAGGTGTTTTTGTTTGGTTTTTTAAATTTATTAAAATTTATCATTTGACAGTTATATTTGGAATATAAAATGTGAAATCATAACTATATGTATGCTACAGGTCATTTGTTGAAAAATGCTCTTCATTGTAAAATATAATTGCTTTTTACAATGAGAAAATTAAGCTTTCAACATCAGTTAATGTAAAAACAGTTTGAACCTTTAATGTAAAAACAGTTTTCATTAACAATTATGTTAATAATCTCTGCACACAAAGCTAGAACTAATTCAAAATCGTAGGCACAAAAAACCTTTCACACACTATTTCTAGCAGACAAATTAATGAGCACAAACGTTTTCGGCCGTTTTAAAAGGCCTTCTTCAGGTGCACTGAGGACGGTTGGAAAGTCGGATAGCCAATGTTAACGTGACGTCATTGTTTATGAGGGGTTTCCTCTTACAAGTGACGTCTTAGCAGAGAAGGTTTAAACGAAATTGACCTTGAAAAATATTTTAAGATTAGCCAAGATGCGTGAACTATTGTCGAAGATATGCAAATCGTGAAAGGCGGAAAAAAGGAAATAGAAAGAAAAAGGAAAAAGAAACCTGATAAATTTAGAAACTGCACAAGAGAACGAAACGGACAAGGAGAGGGTGGACCGGCCTATTTAATTAAGGGGGTTATCGAGGAGTGACCGCCAGGCAGGGGAAAGCGAATCTGCATCCCTGCTGTTAATGCAGTTTCCTTTGAGGGATTCTGTAAAGATCTCTATCGCTTCGATTGTTCTAAGTTTGCTAGAGTCAAGAATAGGAACGGTAATCCTAGCATCCTCCCATTCGGCCGTTATACTGGGTTCGCTTGCGTACTGGGCTAGGGTGGAATTAAATTTTTTGTTGCGCGCGTCGTACCTATGCTCAGCTATCCTTTTGGTAAGCGATCTGTTGGTTGAGCCTACGTAGGTTAATTTATTGCTTGGCTTAACTCTATTGTCCACCAGCGGAACAGAGTAGACCCCTGGAATCCTGGCTTCGCTGCATTTACCTATAAAATTTCCGCCTACAGGGCCCTGATCCGTAGGGCCTATACCCATTGCTCTAACACTAATGACGCGTTTCGTGAAATCCAGCACATCAAACGCATCGCCGTAGCCCACGGTTACAACGGTAAATTTATAGATGTGCTGGCCCAGAGAATACATGATCGCGGTGTTAACAAAGCCGTCAGTTCCAGTCATCATAATCTGCGAAGTAAGCAAGTTGTTGTTGATTTCGACCCTAGGTTGAGCCAAGCGTATAAAATCTTATCCAAAAAAGCCAAAGTTGGTCTTATGTACAAGCGCAGCCCTTCGATTTATAAGCTTCTAACAAATAACAAGGATAAATGCAGCGAATCCAGGATTCCAGGGGTCTACTCTGTTCCGCTGGTGGACAATAGAGTTAAGCCAAGCAATAAATTAACCTACGTAGGCTCAACCAACAGATCGCTTACCAAAAGGATAGCTGAGCATAGGTACGACGCGCGCAACAAAAAATTTAATTCCACCCTAGCCCAGTACGCAAGCGAACCCAGTATAACGGCCGAATGGGAGGATGCTAGGATTACCGTTCCTATTCTTGACTCTAGCAAACTTAGAACAATCGAAGCGATAGAGATCTTTACAGAATCCCTCAAAGGAAACTGCATTAACAGCAGGGATGCAGATTCGCTTTCCCCTGCCTGGCGGTCACTCCTCGATAACCCCCTTAATTAAATAGGCCGGTCCACCCTCTCCTTGTCCGTTTCGTTCTCTTGTGCAGTTTCTAAATTTATCAGGTTTCTTTTTCCGTTTTCTTTCTATTTCCTTTTTTCCGCCTTTCACGATTCGCATATCTTCGACAATAGTTCACGCATCTTGGCTAATCTTAAAATATTTTTCAAGGTCAATTTCGTTTAAACCTTCTCTGCTAAGACGTCACTTGTAAGAGGAAACCCCTCATAAACAATGACGTCACGTTAACATTGGCTATCCGACTTTCCAACCGTCCTCAGTGCACCTGAAGAAGGCCTTTTAAAACGGCCGAAAACGTTTGTGCTCATTAATTTGTCTGCTAGAAATAGTGTGTGAAAGGTTTTTTGTGCCTACGAACAATTATGTTGCAGTGAAGTTAGATCTAAAAATATAATTTGTTTTCTTCAGTACTATACAGATCATGAAGTGTCTGCTTGAAAATTTTTATACTTACAGGCTAGTAAAACTTTTATTTTGCCATTAATTTATGTTAGCTAGCATTGGTATTGTCAATACATTATTGTGTAATTGTATTATTGTTTTTATTAGCATACAGGTTAATATATATGATGATATTATTAGTGTTTATTATCTAATAACTGTAGCTAAACCTTACAAGATGCTATAGGAGTAAACATACTGATTACAAAATGAAAGCTCTTATTAACTTTTGAGATACTTTATGATATTCATAGAATATGAATATAGAAATATTTTGAAGAGATGAATATCTTTATAATTCAGGTAGTTTAATATCTGAAATAACTGTGGAGAGATGTAATGAGTCATGTTTTTGAATTAATAGATTTATTATGATCCCATTTTAACAAAAAATTCCTAAAATTTCCCCAAGTATATGGAAATAATTAACATGAGTTACAAATTTCAGAAGTAAGTTACTTTATTTAGTTTATCATTTTATATTTAGCAATTTTTTAGAAAATTTTGAAGCATAAAATTATATGAAATACATATATTTAGAATATTCTATAATAATATACACTACTTTTAATTGCTTTGGTTTCCTTAAACCTTAAGGTTTAAGGAAGATGTGATTAATAGTAGGTATTTCAGCATTGTTGCCCACATCATGGAAGTGGTTATTAGGAAGAAAAGATTAGAAGGTGCTAATTGTAACTTTCAAAAGATGGTCTTTTGAAAGTTACAGTCTGCTTTGTTTTTTAGAACAGCAGAAATATTGAGGTTTTGGAACTTTAGTTCTCATTTAAATTCATTCCACTAGACATTTTAGAGTTATTTTTTTTTACAGACTAAAGGTTGCATTCTCCTGAAAATGGGCATCAAAAACTAATGATCTTTCCCAACACTTTTTGGCCGAATGCTCTAAAGTCATTAGTTTTTGATGTTAAAGAAGCACTCCAATAGAGCAATTAAAGGTAAATAGTAATGTAAAGTTGGGGTTAAGTTGGAATCAACAGTAATATTACATACACTAAAGTTTCAAATATTCAGCATATTAGTTTTTCATTATTTATAGAACATCATTTTTGTTCATGAATTCATCAATAACACTGAAAACAGTATGAAAGAATTTTTAATTCATAATTCTACAGAGAAACTATATCTGATGCAGCAGCAAAACCTGACTATTTTCAAATACAGTAAGATCCTGCTTAATGCTGCCTCGCTTAACGCTAATTTGATATAACAGTCTGCTTGAAGCCTTAAAAAAAGCTCAAAATTTATGCCAATTTTAATTATTGCGGCATTTCATTGATTCGTACATAATATGATTATTTACAAACATGAACCAATCAGCAAAAGGTGGCAAAAAGGTGTACTTTCTTTAAATCTATGTTTGGTGCAATTTTGGAAAAAATATAACATCATGGATGCCATAGGAAATATTGACTTTGCTTGGCAAGAATTAACTGATAAATGCGTGAACAGAGTGTGGAAGAAGTTATGGCTGAAGATATCCAAGAATTCTCAACAAAAAGAGCCTATTGCTGTATCTTTAGGTTGACCCAGGGCTGGATTTACCAATCCAGGGGCCCTGGGCACAAATTCGGTGGGGGTCCCCCTTTAAGAGTAGGCAAATTTGATGATTTAGAAAATTTACACAAAATACTGTACTTTCAATTAGATTTGAACTAGGAAGTTGTAAATTTCATTTAAAAATAAGGTTATTGTAAACATACATATATTTTATTGTGTAAAACTAATTATTTTAATTTAACTGAAAAATACCCATGTGAAAGTTTTTTCCCGAAATTTTCCGATGTTTCATAGGTTTTTTTCCGGGTTTGGTTTTCTCTGTCTGTTGCCCTCATGATTAGGCCACACGCTTAGTGTGGCCTAATCATGAGGGGCAACAGAATCATGTTGCGGTAATAGAAAAAAAATTATGTTTAAACATAATTTTTTTTTTAGTTTTGTGGGGGCCCTGGGCACAGGCCCCAAATGCCCTTATGTAAATCCGGCCCTGGGTTGACCAAATTATCAACCTAATCGATACAGCAGCACTAGGAGATGTAGACAAGCAGGATACTGAGGAGTTACAGCAGGTTTCTGGTGAGAGCCTTACCAATGACGACTTTCAAGAACTGGAAGAACAAGAAATTCATATAGAACTGGAAAATAGTGATTCTGAAAATGAAGAGTGCATAAAATTTTTCTACAGATATCCTTAGTAGAAGTTTGGTAATGATAACCAAAATCATTGATCAAATTGTAGCGAATGATCCAGAATTTGAAAGGACTGCAAAAGCAAAACGAGGTGTTTTGGATGCAATCTTCTGCTGCCGACATTTGCTTAAGAGAAGAAAAAAGTGACTTTATTGCAAAAAAAAAAAAAAAGAAAACAAGAATTTCAGAAAAGTCCGGACCTTCGTCACTAAAAATGAACTTTACATTTCTGTGTGCATATGTTTGTGTTATTTAACATATATTATTATGCAAATTAATATAAAAATAACTTAAAATTAAAGTAAAATCTGTTTATTTTTTGTTGTGTGTTCACCTATCCCTATTTACACTGTTAAAATGACCTTGTTAACGCTGTTTTGCTTAGTGCTTAGTGCTTTGTTGTCTAGGAATGCATCCCCTGTGTTAAGCAAGGTCTTACTGTATATGTATATGACACAGCCTTATTTAATGTTAGATGTAATTTATGAATATGGAACTGACCATCATAATATTGCATTTTATTACATACGGTGATGTAACCAGAAATTACAAATAGGGAAAGCAGGCAAAATTTTTTTGCCTGCTTTTTATTATAAAATTTATAATTGACATGTAGGTGATTGACATTAAAGCCTAATTTCAGATCAAATTTTTGTACATTTTTCTTTTAACTCTTTAAACATGTAATCAACCAAAATTGGCTTAATTTGTTCTAGATGAGATCAGCCGAAAAAAAGTTGTTTGAATGGTTTTGCTATACACATTTCCCTTGTAGCCTGAAGGGTGAAACAATTTCATCTTCAAGTATACAGAGAGAAAATATTTTCAGAGCTTAGAATTTAGAGCAGGATTGTCCAACCTTTTTTTTCTAATGGCCAAATTAGAAATTTAGGTATATTCAGGGGGCCACAAAGGTACTTCATATAAATACAGTATATGCTTTTAAAAAGTTAAAAATGTGATTATCAAATTTTAATAACAAATATACCCTATATAATTACAAAAATACTGTATTATTAAGTAAAATACTGACAATAAAATAAGAAATTATATTCACATGGTACTACTATTAATTCTAAGGATGTTAGTTAAATGGGAATCACTCAACCTATTTCTCTCAGAAATTTTGATGTTTTTCATACACGAAAAGAATTGTTCACAACAGTAGGCCTATGTACTACCCCACATGCATAATAGTTCTCTAGATGAAACAGTTTTCTAACACCAATTACTCCATTTATGACATCAATGTACATCCAGTGAATTTTTGTGACATACTTTACCAAAATAAACGAAAATATACCTAAAAAATTAAGGGTGCAGTAGGCCGCATAAAAATATTAAGTGGGTCGTGGGTTGGAAATCCCTGGTATAGAGCATGTTTGTTGGTTGGATTAGATTCTTGCAGTCATTTTTCACAAATGGATCAAATATTTTCAATTGGGAATAAGTCTGGTGAGTTTCCGAGTCAATCCAAGAGATTTATTTTTTTTTAGATGTAACCATTCTTTGGCTGTTTTGCATGTATGACATTTAGCTCTAGCTTGTTGAAAGATTTCATCATCATCATCATCATCATCATAATGAAAATGATCTTCCATTGTTGAAATAAGAAAATATTCTAAAGTATCACAATACACACAATCATTTACTGTCTCATTAAGTAATCACAAATTTTTGAGTACATTATAGTCAAATGAACCCACCTCGTAACTTTAGTGGGAAATTTAATGACTCGTAAAAGTCTGGATTGTTGCTTTCACATTCAAGCATTAAACTTTTTTTTTCATTATTTAAATCAACACAAAATGCTTTCATCACTAAAAATGACTTTTTGCCATTGTTCAGGCATAAAACATTTATATTTTTTGTCTCAGGTTAATTGTTTTTTCTTTTGAACTTTTGTCAAATGAGGTTTCTTTTTGCTTTTGGTGCTTTATAACCCATCTCCTTCAAATAATTGTAAACTTTTTTTTTTTTTTTTGAAAGTGGTTTTCCAATTACAGATTTCAATTCTTGTGACATTTGTTGCAAGCTTGCATGTCTATTTTGTTTTATGGTTTTTCTAAGTACTGATTTCTGACTTTTCTGAAGTAAATTTTGGATGATGAGAGTGTTTTTCAACATTTAAACTTCCAGTTTTATTGAATTTTTGAATTATTTTTTGCACTTTAGACTGTAAACAACTCACTTTCCTTGCTATTTCTTGTTGATCAATATTTTCATTTAAAGCAATAATTTTGACTCTGATTCATGCTTGATTGTGGTTTCATGTCTATGGTGTTTATTCTGCTTTTGTGATAATTGCTGAATGGTAATTTATACAACACTGTGTGCAAATTATATTGTGATACAATTTATGGAATTGCAGTAAGTTACAAGTACTGTTACTTAAAATTGAACAATATTTACTAACTAGAATTTTTCCTGTCAAACATGACAGAATATTTTTTTATAAGAAAATAGAGATTGAAGAATTGAGAAGAGCTTCAATTTGAGTTTGATGTTGTGATGCTGTTTCTGCAGCACTTGTTGACAAAACCATTCTTACTCATTGTTGCTCAAGTCGGACTTCACGGCCTTCAGGGGTCTTGATGGTTCTTATTCTTTTAGATCTAGAATTTGCTTGACCAATTTTACTCTTATGTTTGCCTCTAGGAATTTCTTTTTGACAAAATAGCAAGTCTTCTTAATTCCATGTGATAAAACAAAGATGCATTGTACTTATGTTAGTTAGATGAGCGATAACGCTTTCTAAATAATGAGCTTGGTAGATTGTTACTTTTGATTAGATGATAGAATGTCACATGGTTGCAATGGAAAGATTTTTTTAAAAAATTTGTTGAAGTGACATAATGCGGCTATCATTTTTAAAATTTAAATTTTAAATTCAATTAAGTTTAAAATATGGCATTTGCTAAAATATTTAAAAATACAACTTAAGGAAAATTCCCTCGTCAAGCATGAACTAGATGAGGTCACTGATGTCACTGCAACATAAGTGTAGTCACTGATCTGAAATCAAATGTTTGTTCTAAGGCAATATTTCTGCAAAATAAATAGCCTACACTTTCTGTCAGAACATAAAATGAATGTAACCAAAATTTCATTTTGATTGGAAAAATTGCAGGAGTTATAAGGAATTCACACACACACACACAGATGACTGCTTTTCTAGTAGTAATTAATTTAATATTATTCTAAACCTTTTGAACATGATTTCAAATATTGTAAATTTTTTGAACATCATTCACTTAAGTAAAAATTTATGACTTTTTAACACGTTATTTAAAAATGAATTTTTTAGATTAAAATACAGCTAAAAAGACCTGGCTAAATAATATCTTATTTAATTTTTTTTCATAATTTTTTTATTTCATTTAGTTATTGTGATTCAAGGGTTGGCACTTTCTGAAGGAGTTAAATAATTCTAGACTTTTGACTGACTGTATTTTTAGTAAGGTATGCTAATTAATAGACTACTTACATTCAAAAATGCAAAATTTCTTTGCACTGTCATGCAATTTTTTCTGAAGAATTATTAAGAAATGCTCCAATTTTTTGCATAAGATAAACTACTTAGAACCCTTGACTGACTTCATTATTTTTTTTTTTAATTCTTGACTATATTTTTATAATTTTAAATTTATTTTAAAATAAAAAATATTAATGTTGAGATATATTTATGAAAAAAATATGAAAAATAAAGGTAAATATGTATATAAATTAACAATCTATCTAGATATTTAATTGAGACAGTTCAGAAAAAGATTTTAAATGCAGTTTATTAGTTTGCAAACTTTTTGTGTGGGAATGAGTGAATGTTTAATTTCAAATCCACATAAAATTTCACCATTAAATAATGACAAAGAGTTTTGAAGTAAAAATGAATTTTCTTTTTGGTTCTTTTTGAAACTTTGTTTTGGTTTTGGTTTTTCATGAAAATCAAAACTCTGATTTCATAAGTGAGACTGACTCTTCTTTATTACTAGATCACAATCATTTAAACAGGCAGTGCTGTTCTCAATCACTTCACTTAACATGTAAGTGAAATGATTGAGAAAAAGTAAAATAGTATCAATTTCACTTTTTAAAACACAGGAAAATCTTATGTTCTGGTGAATTTCTCTAATTAATCTGTGTAGGCAAAATTTTTATTTACACTGAATGGATCTGGCTAATTTTTAGTTTTGTTATTACTACAAAAAATCAATATGATTTCTACAAATTCCTATAAATTGTATAATTTTTCAAAATACTTGCATATATTAACTTTTTCATTTTTTGTAGACATTGATTTGCCTTGTCATGAGTCTTGCTTTTGTGGTAAAGTTTCAGCAATCTTTTTCTATTTTGGTTGTTTGCTTTATTAATAGAGATTCCTAGGAGTAATATAAAAAAGAAATTCTTGTAATTATAATTTTCAAATTCATTAAATTTTTTATTATCATTTAATAAAAAAATATATTGTGTATAATTTAGTAAAAAAAAATTCTTAAAAAATTTAATTTTTTCCCAGCAATTTACTATATGTATATGTTGTATGTGTATCTAATCTAATATATATATGTATCTAAAATCTAATATATATATAATATATATATATATTAGATTTACTATATGTACTGTATTTTACGAACTATAAGATGCACTTTTTTCTTCGAAAAATTGCCTCCAAAATTCAGGTGTGTCTTATAGTCTGTAGCGTCTTATAGGTATTTTTTTTTTTTTTTTTTAAATTGCCTTCAAAATTCAGGGGCGGCTTATAGTCCGTAAAATACGGTATTTACTATAATGTATGTACTGTATGTACAATTTACTATATGTATAGTGTATCTAATATATATATATATATATATATATTAGATACACATACATATACATATAGTAAATTGCTGGGGAAAAATTAAATTTTTTAAGAATTTTTTTTTACTAAATTATACACAATATATTTTTTTATTAAATCATAATAAAAAATTTATATATATATATAATAAGAAGACATTGTTTATTGCCAGTTCATTTCCAGATACTAATTTTATTTCTCCAGAGTGATAAAAATATTGTCATGTGGCAAAATTTGCACTATACAGTGGAAATTCTGATTGGTACTTTGTGTAATAAAATGGTATCTAATAATAATCTATACTACAGTAGAGCATTGATTAACCAACTTATCGGTTAACTGACCGCGTTCTAGTCGGCAAATTCAAATGTCCACTAGTGATGTGGCGCTCCAATATTTGGTTATGTCTTGGCTACTTTAATATTATTTTTGTTAAATTTTTGCATGTTTTAGCTGGCAGCACTGGCTCGACCATGAAAGGGAGGCTAGTATTTTAAACCAGGCCTAATACACTATACTAATAATGTATTTTTTCATACTTTTCGGTTATCCGACTTTTCAGTTATCTGACCAACCCCAGTTCCCAATTAAGTCGGATAATAGATGCTCTACTGTACTTCTAATAAATTACAAATGTAATTTAATTATGCAAACGTGGAAAACGTTTGCATAATTAAATTAATAATTTCTCAGAGGTATAAGGTGTCTGAATAGTATTGTTTTAATAAATTACATTTAGCATGAAATTTGCTGTGTTGTATACATTTGAGAATAGGTTTTTTTTCCTGCCACACTATGTACCTGTTTTACCATAGACACACACACATTTTGTTATATATAAAGTTAAGTCCTCTTTGAATTGTCTTGTATTTGCATCTTTTATATATATATATATATATATACACACATACATACATATATATAAGATGTACGTATAAGGCAATTCAAAATGAACTTTACAACTTTTTAAAGCATATAGAATTTTAATCAGAAGACTTACAGAATTGGTTAAGGTGTTAATTTATAGCTAAACACATAAGATTTTATTTCAAACAGTAACATTGTTTGATTGGTGATATGGCAGCATCCTACCTTGAATATAATTTCTTGCCAAACTTGAAGTATTTTAACTGTTGTCACTTTCATAACTGCAGCAATGAATTTGAATTTTAAGTGCAGCAAGTTTTGTAG
Source organism: Centruroides vittatus (assembly GCF_030686945.1). Taxonomy (NCBI): domain Eukaryota; kingdom Metazoa; phylum Arthropoda; class Arachnida; order Scorpiones; family Buthidae; genus Centruroides; species Centruroides vittatus. The sequence continues at coordinate 2,062,132 of NW_027122335.1, forward strand.
GCAAAGGTGGATTAAATGCTAGATCTTTAATGAAACTTCCAGAAGAAAAAATTTAGGTGTCAAAACTGGGGAATGAGAGTTATTGATAATTTTTAACTCAATTAAAAATTATCCCTATATCTGGGAAACATTTATTGAGGAAATCTGGACATCTGTATAAATATTATACAGATACAGTGGAAACCCTGATTGGTACTTTGGATGTTGCAGAAAGTGCACACATCCTTCTGTGTCAGTGTTTTTTAACCGGGGTGCCGCGCCACGATTGGGGTGTCGCAAAGTTTAGGACCTTTAGGAATTTTCTTGGAAATTTACTTACGTGTAGTTCAAGATAACTCATTGTCAGTATTTTGACAAAATTCAATGGACTTAAATTTTGATTTTGAACACGTAGAAACACTATTTTTGCGTTAAAATGCTACTTCAAACTGTCAATTTTTTAAAAATTTTTTCCTGGGGAGGGAATCCCTCTCTGGACCCCACCCCAGCATTGTGCATAATATTTGTTTTGCAAAAAGTTCATCTGCCCCCCCTTTAAGCTCTCCTTTCAGATTCTAGATCTGCTGCCAGTCAAGGGTGCCACGATTTTTTAGTTTTCAATCGGGTGCCACTCAATGAAAAAAGGTTGAAAAACACTGTTCTGTGTCATCATTATTTAACTGTAGAATGAGAGAAGTTTCCATCCTGTACTATACTACACTATTGATGGTTCCTGTGTGGAAAAAGAAGGGACTATATACTTTATTTTTGCCGAGAATACAAAGCACATTTATTTTTTGATTGTCAGGAATTTGTTCCACAATTACTTGTGGATTTTTGAAGCTCTAAATTCTGTTGTAGGTGATCACTTTACCACTGAGATGTAATGACTCATCATTGAAGATAATGTTTAGGAATGTCTCATCTTCTTCAATTTAATGTAACATATCTTTGTTATGGTGAACAGAACAACCACTCTTAACAAAATTTCTAATGCAAGAGTAAATTGAAGACATTGTGGCAAGAACATTTAATTCATTTTTTGAAGTTTCTGGGAAAATCACCTAATGTTCTATATGATCAATGTGATGATTTTCACGTCAAATACTATATAATAAAATGGAGAAAACACTGAGATCTGTGATATATGTATGTTTTCTTATCTCAAGCACTTTTGACGAACCTATAATCGTCGTCATCAGGTGAATACGGAAATTTACTAAAAATTAAATGGAAATAATCCGATGAAGAACAGAACGCTTAAAATTTAAATTAAAACTTTTGTCAAAACCATTAAGAACACATAGCAAATACTCAAATGTGTTCGAAGTTGAACGAGCAGTAAGCTCCGTGATATGTGAAGTGGCGCATGCGTGGATCCAGGCTCACGCTATACGTATACTGGAGGATGCTAATAGCTGCTTAATCACTTGTACAGTGTGACCCATATACTGGGCAGGTTGAGGGTAAGAGTGCTGCATGTATCCAAGGTGGTAGTAAGAAGAGATTCCCATGTAAAAACAAGTTTCTGATGTTTACAGCTCTTGAGCATAATTGATTGGGCCATAGCGAGTTGTAACCCTGCTCAAGTACCTTTTTTGTAAGCTCTGTGGTGTGCTTACCCCTCACAACATCCTTTTGGTGCTCCACAAGGCAGCTCGCAAGCATTCTAGTAGTGGCCCTGATATATCTTGTGTTTACTCCTGTTGCAAGATTCTGTAGTACATATAATGTCAATCTCAGTGTTTTCTCCATTTTATTAATGTTCTATATTTACTCTGTATTTAGGGCAGATTGCAGGTGGTTAATTATATTAGTTGATTGGCCAGTATGTAACTGAGTTATGAGTCAGGAAATTATATCTGTTCTGTGTGCATAAAAATTGACCAAAGAAACAGTTAACAGATTCAAATTGAGTTAACATACTCTAAGATCTTCAATTTTAAGTCTATTTGGTTGATCCCTACAATACTGGTTGTGAAAATGCCATTGAACCATTGCATAGTGTAAGATTTCGCAAATCTAGCAGGACAAAATTATATTAAGAATGGAACAATTTAATTGTAATCAAAATATATTTACAATAATTAGAATAAATATTAAACATAAAAGAAATGTAATTTTATACTGTAAAGTACTATTTTTAGTATCTTAGGAAACCGACACTAACTGCGGCCGGTAAAACTTCCATTAACCTAACGGGTACTTTACGCGGATTCAAGATTAGTTTGCCAGGCCTGGGCTTTTACGCGTGCACCAAAAAGAATTAGTAAGAATAACGACAAATATCAAGTCAAAGTAAAAGTATCAAATATATTTAATTAGTAAATAGAATTTATTATGTACAATTGTCTATAATCCAAAACAAAAAATTTATTAACGAAAATCAACAAGTCAACCCACAATAAAACTTAGCTACTTAGCTTAACTTAATATTATTTCCCCTTTGAAAATTCGACAAATCAAATACTTAGGAACTATGAACAGAATCTCTTACGAACTAAACGTCTATCAGTCACCTCACTATACTAGGAACCTGTTTTCTCAATCTTTTCGCTATCGTCAAATCATCAATCAAATTCCTCTTTAACACCTTGGATCGCCTAATTCTCAATCTGGACTTCAACCAGGAATCACCTCGCTCTGGAATTTACCTCGCTTTCTTTGGTTGACGTGCTGGTTTTATGCTGTGAGGTGATGTCACAACTCAGCTGGGTTACTCCCCTTATTTACATACTTAGTTTTCTAACATTAAGTTTCTTTCTGGCAGCTTTAATTTTCCGACAAAAGCTTATAAACCATTTACAAAGTATTTAGCACAATTTTCTGGGATGTTATTACGGTTTAGTAAGTATTTCTTTACTAGTGAGTGTGGGGATCCCCCCTCCATTTTTTTTTCTCTGCGGACTGTTTATTAAAGACCAACAACTGCCGAATTATCAGGCTAGCAAATGGCTATAGTAATATTAATAATTTAAGTTAATTTGGTACTAGAGTTAGGCGTTAGGCGCCATCTCTTGCTAAATTTAATATTAATTTTAAATAATTTATTTAGGCCTAACTGGAAGAAAAGAATTGGCCCGAAGCGGGACTCGAACCTGCAACTTCTGCTATCCGTGCAGACACGTTACCAGTTACGCTACCTGGACCTTCGGTCCGATCTCCCTTCCAGTTGATATAAGATTACCGTACGACCATCGACGGTCATTACAATGCCGGCTGGGGACACATTAATTGCCCACGTCCTCCCAAAGGCACTCAACCGGCCATCGCAAACCCCGGCAAGGCATATATATATAAATAAACAACTAACCCGTTATACATAAAGACCAACAACTGCCGAATTATCGGGCTAGCAAATGGCTATAGTAATATTAATAATTTAAGTTAATTTGGTACTAGAGTTAGGCGTTAGGCGCCATCTCTTGCTAAATTTAATAATTAGAATTTAAATAAATTTAGGCCTAACTGGAAGAAAAGAATCGGCCCGAAGCAGGACTCGAACCCACAACTTCTGCTATCCATGCAGACACGTTACCAGTTACGCTACCCGGACCGCTTCGGGCCGATTCTTTTCTTCCAGTTAGGCCTAAATTTATTTAAATTATTTAATTAAAATTCTAATTATTAAATTTAGCAAGAGATGGCGCCTAACGCCTAACTCTAGTACCAAATTAACTTAAATTATTAATATTACTATAGCCATTTGCTAGCCCGATAATTCGGCAGTTGTTGGTCTTTATGTATAACGGGTTAATTGTTGTTTATTTATGGACTGTTTATTTCCACTGGGCAGTGCAAGTGCGCGAGATTTTTTTTCCTACGGTGTTCGTTCCTTCATGAGTTGGTTTATCTTCTTTTTTTTTTTGTTACTAATAAGAGAGTGGTGGGGAACCTTCGTTCTAAATAAACATAAGCCCCAAACAAAATATAATAAAACGAAAAAATAATAATAAAATAAAAATAACGCTCGGACTCAGTTCCTTACAATACATTACATATTATCACAACTATTTCTATCGTCAGAATCTGTAGCCTTACTACAAAGAGAATCACTATTCTTTTCTTGTATATTTGTTGGTGCTGTTATTTGGATATTTGGAGCCTGTATCAACTTTGTTACCTCAGGATTAACAACTACTCTTGTTTGCTTTTCTTGTTTTCTTCTTGTAGATGTAATTACTGGATCTGACATCAAAAGATTATGTAGTAAATCTTTACTTGCTTGGATTCTTGACACTTTTCTTGTGTCTTCTAGATGCAGGTTTCGGAATTCCTTATGGGGAGACTCCTGTGCTTCTTCAGACATCTGTTTTCAATTCAAAACAAAAAGTTTTGTATTACTTCTGAACCATAAGTATCTTGAGGAGAGGAACTGGTATTGAATACCAATTATATAAGCATACAAATTTGCAGTCTCATTACAATACTTTTTAAAGGCAGATATATTTATCTTGTATTCACAGGTCAAAGTGTGCAATATTACATGAAATTGCTCAATGACTGATCAACCCATTATATTAGAACAACAATTCTCAACCTTCTTAGCTCGACAATCCCCCAAATAGTAAATATAAATAAAATTAATATTTTGCAGCTCCCGCCCCCACCCAAAGGAATAATAACAGTAAGCCTTACTATTACTAATTGAATTTTGACTGTAATTATAAATGTAAATTTTTAAAAATTTTATATAATCACATTGCACTAATTTTATACATTAAGAAAATACCAACAGTATAAAAAATGTAATACAACTATTCCTATTATTTTATGTCGCTGTGTTTATAACAATGGGTATGAACATGCATGTATGATGTGTACATACTTGAGCAATTTACAAGTTCCAACTTGATGTGTACTGTACATGCTCTTTGTAATTTGATCTCCTTCTATAATACTCGCTGTGAGAGTATGCTTGAACATGCAATATGGATGCGTTTGAACAAGTCATGCTGTCACTAGTATAAAAGAGGCGTTGGCGATTGCACCACTTCAGTTAAGTTTGGAATGTGAACCATGCGTCTGGTGCTTTTATTTTAGTGTGCAGTCAACCGTGAAACTGAATTGTTTTTTTTAAATTTCTAATGCAAAATGGATACATTTGTGAAAAAATGAAGTGAGCCATCTACATCCAGTGAATCAGTTGGTAAAAAGACAAGGTTGTACAATGACAATTATTTAAATTATGGTTTCACCTCATTGGATGGAAAGCCACAGTGCATTGTTTGCTCTCAAGTTCTCTCCAACAAATGCATGAAACCATCAAAATTAGTTCAACACTTAAAACTAAACATCCGGCTCATAAAAACAAACCCTTGGAATTTTTCGAAAGAAAATTACATATCTTGAGAAATCAACAAACTTCTATTTGTAAGTTAAGCCATACTGATAAAAGTGTACTTGAAGCATCTTATCTCGTAGCATTAAGAGTAGCTAAGATGTCCAAACCCCATACAATTGCCGAAAACCTCATATTGTTTGCCGCAATTGATATGGTCATTGTTTTAATAGGTGTGGAAGAAGCAAAAAAATTGAAAAACATTCCGCTTTCTAACGACACAATATCAAGGCGAATCGATGACATGGCTGCCGACGTTCGCAATCAGATAATTCATCAAGCGAGTCCAAGTGAATTTTTTAGTATTGAATTTGATGAATCAACAGATGTAACAAACATGTCTCAGTTCTTATGTTTTGGAAGGTGTGAATGTGATAGGGACACATCAATCAAAGAAAATATGTTGTTTTGCAAAACAGTACTGGGTCATGCAACAGGACAATGTCTTTTTGATGTTTTTCATGAAGCTGCAAGAAACTATACTAACATTGATTGGACAAAATGTATTGTAGTATGTAGTGATGGTGCAAAGGCGAGGGATTAATGAAAATATTAAGAGATTGTCTTATACCAAGGGCGGAATGGATGCACTGCTTCCTTCACAGACATGCTCGTCACAAAAAATATGCCAGAAAATCTCAATCAAATTCTTTGTGAAGCTGTAAAGTTGGTTAATTTTATTAAAAGCTGACCATTACAGAACAGGCTGTTTGCTAAACTATGCGATGAAATTGGCGAAAATAAAAAATCTCTTTTTTTCCATACAGAAGTTAGATGGTTATTGCGAGGGAAAGTGTTAACCCGGGTATTGGAATTGCAAGATGAATTAATAATATTTTTCCTGGATAAACAAATGCCATTCTCATTGTTTTTACAGAATAATGAGTGTATTGTTGGCTTACTTAGCTGAGTATTTTTGCATTTAAACGACTTGAATGTGAATTTACAAGGACGTAATAAAAACATTTTATTAATGAGAAAAAGTTTATGCGTTCATTAAGAAGCTTGATATATGGATTATTCGCCTTCAAAACAAAAATTTGGATATGTTCCCACTCACTTTGGATTATATTGAGAAAAATTTGAATGAACAAGACACTATTATTCACCACAGTTTGGATTGCATGAAGATGCATTTGCGTGAGCTAAAAACTCAGTTGATGGAGTATTTCCCGGAAGATAAAAATGATTTCTCGAAGAGATGGGTACTGAATCCATTTAGTGAAAATGTTGTTGCCACTGCTAAGTTACCGTTGAGATTCACAACCAGCTCGTCGAAATGTCTGCCATTAAAATGCTACAACTACAATTTACATCTGAAGATTTAAATACGTTTTGGCTTGCTCGTCAACATGAATATGGAAATTTAGTCACAGAAGCATTGAAAATATTCATCTCTTTTGCCACATCTTATCTCTGTGAAAAGAGTTTTTCATATATGGTTGCACTAAAAACTAAATACAGGAATCGTCTTTTATCACTTGAAAACAATTTGCTTTTGTGTGTTTCTAACGTAGATCCACGTATGGAGAAAATTTTAAATGAAAAACAAATGCAACTATCACATTAATTTCTTTTCTTTACATATGTACTTATTGTAAGTAAAATGTTTATAAGTTTATAATAAATGATTTTTTCTCGTAAAATGATTTTATTATTGTTTCACGACTTCCCCTTTAATATCACCGCGACCCCCAGATTGAGAAACACTGTATTAGAAGCCACATCTACATTTCCTCCTCCTTGCTTTGGAGTGTCCAACAATAGACCTGTTTCTGATTTAATTCTGTCTATTATGAATTTCTTTCTCTCTATAACATTTTGTTTTTCTTTGAACATAGGACACTGCCATTTCTGTACATCCAATCTGTACCCAATAAGTAAAACACATTCCATCAATCTTATTTGCACATGTAGCATAGATAAATCCCTAGAAAATGTCTGAACATCACTATTACATCACCAAACTATTTTAAAATTATTCATATCTTTTGATGTTGCTTGGCAAATGTTTTATTTTTGGGTTGCCCTATTTTATCATCATATCATGATTTTTCAACAAAAAAAAAAATGTATAATTCTTGTCTTGACAGTACCTGTAAAAAGTTCATTATTTTGCATAAACTCATTTTATTGCATTCAAAATTTCATTGTACGAGGTCTATAGATCTTCAAAATTATAAAAAATATGAAATCTAGATATACAAAATTTTTTTTGGCAGTGTTACAATCATTAATTGTAATTAATTTTTGATTAACTTGCCAGTATAGAGAGGTGGTATACAATACACATTATTAGAGAGGTGTCATTTTATTACAAATCTAAAGATTTGAGAAACCATTTACAAATTTAATTTAAACTACATACCTTGATGTAAATGTTTCATGATGATTCAGTGAAATTCCTACAAAAGATTTAATTTTGCAACCAAACATTAGAAAGTGACAGTCATTGCTCCAGAACTCTCTTCAACTAATCAAGTTGAAAGTCGTTTTTTGAACAGTGATTAACAATACAAGCAGGCCGTATAATGTTGCAATTTTTTATGGATGGCTTGTTTGATGTATCAGCTTTGCTCTTAAAAGGTTGTGAATATATTATATGTTATTTTTATGATTTTCGTTCTGCTAGATTTGCAAAATCTTACATTGTGCATTGTTGAGGATTTGTTTTCTCAAATCAAAGCCTACAGTGAACAATGTCTGCATCAGTGAAAGCAGCCATTTTGAAATGTATGCCTCATTGATGGAATTTAATACTTTGACACTATATATAACAAACTTTGATATGTTTTGCTATAAATTAATTTACACTTTAACTGATTTCTATAAGTCTCTTGATGATAATTCTATAGGCTTTGAAAGTTGTAAAGTTCTTTTTGAATCACCCTGTATAATGTAAAATTTGCAGAAATAATTTCATTATACAGAAATGCTTAATCTAAAATTGTCTACCTGTAGCAATAAATTGTTTAAAAAGAATGAATTCAGTTTTAAATTATAAAAACTATTGTAATTTAAAACTTCATTCTACTTAAATAGAATGTAAAGCAAATGATTATAAAAACTTCAGAATATTATTGTTGCTTAAAGCTTTTAAATGTTATGATTTTCACTTTCATTTTTAAAATAGAGGTTATTAATCTTAAAACAAATAAAATTTAAAAGCTTATATTTTTTGTATAAATGTGTATTTATTTTATTATTCCTGGATGCTGATGATGATGATTTATTCCTTAATACTTATATACAGATGTTTAAGAGTATTCATAATTAAATCATTTAAAGAACTGGACCATAAACAAATATAACATACCTACAAACTTATAAGTCTAGCAGAATGGTGTTTACTTTACTTTACAAATGTTTTCCACGTTCTTTTAAGATCTGCCTCAGGTTTAAACTTCTAGAACGACATTTCCATTTTTAACTTTTTACAATGTGATGCTCCCAAGAACATTGGCTTTCTTTAAATTTAAATTTGACTTTGACCAGTTGGAAAGTATACATCATTCTGATGGACTCATTCTAGATTTGAATGTATATTACAGTATATTTCTAAAAGTATTATTATTGGGCTTGTTAATTTTAAGTCTAGATGAAGAATAAATAAATTCAACAGTATAACAATGATTTACTTATTAATTAGGGGCATCTGCAGTTTGGTGGGATAATACTTAATAAAAATGTTCTTTCAATATAGAAGTAAAAATATGAACTATTTTCATTGAGTATTCTAGTTAGTGCTGAGCATTTGGCACCCATTTTTATACCCAGGTCTTAAGTTTATAATTATTACCCAAGATGGTGCATACAGTATTAAATTAAAAAACTAAATGAGCAAAATGTATAGTAAACTATTTAGCTATTTTTAATTGAATGTTCTTTTAAATGAATTATTGTTTTCAATTTTTAAGAGATCAGTTTTGCAAACTAAAATTTTTAACTGATTAGAATTGTTAATTTTAGAAAGATATTTTTTGGAATGATTAAATTATTATAATTTAAATATAACTGTTAGGATCTTAGAGTGTAAAGATCTCTAATCGTAAAATTACTGTTTAATATCTAACAAAGAATTGGTTATAATGGTTGGACTGGACTCCTGCTTGTCTAACTGACCTGAACAAAAAACATCCCCAAATCTCGCGCCCACATGTAAGTGTAACATGATCAGTTCCAGATTTCCACCCTGGTCATTAGGTTTTCACACATGCAAAAACAACCGACCCAACAATAACATTTTATGATATAAAAGTAATTTATTCTATTGTTAATCCATAACTATAAAGCTATATGATGTAAGGGGAAAAAAGGCAGGTTTTTTTTTTATATTTATTATGCATTAATAAATCCTGTAATTTATTACAAAAGAAAAATTTGTTAAATTTGAAAATTTATTAGAATTTTTATAAAAGATACTAAACTGGAAGAAAATTTAATTGGAGTTAGATTACAATCATCATTTTAATTGGAGTTAAATTACAATCATCATTTTAAAGTTTTGATTGTTATACAATCAAAACTTTTAAAATGATGATTGTAATTTGAATGATACTATATATTTATAACTTTTAAACCGTTAATACTATTCTCAAATTGAAGGCATAAGTAATTGCAAGGGTTTTGGAGAAAGTTAAAATATTTAGGAAAAGTTGATAGATATTAGATTTTTTAGAGTTTTCTTACATTTATAATTTTGTTTAGCTAAAACATATTATCGTAAATTTGCAAAATGATTTAAAATTTAAATGTGCCAATTGATATTATGTTTTGCTATGGGTTTCACCCAATCCTCCTCAAGCATTTCGTGACATACTCTTCCATATTAGATTTTATAATAATTTTTGATATCAACAATTAATATTAGGTTTGAAATTTCTAGTTAGACTATTTTTAAAAATAAAAATATAAAAGCTAGCATGTAATTTTAAAAATTATTAATAACTCTCATTAAAAGTAAGCATCTGTAATTATCAGAACATTAAAATGAAAACGATATGCAGTATGATGGCATAACTGATTTTAAATGATTCTAAAATAATTTATTTTATTATTTTTTTATTTATTTTATACATCTTTAAGATGTGTAAAAATTAACTCGTTAGACAAATTTGTGCAAGATTAAAAATTTGCACATGAAGTGTATTGGAAAAACTTTGTGAACTACACTTGTCTATTAGTTACATTTCTATTATAAAAGTAATTTTCTGTTCATATTTTAAAGAAAGTTTTTTGTACAGTACATACTTGCTACAAATTTTATTTAATTTTATACCTTATTTATGTCAACAAATTAATTCTTTACACATGACATAAATCAAAAAAAATTGTAATTCTTAGAGAGAGAATATCATTTATTAGAATGACCCTGATGATTAGGTTGCCAGCACAGCTTGAAATTGCACTTCATAAGCATATAGTTTCACATACTACATCAGCTGAAGTTATTGAAGGAACAAAATTCTGTTTTTAGACTTAAGGATGAACTTCATAAACTTGATAAATCATTTCTTATAGTAATGGCAATAATAAAACATTTAATTTTTAAAGCATAGTTTTATGAAATCTTTCATTATCATAATTCCTAATGTGTAGAAACAAAAATAATTTAGATTCGGTTATAAATTTTTACAACTCGCCATAAATCTTTAATAAAATACAATGTTCTTTAAATAATTAATTTTTTAAAATTTATGAACTTTAAGCTATTTTTTTTAAACAAAATTTAATTTTTGTTTCTACTAAAAATTGGACTGAATATATTTAAGAAATAAACTTGATTTTTTGAAACCAACTGTTTTTGGATTATATTAAACAAAAAATAAATCTGTGATACTCATTACAATCCTGTGTATTTTAGCAAATAAAGAAATAGATAAATAAATATCCAACTCGGCTATAAACATTTAATAAACCATCAATACACCTTTATTGCTGAGATATGTTTATTCAAAACACTAATGTTTTTGGCCTAATAGAATAGGCCATCTTCAGATTTAACTGTTGTATCTTAGTGTTTTGTATAAACATATCTCAGCAATAAAGGTGTATTGATGGTTTATTGAAGAAATATATTTGCTAACATATTGAAATATTATAAATTACATGGAATACAGGAACATAATGAAAAGTTTGAAATGTTTTTCTATATTCTTTCTGTTATCAGTTGCTGTAATATTATTCATTCAGTTATTAATGCACTTTTCTTAAGTTCTTTAAGTATTATTTTATTTCATAGTTAAGAAATTTATATTTACTTATCACTTAGTTCAAATATTAGTAAAGATTTAAACCAAAGTATTAATGAATAGCATTTTTCTGAAATCAATTTCATAAATTACATTTAATTTTTGCATGCCCAAGTTTTATTATTATGATTTATTATATAAATGCCCATTAATGATGAAAAATAAATGTTATTTATTGTAAAATTTAAATTAAAAAAATTTTCATAAAAATTTAAATATGTATTAAAATTTCTGTTACTATTTGTTCAATAATAAAGAAAAATTGAGTACATCTGAATATTATTATTATTATTATTATTTAATTTATTAATTATACTTTAAGTAAAATATTAATATATAATATTTAAATAATTTTATAAATGATTATATTTAAATTTTAATATTATATTGAATTTTATTATTTTTAAATTTTGAAATAACTTTATGGATAATGTAGCAGGAGAATATGGTGCAGGAACATTTCATTCATGATATCCTTAATATATGTATATATGCATATCTTAATGCATAAAGTTTTTTCCAGATTTATTAATTATACAGTACTATGAAAAAAAAAAATGATGATTGTTAGTAATGCCTACTAAGATCTATATACAACACAATAAACATTTTATCATTATTTTTTATTTTAATTAATAAAAACTATCTGAAAAATTTTCAATGAAATTACATTTCTTATATTTATTAATAATAGTAATTTTTTAATAAAATAAATATTTAAACAAAATAAGAGTATTAGCGATGTTGTGGCTGAGCTTTCATCTCTAAAATTTGAACGTTGAGCACTGCTTACAAGATAGCAGCACTTGACGTTCACATTTTAGAGATGAAAACTTTGACCGCAACCTCGCTATTTACAGTTTAAAATACATTTTATGTGAAAAGTTATGTCACCAGCAGAAAATTATATCAACATAATAACAAAATATCAAAACTATTATTTTGAAACTGCCTTAATATCTAATCTTCAAGTTTTTTCATAATTATTCTGAAACCAGAGCTTATAGTTTTTGCTTTTAAAACTGTTAATCTTTTTGAAGTCTTTAATCTTGAGTTACATTACTTGAGCAATGTGGGTATCTATATATTTTTTTTTTTTTTTTTTTTGTTTTAATAACAAGATTTTATTTATAAGAGAACAAATCTTTAGAACCTGTTATGGATGTCTATTTAGTGACAGTACATTTCCTTTTTTACCTTAAAATAAAATATCTAAATAACTATTAGAATTCTATATTAGTTAGAATTATTTTTAATTTAATTCCCTCCCATGTTGAAGTCAGATTAGAATGATGGATCTTATTTCATTGATAGCTCAATGAAAATGAAATATATTCATTCCATTTCAGATGGAATTTTGAAGTATTTTCTTTAACCCGTTGACTGCCATCTACGAGATGACTCGTAGTTACCGTTTCTGCCTAGGACGCCACCTACGAGTTATATCGTAGTTTGTTTCCTTGCCATATTTGTGCAGCTACGATGTAATTCGTAGTATATCAGTGTAAATATGAATAGATAGCTTCAGGGGCAAGAACAAAAAATCAAGTTTGGCTTACATGAACAGAACATTTATTAATAAATGAACAGAAAATATAATCATAAAAAGTTTATTCAAAATCGAAAGCAAAACAATATTTTTATTGTTTGTGATAATTTTTAAAATAATCTTCTCTAAACTTTATAAGTTTTATTTTAGAAGAAGTTGCTTTTTGAAAGAGTTTGTGCGCATTATGTATATATATTTCTATAATATGTAATGCAACCTTTTTGGGCCATCTAATAGTCTTTCTTAGAGCTGTGTAGTACGATAGCATTTTTTATTTCTTTATGTTTTGCAATTTCTTGTGCAGCATACAAATTGGTTTGTTCGACCAGTAATGCAAGAAATTCTTCCGAAAAAAATAGGTCTACCAGCATTTGCACTGTAAGGTTTGTCGTATCCAATTTCAAACCAACATTTTCTTGGAAAATAAATAGTTCAGGATTTTGTTGAGTTTCTGTCCACAAATTATCGTTTGGATTTGATGTGGTTGCTTGAGACGCATCGTCATTGCCTTCAGGTTCGAGAATAGTCTCATCTTCAGGTTCGGAGACGACGTCATAATCACTGTCCTCACTTGAATCCTCAGATGGTACATAATCGCTACTGTCGTTACCATCATCACCAAAAATTTTGTCAGATTCTGAATCACTTAGATTAGTGTAGTAATCAAGTTGTTTTTTAGTCAGTGGTCTTTTCTTATCCATATTGGGATATTTATTGATTATAGAAATAAATAAAAAATAACACTCTCAAAGAAGACGTAAATGTGATGTGCTCGCCTCTATATCCGATTTATTACTAATGAATTTAGACGCACATCTCCGATTCGCTGTAGCGAAGTGACAGGACGAATCGTGTGTGTGCACGAATTAACTCGTAGTTTGGCTTTAGCGAAGAGCTTTCTGTTACATAAGCCAACTACGAGATAATTCGTAATACCTTTATTTTAAGAAAAACACATTCTATATGCTTTTTGATTATTACTATGTACTCTGATTACAGTTTTTAATAATATAATATAATTAAATTAAGTTGGCGTTTTACAACAGAATCCTGAAAAGTCACGTGGCAGTCAACGTGTTAATGTTGTTTTGAAAAATATTCTTGATAATAATCACATTAAATTTGTTAATGTTTCAATTACAATAATCTCTTGATTTTAAAAACAATTGTGTAATAAATTTAAAGTAAAATTTAGAAATTTCTAAGAAATTCTGTGTTTTAAAGATAATACAGAAGTACATGACATTTTTAGTATTAGATTTTAAAAAGCAGAAATTTGAAATTTGAAAAACTACCAAATGGTGTTAACTTTTTTGAGATAGCAATGAGATTACCAGATAGTATCTTTGATGGGGAATAATTTAAACAAATAAGAATACTACACTAAATTTGATTTGAACAATTAAACTTTTTTAGAATTAAATTAAGATGAAACATTGTGTGTGTATGTGTGTATATATATAATCTTGATACGTTACAGTACAAAGAAAAATGATATTTGCATTTTTCACTGCATGCTCGCCCTCTGGTGTTTAAAAACAAAACTATTCTATCCGGGTCATTTGATTCATTCTTGTGTATTATTAGCAGTAGTGATGAATAGCAATAGAAAAAGCAAAGCTTTCTGTTGCGTTCCAAATTGCAATTTCAAAGCTTTATGGGTGCCTGATATAAGTTTCATCTGTTCCCACACGAAAAACAGATGGTTATTTAGAAATCGGTCGGTTAAATTTATGAGCTTCTTGGAATTCTGAAAGAGTGGATAAATAATCCACTCTTTCAGAATTGGCAGTTTCCTGATTATCCAGCTTTACATGAACAAGTTATGCTGTCAATTTTAAAAGATATTTTCTTAAAGTTTAAAATGCTAGTAATTTTGTGTGGGACAGAGGATTGGATTTAAGCATTTTGAAGTCCTAAGCTGAACTCTGTAAGTCCCTTTACTAACCTTCACAATTTTGGAAGTCAATCAAAAAGAAAAGAATTAAATCAGACTATGACTCTGATTTAATACGGATATTGGAAGGAAAAGATGTGAGGTTTCACTAGTCTTCTGTTTTATTACTGAATTTAATTAAATTTTTATACCCATTCCATTAAAAATTTTTTTTAAAATTGGTTTTATCAATTTTTTTAAAAAAGATCTAATGTTAATTCTTAGAAAAAAATTAATGAAATACTACACAAAATAAAAAGTAAAGTATATTTTGTTGGTTTGTAAAAAAATGTTTATTGCAAAATTTGACTTCAATTTTCTTTTTTATACAAATGTTTGAGGCCCTAAGCAACAACTTACATAGCTTTTTACTTGTAAATCCAGCCCTGATGGGACAATGTCAAAGCTGATGTTTTTTAACACAAAGGGCACAACTATGTATAGAATGATCTCATTTATTTGATTTGATACCACATAATGACGTGTCCCACTAGCATTAATTGTTCTCCTTCTATAAAATTTCTCGATAAACAGCTACAAGCAGCATATATCATTATATTGGACAGTGATATATGATTAATTTTACATTACTAGTTACAAGCGACCCAGATAAAGTAGCCATTTTGTAAAAATGCAGCGCCCTCTTTAGTTCATGAAAAATGCAAATACTTTAAAGCTTCTTTAATTATCCTGTATATAATGAATTATAGTAATAGGTTTTGAATTAGAATAATCACTTCAAAATTATATAAATTTAATGTTTGTTACAGCATTTATAAAAGTATGATACATAAAAGTATTCACAGTTTAACTTTGTAATTTTAATCATTGAAATATTTCATTATTAAACACCAAATAAAAATAGCTATTATTACACTAAATAGCTTACATTAGTATATATTTACACATTGTAAAGGGACTTAAATAAATTTGATTTATTTTAAATATAATTAAGTAATTTATGTTTATTATTAGAAACTTAAAATTTGTTGATTTATTATTACAATATTTAGGAGCTTTATCTGTGAGATGTCATTTCATGTAAAGAAACTTGGAAAAAGTAAGTGTAAAGCTCAATTATTTTTAAATAGGATTATAATTTGTAGTTTCCTTGTGAATATCCTTCTTTAGAAAAATTTATGTATTTTAATATTTTTTCAAATTCAATACAAGATTAGATAATTTGCAAAACTCTGCTTGACAGCATGATATTTAAATCTTTGATGTAATAATATAGTCTAAATTATTTTAAAAATTATTATTGAAAAAATAATTTGTTTGCTTATAATAATTTGAAGTTGTTTTACAATTACAGATATTTATGCTAGAGAACATGGATCTAATAAACAAATGGCTTCCAAATCTTGCGCTCTGTCTTTAGTAAGACAGCTATATCATCTGCAAGTGATTGAAGCGTATTCTGGTGTCGCTAAAAAAAAGGAGACTGATAAAGTGAGATGCCATTAATATTTAATTATATTATATTAAACTGATTTTTTTAATATAATTAACAAATATTTTAGTTGTTTTTCTTTATTTTATAATGTGTATTTGAATGAATTTTTAAATTTCATAATTGACTTTTTTTAATAAGAATAATATCTACATATTTTATACTGTATTAGCCCGAATATAACGCAACCCCGAATTTAACGCGACTCCAAAATTTTCATAAAGATATTCAGAAAAAAAAATAATACTCATAAAAGAATTCAAAGAAAGTAAAATTCAGTCAGATAAGCATTTATTTAGGTATTTATAGCTAATAACACAGGTTATATTCATGTCAATAAAATTAAGTAATGTAAAACAAAATTAATATTACGTAAGTAACAACAAAAAATGGAAATGTTTATTCAGAATCTGAACTGTTTTCAGAATGAGAACTCATTGACTTCCGTTATTCATTATTGACTTTCGCGTTAGGGGGTAAAGCGGGTCTATTGACAAATTTTCTCGCAGTAGTACGAAATTTCTACTGACTTGAATGAGTCATATTTCTTCCCCATTTACAAACAAACTCGATGGCAATCGGTGAAACATGAGATAAATTACAGCGAGTTGAAATTTGATATGTTTATTTTTTGCGTTTTACGTATCAAATTACATTAAATTCGACACAAATAAAGCATTTTTGTCAATATAGAAATATTTTACATTGTTTAAAAGTAGAGAAAATAAAGAAAAGAAAGATGTAACAATAATTTTTCGAGCAAAGCCAAAAATTTCACAATTTTAAGATAAAAAATGGCGTCTGTGAGAGCCCACGTGACTAAAAGGCGGTCGAAAAATCACGTGACTAATGAACTTCGAACAAGCGGAGACATAGCCTTACTATAGTAGCGCTATGCAAACAAAAGCGCAGGCCTACTAACTAGATCACATGGTTGTTTTGAAGTGGTCGGTCGAGCTAGGTCTGACATTCAGTCGCGTTTCAATCTCTGTAGGAAAATGTCCTTGTTTATATTACATTCCATTACTTAAACCCCGAATTTAGCGCGAGTCGATTTTTTAACGGAAAATAAATGGTCGAAAAATATCGCGTTATATTCGGGCTAATACGGTAATTGTTGATATAATGTTAATGCTTCCTATTGAAAAATGAACTTTGATTCAACTTATATTTCAGTCCTTTTTTTTTTTTATAACTACTGAAATACAGCCAAATTTCAATGTAGAATATAAATTCTTTATTCAAAATGCATTACAAAAAATGCAGAACTGATAGATTTTTCTAAATTTTGCTGGAATAGCATTAGAAAAGTTTTTTACTATATAATTCTTGAATAAATCTTTATAATTCATCAAAGTAATTCAAACTTACAATAATTAGGATAATTGAGAATTACCAATGCCACTTTTTAATGAAATGTATGTCATTTTATTGAGATTACCTTTCTGATAAATGTATTGAAACTTCTTTCTGCAAAATTCTATGTTTCTATAAAAAATCTGGAAAAAAAATGAGTTTATTTTATTTAAGCTGGATTCACACTAGCAGTGCTAACACCGATTTTGATGGTCCAAAAAGCCAGTTTCAGGTATATGCCAGCCTGACACAACTTAAGCTGACTGCCACTGAATGTTGTTCCATATAGCTAATAAAACCAATTGTTTTATCTGAGCTTAATCCAGTCAGAATAGAAATAACTCTGCATAAAACAAAATAACTTCTTTTTTTCCTTTTTGTAAGTAGTTGGTTGTCGTATCTTCAATTATTCTAGTTTTGAGTAGATATATCAAATATTTTTCTATTATATGAAATATTATAAAGATAGTATATATTTCTTTATTAATGTTTACGATAACTCTGAACAAATTAAATTAAATTTCAAAAATTATTTAAATTGATGAGTAATTTAATGCAAAATATTATATAATAGAATACATAAAATTATTTAAAAAGTTAGATGTTAATATTAAACCTTATAATAGAAATACAGTTAATGAGAGAATTTTGTTAGATTAAAAACAGTATTGCCAGTTGAGTGATGATACTGTGATGACCTTTATCCAATTGGCTAAAGGTGGAGTTGTCAGGCTCTACGATCGACAAGAGTCAAACCCATGGCACTGGTTGCACTATTGCAGTGACTGGCACTGGTGGTGCTAATTTGAATCCAGTCTTAAATGTCATAATTAATGAAAACACTAACAAGAAGTGGCAATGACCAAGTTGTCTAGTTTGTTGGTTCTGCATTTCAGTGTGTGTAAAGTCAGAGTTTTGAGGCTTGTTATGGGTGTGTGTGTGTGTGTGTGTGTGTGTTTTTCCTCAAGTATATATTGTGTTTCTTTACTTAAATATTTTTATAGATTATGTAAATGATTTTACACTGCATGTAATAGCTGTAATAGCATGTTACTGTAATTTTTATTAACTGTTTAATTATGCATACTTTTGTGTAACACTAGAAAATTTGACTGGAGAAGTAGCCTCTTTTGTTTCAAAAATTATCAGCAGAGTAATAACACCCTCTATAAAATATGCAATACATGTTAAAACGGTCTATTTTCTGTATTAAATTTAATAATAATGTAATTTCAATTATTTTATTTATTAGCTTGAACCATATGAAGTCACTTTGAATTCTGAATTAGAGCAAGAATTGGATAAAGTATTGGAATCATTAAATATTCAGCCAGTTACAATTCCAGAGGTAATTTATTTGAGAAACTTAAATGAATTAAAGGTGAAAATCTTATTATTAAAAGTAAACTCTATATTAGCACGTTGATTTATATGAAACTTTCAATTAATATTTTTATTTTTGTGAAGTTTCATTCAGGAGTTTAATATATTAGCATACTTTTATATTGTATAGAAATCATTATAGCAGTTCAGATGGCTATAGTAATGCATAGAATTAAACATTTTACTATAACAGCCACTGTCCTTTTTTTTTCTGTGCAAAAATTTCTCTCATGAATTATTGTTTGACCCTAATAGAAACCAATGTATTAAGGTTAGATAAATTTCATTTATTAGTTTTAAAATTATAAAGATAATGCCTAAGATATATTCAGAATATTATTAGTTAGAAAATATATGAGATACTTTTAAAATTGTGTAAAAATTTCAGAGACTTTATTCAAAATAGAGTTAGAAAATTATTAATAAGTAATTGGGAGTTTTAAAGATAGATATGAAGGCTAATCAAAAAGTATTGCACAGTATTTTATTATATTAGAACAAAAAGAGATGCAACATGCTAAACTCTGCAGCCCTTCAATGTAAACCCCTTGTTTGTTAATTTACTTGCCAGCATTTTGGGAGGTCTGCTGTTCCCATCAGCTCTCTGTTATTGTTTAGTTCCTGGATGCACTGGGTAACAACAACATAATGTGGCTATGTTCAATAAACAAATATGGAATATCCATCAGCACCATACTTTGATATACAGTGGAAGCAGCACAAACCTCTCCCTGTGTTTTTCCATAATGTTTTGATTTTGATGAATAGCTGCTGATTATCAAATATGATAGTATCTGAACTATTTGCATTGTCCATTTTGATTGCTTTCTCATTTGGAATAATGTCACTACAGTACACAAACACAGATATATTGGTCTTCTCCTTAATCACAACAAAAAGTGGAAATGATTGCATTGACTGAGTGCAAATAATGCTACTTGTGTATTGCTTTTTGACTGATTTCTGTATTTCATAAATTAAATACACTATACAATTATATGTATGTTTTATATATTACATAGTTTTAATAGAAGCAGAATGTTGTTTAAAATACTGATTAACAGTTTTTTAAATAAAATTTTGTAATACTCTACTATACATCTGTATTATTCATTTATTTTCTAATAAATGAATAATACAGATGTATAATAGAGTAAGTCTACTGTATTATGATATATTTCAAATAAGTTGGTACTTAAGGCAAAGAAAAACACATTCCACTTTGTTTTCTGATTAATCTGATTTGAGCCAAACTGAAACTGACTCCTCTATGTAACATATTTCCAAGTAATTTTGTTTTAAAGTTTTGGATAAAGGAAAATTTTCTGTAAAATTACAAAATTATTTACAAAATTACATTATTATTTATTTTAATCCTTATTAGATTTAATGTATGAGTCTGTAATAATGATTTAAATAAATGTCGTGAATTTAGGTAGATCACAAAATTACTCTCTATGCTATACTGAAGTTGTTCAAAAATCAAGTTTTACATACTACATTATGTAAATTATCTATAGAAAAAATATATACAGGAAAATTTAAGTGATTTGTGAATATAGTTTTATTAATATAAAAGACTTTGCCAGTTCATAAAGCACTGAAGACAAAATTCTAGGTTTTTGCCACAAAAAAACTCTGCTCTGATTAGAAATACAAATAATGAGAAAATCAGTATTCTGTAATGGAAATTAAAAAATAAGACTCTAAAATGAAGTAGCCACCATAGTGACTCTTTTCTACCTGCTGTGACATAAAAAAACTGCTAACATTTCTGACAGATGGAGAACATAACTTTAGAGTTACTTGTCTATGGTATAGGAAAGCTAGATTTGGTAGATTTTCTGCTAAACTGACAACTTTAATATCATTTAATAAAGCTGGATAAGCAAACCAAACTGCTTAAACTGCCAAACTAGGGATTCGTGGAACTTAATAGGTTCAAAACTTGCTAAGTTCTTCTAGTTTGACTTAGACAACAGCATTGAGATACATAAAATTTTGTTTGACTGTAGGAGTACTGTAGAAAAATACATTATATTATATAGGATGTTCACTGGGATCATCAATCCAGTTTGGCTTAAGGAGGGATTCAAAAAAGAGAGGATTTGAGATAAATGTTTTACTGTATTTAGCATTTACCAAATTTGTTTTAAAACTATTTTATTGATTTATTTTTTTTTTTGAGATTTAAAAATATTATGTTTCAATATTTTGTAAATTAGCATTGCATAAAATTAAAAATGTGATTTTGTTCAATGCGATGAATTTTGGTTAAAGGGAACTAATCTAATTGCTTCAACGGAGCAATACTAAAATCATTGAAAAATTGTCAATTTGTTTACATTAGGTGCCAGTTTATTGAAACAGACTGTAATGATATAAACATTAAGAACATTTATCTTGCAGAAGTTGTCAATGTTACCCAATTGATTGGGTAACATTGACAACATAATATTGGTTACGTAGACAGTATGGTTGCACTTTCTATGTAATTGATTTGAATATTAAGTTTGTTTATGGGTTTGGAACAGTTTTAATAATTTATGGCTTTTAAAATATAGGATATAGATCCACAGACTTCATTTTCTCTCAAATTGGAACGGAGATTACCAGTTGACGAAGTCAGTGCCAGATCTCATCCTGGTGGAGTTATACCATGGAGTCCTCCACAGCAGAATTGGAATCCATGGACTAGTTGTAATATTGATGAAGGTCCATTAGCACAGGTGGGACATTGTTTAAATTAATTAGTTATGAAGTATTTTTATGATTAAAAGTATGTTCTTAATTAAGTAAACTTTGTAATATATTGTTTTTTATATATAACTGAGTAAATAAGAGATTTGAAGAAAAACATGAATATAATTCATTAATAATTTTTAAACATTTTTTAGAATAGATGTATAGAAATTCAAGTTTTATTAAAATTGAATACGATACATCATTCTTTTTAAATTAAATAATAAGTGAATGTAAAAACATTAAAATGCTGTTAATGAACAATGTAAGATAACTGCACTTATTATAAAAGTTGTAGCTTCAACATTTATATTAGATGTGAATGGTAACAAATTGTTGTCGTTATTTATTTCTTGAAAAGAAGTTATAGCAATCCAGCAACATTTAAAACTGTGTGTATAATGCCATCTGTTATAATATTTTATAACAAAAACTTTTTGTATTTTTAATTATTATAGAATGGAAAAAAGCTTAATTTTGAGGGTAAGGATGGGTTTTATAAAAAATATTATAAATGCTATTAATGAGTAAAATTGTCATTAAGTTGAATTCTACTTTAGATATGACACACGACTCCCTTTTATCTCTCCACCTCTCAACCTTTAATCAAAATTTAATATCAATCCTGCTAATAAACAAACCTCATTGCAAAATTTCAACAAAAAGCACAGGAATTATTAAACTTCAAAGAGGGTGAACAAAATCATGCCAAACACACACACACTAACATCTGAACATACAGAAAAAAACCCTGAATTTTTTGCATTCCTTGGTGTTTCAAGGTTCGGAATCCAAAAATGTAAAGATCTTGGTGGGTCATTTTTTGCCCAATTGCCATACTTTCCCTTTGTTATATATAAGAGAGATGGGAGATTAAAAATAAGAACTATTTTCCTTTTCCTTCTTTCAATTACATTGATGTATATTTGGTTCTCAAATTATACGAGGATTACATTCTAGGTAAGTGGTCATGTGTTTTAAATTTTGCATAATATGAAGAAAACTTTCCATTAAAACAATGGTAAATGCCATAACTTAATTGTGTTCTGCATGCAAGAATTTTACTCTAATAATGCTATAGATGTGAATATGTCATCTTAATATAATTTTAATACTTCAATACAAAACATGCAATATGAATAAAATGAAACAATTATATGAGCGCTAAGGTGGCTTTTCTTTTTTGCTAGACTTATTATACCATCAATAAAAAGGAGGACAAGCTTTAGAAAAACTTTTTATTTCTTTGAGTATGCATTTTGGACAATTATGTCCCTTTTCAACTCTTGTGTTACAACTATGTAGGGAAAATTACAGACAGGTTAGTATAATGTATACAAGTTAGCATAAATTTATTGTAATGTTACAAAATTGTAAAATATCATTAGGAGACTTACATGGATTATGAGAAATCCAGGAGTTGTGACAATAGATAAAATATAGATGGCGATTATTGATTAAGCAAGAGACGAGAAAATTGACATTCAGGCGTTAAGTGTGTACGAATATCGCAAGCTGCCACCAAATTCCCAAGTATGGAGCTTTCCATCGTTTCAACGCTCACTTCTCAAAAGCATTCCACAAGTGACAGCAGTATCTTTGTGAACAGCTACCTTGTAAGGCAGTACTTGGAGACGTCCAATTTACGGCTTCTGATCTCGGACAAGGAAAAGAAATTTGTCTTATGTAAAGAAGACGACTTTCTAGCCAGAGCCGCGGACTTCTTCAACCACTCCCACACGGTAGTCTTACAGTCTGATCCAACTCCTACCGTCCTAAGGAAGACTAAGAAAATAATATCTCTTCCTAGTATCTCTGCTCTTCCTGGGCGCGTGGATCCTCCATCAAACGTAGCGTGTCCCAGACTTTTTTTCGAGGTTAAAACTCATAAGGAGGGTTGGCCATTGAAGCCGCTAGTTAATAAAAGGACCCACCCAACCTACCACCTTGAAAAGGTGCTCGCCAAGCTACTAAATGGGCTCCTGCCTCCTTCCCCCTGGGTTACATCTTCCTCCATTGAAGCAAAAACATCAATTTCTTCGGTCTTGTGTAACTCATTCTGTAATGAGTATAGTTTTTACAAGTTGGATGTTGTTGCACTCTACCCCTCGGTTCCTCAGTTCGAGGCTGTCATGCTTGTAAATAGTCTTCTCGTCAAGGAGTGCTCTACAGCGCAGCAGGTCTTAGAAATACGTGACGCCTTGCTTTTTATTACCAAAAACAATTATTTTCGGTTTAATGGGAGGATATACCTACAGAAACAAGGGGTCCCCATGGGCTCACCGCTTTCTGCTGTGTTGGCGGAGTTACTCATGAGGCATGTTGAGCAAAGGGTCTTCAATTTCCCCCTCACGATAGCATACCCATTGTTATACCTCAGATATGTGGACGATATCCTTGTAGCTTGGCAGGACACGGAGGAGGATTTCCTCTCCTTCAAAAGTTCACTCACGAAAATTTATTCTACCATCAGCTTTACCTGGGAAAAAGAAAATGAAGGGGCTATTGCGTTTTTAGATCTAAACATCTCCAAATCCCAGGGAGCTTTATCGTACTCCGTGTTCCATAAATTCAGCTGCTTACCATCTTTAATCACCGCTACAGCTTTCCAGCCGCAGCATTATGTTAATGCAGCTATCGCCCCATTAATTAGAAGGACTTTTTTGTTATCTTCCAATCAAATGGCTGTCGACATTGAACTTAATGCCATTCGCTCAGCAGTAAACGCGGCGGGATACACTAATGCCAAGTACAGGCACGTCCTAAACAAGGTCAAAAGATCGCTCTTTCCTCCCATGGCGTTACATGTTCCAAACGAATGCACAGTAGTCCTTCCCGCATTACCATTCTGTGGCCGAGTTACCATACGTATTTGCCGTGTTTTTAGGCAACACACGCTCTTTCTACCAGTCTCCCCACGGCCAAATCTTAGAGGTTACTGTGCAATGACAGGGATGCTACCTTCGTACTAGAGAGGTCTGGAGTTTACTCTATCCCATTGGAAAATACTGCATCTGGTATTCGCACCCACTACATTGGTGCGACAACTAGAATGTTGGCTTGTCGTATATCCGAACACCAACTTTCCATCAGGGCAGGCAAAGGAGATACTGAACTAGCAAGAATGGTGTTACAGCACCTATACACCTCGCTATGGGACCAGGTGGTGATGCTCAGGCATTGTAATAACAGGAGCATCGTGTTTATTTGGGAGGCCTTTCTTACCGCTGCACTAAATATGTGCAACACTCCCACGCTTGATTTGCCTGTTATGTAGGTCAACTTATATAACAGATTAAGACAACACCTCTAGCTCCACATCTCAGTAGTTTATAGCGCATGGGCTACGTCACCACGCGCGCATGTTTAAATTTCTTCTCACTCAGTTCCATCGTTCACTTTGTTCCAAAGTTCTAAAGCGGTTTTTTTCATTTAAAATTTTTGGTTCGAAAAAGGATTTTAACCGTTTTTATCTACCTGACAAAGACGAAAATAGTTTTGTCGAAAGCGCTAGTAATTATAGCGATATTCGTACACACTTAACGCCTGGATGTCAATTTTCTCGTCTCTTGCTTATTCAGAGATCGGCGTGAAGTCCTCCATTGTTACGATTATTGATTAACAGGTATAAGCTAAAAACTGATTAAATTGGAAATGATTTACAAAAGGGAAAAAAACAACATAGATGTAAAAAGTTTTGAACTTACTGCAAACATGATGGCATGGTACATAGTGTTGGAAAAACACCCCAATATACATGACACAGTGCTGAGTTAAGATTATAAAATAAGTCTAGTATAATGAGTCTAGCGAAAAAGAAAAGCCACCTTAGCAATCGTATAATTGAATACAAGACTAGACCAGAAGCATATCGCATAATGCAATTTATCTGTTTATTGCAAATCTAGTTGTAAATAAACAGAAAAAAGAAAATTATTAAATTTGATGTAGCTTTAGTTTAATAGTGGTATGTTTAAAAGTTTGCTTGTAAATTATGAATAAAAGCTGGTTAACCTATGCCATGTTATTCCTGAAATATCTCATGCTGTGACTTTGACTGGTGGACCGAGATATCTTGTTTCTGCATCGGGATGTTTTTGATACTAGAGGTTGCAAGTTGGCATAATTTTTATATTAAAATTAACTTCTGAAATATACTTTTTTTTGTTTTTACGTTTTTCAATATATTTATTTTGTATGTGCATAATAAAAAACATAAGCAAATACACCTACAACTGCCATAAATGATTGCACTAAATATTGGATATATGATTATATAGATTATAAATGAATTTGGCAATAGAGTTAAGTGTAGGCACCATCTCTTATTAAAATTAATAGTTATAATATTTAAATATAAATAAATAACGACTAACCCATTACAAAGCTATACATCCACAAGAGCCGAATTATCGGGCTAGAGTTGGCTATAATAAATAAATAATTAATAAGACAATTTGGCACTAGAGCTTGGCATTAGGCGCCATCTCTTACTAAACTTAATAATATTTAATTTAAATATTTATTGAATAATATACGATTCAATAATTTGGAACTGCGAGGAAAAGAAAGGATTAATAATTTATTTTATTTAATTATAATTATTAAAAAATATAATTATAATTAAAATTATAATTAAAACATGCCAGGACAGAATTCATACTTTAAATATTAAAATTCACAGAAGCAATCACAAAACCTTGTGTCTTCTTTTAACGTCCTTTTCGCACTAGAAGACACAAGGTTTTGTGATTGCTTCTGTGAATTTTAATATTTAAAGTATGAATTCTGTCCTGGCATGTTTTAATTATAATTTTAATTATAATTATATTTTTTGTAAATTAAATTTAATGATTGTGCGAAAGCCTTGGGGATATTTTTAACCGTGTTTTACATATTGAGGCGGAAGAGTAGCCTACAAAAGAAGATCGACTCCGCCGTAAAGACAGTTGTTTCCCGAGTGCGAAAAGGACGTTAAAAGAAGACACAAGGTTTTGTGATTGCTTCTGTGAATTTTAATATTTAAAGTATAATTATTAAGTTTAGTAAGAGATGGCGCCTAACGCCAAGCTCTAGTGCCAAATTGTCTTATTAATTATTTATTTATTATAGCCAACTCTAGCCCGATAATTCGGCTCTTGTGGATGTATAGCTTTGTAACGGGTTAGTCGTTATTTATTTATATTTATACGCCTTGCCGGGGTTGTGATGGCCGGTTGAGTGCCTTGGGAGGACGTGGGCACTTGATGTGTCCCCAGCAGGCATTGTAATGACCGTCGATGGTCGTCATGTTAGCTTATATATACTGGAGGAGGCGATCGGACTGAAGGTCCGGGTAGCGTAACTGGTAACGTGTCTGCACGGATAGCAGAAGTTGCGGGTTCGAGTCCCGCTTCGGGCCGATTTCTTTTCCTCCAGTTCCAAATTATTATAATTATTTATTTAATTTAATTATAATTATTAAGTTTAGTAAGAGATGGCGCCTAACGCCAAGCTCTAGTGCCAAATTGTCTTATTAATTATTTATTTATTATAGCCAACTCTAGCTCGATAATTCGGCTCTTGTGGATGTATATAATATTTAATTAATTAATTTGGATTAAACTGGAAGAAAAGAATTGGCACAAAGCGGGACTTGAACCCACAACTCTCGCTTACCGTGCAGACGCATTGCCAGTTACACTATCCAGACCTTTGGTCTGATCTCTTCCAGCATATATTAGCTTGATCATTTACGGCAGTTGTAGGTGTATTTGCTTCTTTATATATATAAAGAATCATATATATATCAATAATATGATTCTTTTAATAATTTGTAGGACTTGATGGTTCCAGAAATCATTAAGCATAGGCATTAGATGGTCTAAATATCAGTAATTTTCTATTATCATTTAGAATTCAATGAAGAATTAGTTGAACTTGAATTATAATAGTATCAAAAACTTATAAAAATGGTTCATAAAATTAGTTATGATATTTAGTTTAGATAGGGCCAAACAACATTTTTAAATGGTAGTCCAGATAAAATGTCTAAGGCACATGGTATATTGGGTTTCGTTTGATGTGTATATTTGTATAAAAAAATAATTTTTAACAATACAATAGCCACAACTATTATTTTAAAAAAAATTTCATTAGGCTTAACATTGATGAAAATTCAACTGTGAAGTGGCAGACAACAGAGAAAAATTTCAACATGGGATAGTTTAAGGAAAGTTTTGTGTCATCTTGTTAGGTACCTGAAACCATTACTCCAGTATTTTCCAATCTGTGGGGCATGATGCTATTGCAAAGGGCATGCAACTTTTACCAAATTATCATTTTTTAATACAGACAAAAAAAAAGTTAAATTGGTGAAAAATGAATCAGCAACAGTTATGCCTAATTCACAACCCTCATCTAAACAACTCCAGTACAAATGATAAAAATCCACTCTCACTCTTGCTGAAATGTCTTGACAAGAGTCAAGCTCCGTGAACAATATACTTTATTTAATAAGGTATATTGTGTTGTAGGCCATTAAATAAATTATAAGGACAGTATTTATGAAATTAGATTCTTATGAAAATTGAGGGGGGCACAACAATTTTTCTTCTGAAAGAGGTGGTACATTAAGTTTGGAAACCACTGCATTACTCCAAGAGAATACTTTCTTTAATCAGTTTTTATTCAAAGAATTTAACAGTTCTTTCAGACATTCATTTTAATGAATTTTCTACTGGTCAATGGCACCTAAATGATATGATATATGTAAACATTATTATTAACATAACCATTTTGTGTGTGTGAAATTTTGAATTGTGAACATATTTTGAACAATGTGTGTTGGTTTTTCTATTATGTTATTTTAAAATTGCATATTTCAAACATGCATAATTTGAGAATTTAAAGTGTGAGAAGAATTTATTTAGAAGATTAAATGCAAATAAGTGACATTATAAAGGACTTATATTTGTTTGTAAGAGGTGTAGCAGTAGATTATAACCAGTACTTTGATTTGACCAATAGCAGTTATTTACAGTCAAGGTTTTTTGTTGTAGAAGACAAAAGAAAGCATTACCATTTGTCATAGGATAGATAATGTGAGGTTCTGGCTGTGGGTATCGAGTTTGGAATGTATACCACTTATTTAGCTTCTAGTCTGTTGGACTAGTCCTCTGAGCTGAAGGATGGCAATTATAGTGTTTATTATAAATGGTGGAGATGAACGATCGTAAAATCACAGTCTCATATGTCAGGCTCCTAACACCAGTTAGTCAAATTATCGTGGACTAACACACACAAATTATTATAGATGATAATATTTATATAGAATCTAATCAAATAGGAGGGCTTTTCCTACAAGTGGAGTGTGTTGCATTACAATATTTGACAAACTCTTTATATAAACAATAACAACAAAATTTAATGAATACCGATATAAATGAGGCACATTATATTTATGCGTGTGAGAGACAATTACAAGATTTTGCGAGATTATTCAAGATTAACCTGAGATTCTATTCTATGTGAGAGACCAAGTTTACAATGAACTATTATATACTATAGGCGTTTTTAGATGGGAAAAAGGGAAATTCTACCATAATTCTTCTCTATTTGAGGGTTTCTTGCTGTCTTCCTTGAAGATCTGTATGGAGTCGACTTCGAATGTGTTGTATGTAGATATCTTTATATTGAACTTCTTATATGGAGGACTTTACTCTTCTATAATCTATGTCAAACTCTTCTGTCTTCTATGTGGAGGACCACTGTAGCTCCTTCTCTATGTGGATCTGGTGGACAACTCTTCGATCACAGGATGTGAATCGATATATTAAATGTTACTTAACCAATCAAAATAGGAGTTTTTCTGTTGTCAATGGGATGTTCGGGGAAGAATAAAGGGGGTAAAGATGCAGATGGTTGTCTAACTTTTGAGATAAGGGGTATGGGAAAGAAAGTTTATTTCCTCCCTTTTTCAAAATGACTAATGTTACATCCTTTTTTTGTGAATAATTATTTAACTAAAATATAATATTTTCTATTATTTTATAAAATTCAATCTCCCTAAACTGCAGATCTCACAATAATATGATTCTTTTAATAATTTGTAGGACTTGATGGTTCTAGAAATCATTAAGCATAGGCATTAGATGGTCTAAATATCAGTAATTTTCTATTATCATTTAGAATTCAATGAAGAATTAGTTGAACTTGAATTATAATAGTATCAAAAACTTATAAAAATGGTTCATAAAATTAGTTATGATATTTAGTTTAGATAGGGCCAAACAACATTTTTAAATGGTAGTCCAGATAAAATGTCTAAGGCACATGGTATCAATTTTTTTTTAGCTGGCCATCATTTATAGGATTATTAAAATTGCATATAATGAAAAAATTGTCATTGACAGTTTTGTGTTAATTATAGTAATATTTGTACAGATTCATATATATAGTTGATTTTATTAATAATAAGAAATGAAATACAAATTGAAGATATTTTTTAAATTAAAAAAGTTTTAAGACATATGCTTTAAATTGGACCTTATCTATACTGATTTTAACAGGACAGATTGGACTCAGAAGACAACTTTTTGTTAGAATTATGCATTTTGGACAGGAAACCTAACTGGTCCCTTTTCAGAATAAAAAGCAATTGACAATATTACTAAAATTATATAAAAATATATAGATTTACTTAATTTTATTATTATTTTTAAGCAGTAATAATTTTAATTTTCTGATTTTTTTTTTCAATCTTTATACAGATGTCATTGCAACAAATTAGTCTTGAACTGCAAAAGAACTATGCAGATCAATTGGAAAATGATGCTGCTCTTCAGAAGGTAGTATCCTCTTTAATCATGTAAATTTGTTATAACAAGGTTTTTTTTCATTATTATGGTTGAATTTATTTTTAACAGATGATTGAAGAAAGATCAAAATTGCCTGTTTGGGCAAGTCAAGATGAAATTTTAAATGCAGTTAAACATAATCGTGTAGTTATTATTAGAGGAGCTACAGGTTGTGGAAAAACCACCCAGGTAACTAAATTCATACATTGTAGTAATAATAATTCTGATTTTTATCTTTATTTTGGCTTAATTTAGATATGATTGTCATTGAAATGATTAAATCACTGAAATACATATATATCAGTGCTAAAACTAAATAGAATTGAAAGAACTAAAAAAAAAATATTGTTTTAAAGATTTATTACATTAAATATATTTGTTTAGATTTAATCAAATAAATTAAATAAATAAATATTTATTTATTTATTTAATTACAGTTTATTTAATTAATAATTATGGTTTGTCTGTTTTTATAATGGTCTTAATTTATATAAATTTCAATCTAATTTTTTTGTATCTGTCCTATATGATGACCCTGGATTTTGGGGACCTTTTTTTATGATTCATCTATCGTCTTATCTGCAGAAATGTACAGTAAATAAATTTATTGTATATTTCTGCAATAAATAAATGACCTTGACTTCTATTTTGTGGACATACCCTACTCTCTACTAGTAAATAATTACAGTTTTGTATATTTTCACAGATAAAATGATAGTTGAAACATAAAAAAAGGTCCCCAAAATCCAGGGTCATCTTATAGGACAGATACAAAAAAAATTAGATTGAAATTTATATAAATTAAAACTAATTAAAACAACAGACAAACTCTAATTATTTGCTAATAGAGAGTAGGTTATGTCCACAAATAAGATAGTCAAGGTCATTAGCCGAATGCCTGAATCAGTGCGAATGTTTGCAACAATCGCAAGGCAGTGCTGCCAGATGCAAGAAAATAAAATTTGTTTATTCGAAAAATTACGAATAGGAAATAATTCCGTATACAGTATTATTATCCAGATGATGATTGCTGATCTAAACTAAATTCATAGGCCATTGATAGTTTGGGGGTCATCTTATAGGACAGATATATGCTAAAACTTTTGATATATGATAAAACTTTGACAAAAATTTATATCTTGTCTTATTTGTGGAAATATACAGTATTTAATTTATTTTTGGTTTTTGATTTTAGTGAGTTTATTGTAGATGATGTTTTCAAAAAGCAGAATTGTTATAAAATGATAATCTGATTTGAACTTCTACTGATGTAAAATTTAATCTGGATGAATGTTTTTGGGATCTTACATTTTTAACTATTGTGTCTGGATAGATCTGTAGATTTGAGCAAAGTTTGACAAAAGCATTCAAAAGTTTGAACTGAATTGATAAAATAGAACATTAGGTGCTAAATTATATATAATTTGAATAGCACAGCACACATTCTTTGTAAATTTTAGCATTTTAAATTACTAAAATTTTATGATAAGCAAACAAATGAGTGAGTACAATATTAAACAAGCTGATTTTAATGTGGTTTGTTAACATACTTAGTTTTTAGCATGTTAACCATTTGACAGATGCTCAATAATCCAATTTGAACTGCATTTGATACATATTAATCGCATGCAACAAATTTAAATTTATTATATGCTTGTATTCTATTTTTGATATGTTAAACATTTTACGGTAGAACTCTGATTATTTGAAGAAACTAGTGCTACTAGTGCTATAAAATGGGTGGCCGTGGCCATTTAGGATTAAAAGTTACAAATATAAAAGATGTAAATCTTGGTGTCACTTTTAAGTCTCTTTTTACATCTTAATGAATTTTATCAAATATGAGAACAACAATTTTTATATCATTTATTATAAAGCTAATATGTCTAATAAGAATAAAAATCTGTTTTATTGTATTAATAGTTGCATTTTAATATGAACAGTTTGACCATAATAAAGTTAATCAATAAAATGTAATAGAAATAAATCATTTTGTAATACATGTTATTGTTTTAATATGTATTATGTACAGTATAAGAATTACAGTACAAGAAAAGTTGTTATAGACTCATCTTGGATAATGCAGAATCTCATGATTGGGATTCTGCTGTAATTCTAAATTTTGAGTATGATTCTGTAGATAGTGTTCTTTATTTATGAACTAAAGTTGATGATGGCTACAGAAAAGCTCAAAATGTCTGCTTTATTTTGTAACTATGATAAATAGGCTAACCATAATTTTTTTTTCTCAAACCGGGACAATTTTGAGAAAATACTCACAACAGAAAATTAAGCCTACTGGATAAGTACTGTACATATGATAGAAAAGGCTAAATAAAGTAGTTGTTAACAAAAACAATGAGTTAAAAGCAATTTTTAATAACTGAACTAAACATATCTTATTATTAAGAAGTTATTAATATTTATCACTAGTGTGAACATTTTTAAAAAATTCTTTGTCACTTAAATTGGTACATTTAAAATATGACAATACATTTGAGGAAGTTCCTATTGTTTGCCTTATGTTTCACACATTTTAAGTAATTTTTAATGTTTGAATGCCCACCATGAGTTACTGCAAATTCTGAAAAGCACAGTTCATATTTCACTTCATCAATACGATCACAGACTTTTTTCTTAATCACCAGTAAATATACAGTTTCTTTTTGGCATTTTAGAGATTAAATGAATTTAATATACTGTACAAAATAATCGCAAATGCCAACCAGCAATTTGAACTTGACTAAGATATGACATGCACAGCAATGATGTGGTCAGTGTAAGTTTCAGTCTCGCCAACTCTAATTGAAACAAAATATCTAAAAAACTGAAATAAAAATATCTGGATCTCATAGGTTACATGCTATTATAAATTCTGTGAAAAAATATCTGGATGACAAAAGAAAACATCTAACTTCATTAGGCCATAGGCTATAAATTTTGGAGGAAAACATCTAGACAACATTAAAAGTACTTAGATCTAGATGCAACTAGATATGAAATATTTAGATTGGCAACAGTAAGTGTAACAGAGGGATAATTGCCAAATTGCCATTTTACTCAAGGTTGCACTATTTTTACTTCTTATAAATTCAGCACTTTTAAATTTAAACCCAATAACCGGGACAAAATGACAAACTGGCTGAGATGTTTTGACAACATCATCAAACTGGGACAATCCTGGTCAAAATGATGTGTCTGGTAAACTTAATGATATAAATATTTTAAATTCATTAGAATTCCATTCCCGAATTCAACATGATCTTGGAAAATGTTGGCAGTTATAATAATAGATAATCATGTCATATTTTTATGAAATAATTTTTTTATTTGATATTCATTTAAATACATATATTTTTTAATGTAAGTGTCTGAATGTCCAAAGAATAACAATTCCAATAAAAGAATTTAACTTCATTATACAGTGGAACTTCGCTTAACAAGCACCTCAAACAATGAGTATTTCGCATAATGAGCAAAACAAAATGTAAAAATTTGCCTTGCTTAACGAGCGATATTTCGCATAACGGTGATGAGGAGCAGGAAAGTCTCGAATTGTGCGCATACGGCATGCTCCCATCAGTCTGTGTTTAGCACTCATTTCGCTAGCATCTTAGTGTCGTTTGTGATCACATTTTTCCAACTTGTATTCACACATATTTCTTATAAACATCAACAACTATAGCTCATTATATAATAAACACACCAAACGATATGCCAAATTCTTGGGTCATTAAATTTAATGACCGATTCCAAAATAAATTTTAGAAATGTCTGAATTAAAAATTAACTATTTATAATTATTAAATTTAATACGAGATGGAAACATAACTGCCTACCTCTAGTCAAATTAATTAATTTTTAATATTTAATTATAGCATTTACATAATCCAAGAATTTGGAATATCGTTTGGAGTGTTTATCAAACATATTAGCTGTGATTTTTTCTTTTCTTTTTGTTTCTGCAAATCGAATTCCCATTCCAGGATGGTTCATTCCACGCTAGAAGAAACGATAATGATGATTGATGCTCCTTAACAATGTATATTGTACAGGTTTTTTTGAATAAATGTTATACATAAAACATTTGAGCATTTTTTTGGCGTGGAACGCATTAACGTATTTTACATTAATTTCTATGGGAAAAATGTTTCACTTAACGAGTGTTTCACATTACAAGTAAGACTCTGGAATGAATTATGCTCGTTAAGCAAGGTTCCACTGTACTTGTAACAAATAATTAATGATAAGCTTCTTTGTAGGGAATGGTGATTCAAATTTAATATGAAGATATAGTTTTCTTAGCGGATTTACTTATTTACTTGTTTGTACAAAAAATTTTTTGCTAGATGTGTTTTTTAAACTTATTTTAAAATATTTTTTTATATTGAAAACATTATTTTTAACAAAAACTATTAAAAGGTCTGTAGAATATTGGAGATGAGATAAAACAAGTCTTTTCTCTTATTATTTATGACAAAACAAATATATGAATATATAGAAAACCTAAAAATAATTTGTATAAGAGAATCATCTTTGTTATATAAGTAGACAAATTTCACTTTAATAAAATTTAATAATAATAAAAACTACTGTTATTAGTTATAACAATTATAAAATTACAATGATTAAATAAATAACATTTACATAATTTTCATTAGATACCGCAATATATTCTGGATTCTTATATTACTGCAGGACAAGGAGCAGAATGCTGTTTAGTAGTTACTCAAGTAAGTTATTTATTTTAGATGTTTAAAAGTAAATATCTATACTTTCTACCACTATTTTCTTTTTGTAGGCATTGCAGTTTTTTAAATTACATGTGTTAAAATTTGTTTAGAATATTAACAGTTAATACAATTATCATCAGTTCAATCATTATTCAAGGACTATTAATAGTATTTGATAATTAGTTACTTACAAATTAATAGTTTGTGTAAATTCTTGATAATTCAAATTCAATTTTTATATTATTTAATATTTATTTTATTTATTTAAACATACTGGTACAACCATGATGCAGGGAGAAACATACAAAATAATCATGCAAAATTATACATCTAACTAAAATAATAGTAAAACAAAAAATAATAAATTCATTTTAATTTTAACCTGATGTTGAAATTCTTCTCCATTGCCTGTGATGTCATGTTGAATTTTGTCGATGTTAAGCGTAACGAAAATTACATGTTTTTTAAAAAGTAATTGTGGCAATTTTACCATCCAGAATTATTTTTTTATTTTTCAGAAACAAAAGAGATGTATTAATAAACATAAAAACAAAAAAAAATTATATTTTGGAACATAGTTGCCAGATTGGGCTACAAGTAGCGGATTGGGCTACTTTTTAAGTGCCCTCGCTACAAAAATTTTAAATTGGGCGACACGCTACTTTTTGGGCTAGTAATAATTACCTTCAGGCTACAATTCTTAAAAATACGCTACTTTATTTTCATATATAAAATCGCACAATATTTATTGTATCATACAAAACTAATAAAGTTTTATTTAATTTCATTACACTTAATTGTATAAATAAAGTTGCAACGTTTAACAAAGATAAAGATACTTTGCTTCCGTTTTCTATCCGTCGTTCGCTCCAGTAATCCACAATCCATTGCCACTAACACTGCTAATTTTATTAATTTTTTTCCTCTCATATATCTATCAATATGCGCCTATTTTTAATTATTTTTTTAAAACGAAAATATGCTACTCACAAATTTATTTGTACTTTTACTTCGTTTTCCTGTTTTTTCCCGCTTGACTTCTTGATTCTACTTCTGTTTTAGAACGTTCCTTTCTCTAATTTGACGATTTCACTACATTTTTAGTAGACGTTTCCTTTTTTTCCTTTTTTTAGGTATTCCTTGGAATACCTAAAAAAAGGAAAAAAAGGAAACGTCTACTAAAAATGTAGTGAATAGGCCCAGTGTTACTCGGGCAAAAGTAACGACAGCAAAGATTAAGATTATTACATTATAGCCAATCTCCATCTTTTTTCACAGAATGCAAGAATTAGGTTTTCCTGTTTCCAGACTAATTAGAGAATTTTTAGATGGGTCTGAAAATATGTTCAATTTCCCGCAAAAACGCATCTGCGCCTGTAAATATTGCACGTCGCTTTTTCTTAACACTTCCATTGTTAACTCTTCGGGGACGGTGACCTCGTTTTACACTCCCCTTCCGTGAGTCAAGACAGTGTAATCTTTGTGTATTCTTTGTTGTATAACCAGTTACGCGAGTTTAACTAGTTTTTACTAATCTCTCCGAGTCTCTAAACTAGTCTAACAGATACAACAGTTCTTGATACAGTGTAAACAGAGAGGCCTTAAAACTGAAAACAAAAGTCGCAGTCGCTAAGTTTCTAAGTTCAAAAAATGAATCGCCGCGCCTGCGAATGACTCGCTTTGATTTAGAGAAAATTGATGCAGATACACCGAATGTCCATTATATATATATATATATATATATATTACAAACTTATTTTATTAGTAAAAGTGCATAGTTGCAAAATAATTCGGTTTTATTGTTTGGGCTACAAACAGTTCAAATCCGCTACTTTTTGAGCACAACCACGCTACTTTTTAACCTTCAGATCTGGCAACTATGTTTTGGAACTGAGTTTTAATATAAAAATTATAACGACTAGCGACATCTAGTTTCAAAAACGAACCAATACTGTAACAAGATATCTCAGGTCCAACAGTTGAGGTCAAAGGTCATGACTTCGGAAATAACACAGGACAAGTTAAGTGGTAGAACTATCCAAAAAAAAAATTAAAATAAATAATTACCAGAAAACTAGGCTATATCTTACCTAGAAAATGAAAAATCTATTTAATTGCTTGTTCACAAATTGGATAGTCTTCCAAATATCCAAAGCTAACCACTGGTCAAATAATGAGCAAACCATGCCCCAGGTGCAATTAACATAAAATTACTAACAGTTTTCACTATGAACCTAAAAAGGAAAAAGACCACATTACCATAAAGCCAACATCATGTGATAAACAATTTAACCTTTTTAATAAAAATAAATATCTTGAAAAATGAATCAGTATCAGAAATTACTTTTCTAAAATTATTAAACGTAAAACAAGTAACTCCAAAAATCTCATGTAATTTTGACAAAAAGATACAATCTGCAATCATGTGATATGCATCCAATGGTGAATCAACTGTACCACACATGCAAATGTCCCTTCTAGAAAATGAAAAATAATCAATTTAGTCTCTTATTCACAAATCAGATAGTCTCCTATTTAATATTAAGACATTCTGGCTAGACTTCTGTTAATTTGTTGATTGTTATTCATAATTGCATATTTCAGTTAAAAACAATAAATCTGATTGTTTTCCTTCTATTCCTATTAATAAATTATAATTTTCAATCAATAAAAATTATTAATAATATCTTTATTTTTAAAACTGTTATCATCACTTAAGAATATGTAATATGTTTTAATATCTTATTATAATTAAAAGATTATGATACAAATGGT
Source organism: Centruroides vittatus (assembly GCF_030686945.1). Classification (NCBI taxonomy): domain Eukaryota; kingdom Metazoa; phylum Arthropoda; class Arachnida; order Scorpiones; family Buthidae; genus Centruroides; species Centruroides vittatus. The sequence goes on from NW_027122335.1 coordinate 2,100,467, forward strand.
ATGAGTAATGAATTAGTATTTATGTAATTAGGATTTTAGTTATATGAAAAAAAATTTGATTATTTCAGCCAAGACGTATCAGTGCTGTCTCAGTTTCTGAAAGAATTGCTGAGGAAAGATGTGAAATGTTAGGAAATAGTACAGGTTACAGTGTACGATTTGAATCTTGTTTGCCTCGTCCTTATGGCAGCATATTATTTTGTACTGTTGGTAAGTGTTAATTATATCTATTATTTATTGTGTTTACTTAATATATTGACTATAGCAGTTCAGGTAATCTATGTATTTCCAGATATAAAAAGGAGATTTTTGGTTTTTATTTCTTCATCAACAGTAAAATTGATAGATGGGTATATAGATGCTAACATATGAATAAAGCTGTCTAATTCATCTGCAGAGCCATTCCACACAAGCAATATGTAGATGATATTTTGCTCTGCAGACAAATTAGACTGCTTTATTCATATGTTAGCATTTATCAATTTTACTATGGAAGAAGAAATATTGACTATACTGTTATTATAAATACTTATCTAATTTGTAAAGTTAGTTCAGAAATTTAAAATTAGTTTGTTGTTTAAAAATTTTAATTTAATATTATTATAAGGCATTGTTGTGAAGTAAGGTCCATTTTTGAAATAAGGAAAGAAATATTAAAGCTAAAAATAATTTATTATAATCAAAAGAAAAGAAAGCACACTTTTTCACTTATTCACTATTGACTTCCACGCATTTTTGATATTGTGTCATCGAATTCCTTGTTCCATTGTTAAGGAAGTCTGTTGCCAATGTCTTGACTCAGTCAGTAATACTGTTTTTCAGTTTATCATCATTTTCAAATTGCTTTGAAAAAAGCTTTTTTTTTTTTTTAAATGCAAAAGCAGGTTATAAATACTATGTGAGATCATTGCTCTAAGGTGGGTGGTCAAAAATTTCCCAGCAAAATTGAACATTTGAACAGTTCAAGAAAGTTCAAATGTTGACTGCATGAGGTTGACTATTATTGCAGTAATGTCAATGGGAAATTTTTGACTCCTTACCTTATAGGCCCAATCTCATGCCTAGTGACTATCTCTTGCTCTTGCATTTAAAGAAAGTGTTTTCATTAAAGCAATTTGAAAATGATGAACTGAAAAATGGCATTACTGAATGGTTCAAGACATTAGCAACAGATTTCTTTGAGAATAGAATAAAGAAACTGATGACACAATGTCAGAATTATGTAGAAAAATAATGGAAATGTGAACTTTTTGGCTGTAATAAACTATTTTTTGTTCCCTGTTTTTTTTTTTCCAAAACGGACCTTACTTTAAAAATGTGCCTGAAATATAATGTATATAGTTGAATATGTTGATTGGCTACAAACATTTTTGTATCAAAATTAAGTTTTGTGAATTTAATTCATATCAATTAAAAATAATCCCTCATCAAAACCCCTCATCAGCTTTCCTTCTGGTTTGTGCACTTTTGAAATTTGTCAGATATACACAACTATCAGCATGCAATGTTCCATGGACAAACTGAATGATTTAAGCAGAAACTATGATCACTTGTAATCTCAAGAACAGTCAATTGAATAATCTGTTGCTTTTAGCCCTTGATGATGATTTTATTTAAAGTCTGTATTAATTATATACACATATACATGAGGACTTATCACACCAGTGAACAGGTTAGATTACAAAATCTTTAATGATAATGTTTTACAATCAGATATGGCTCTCAAGAACAGTGTTAAATAGATGAAAGTCAAGACCGGATATGGAAAGCATAGGAGTAGGAGGCCTTGATTAACTATATACAAACTTCCAGTATAGACTAGATGTCAGGTGATTTCAATTAAAAAATTTTCCCCAGAATGGAGATAGATAAATATATAATTGGTATGACTGTTGTTATCAGGAGAAATATGGTATACAGGGGTAATACAGTAATAATTGAGATCCAGAGCATATATTTTAAATTAAATAAATTAAAAATTGTATTGTGATGATGTCACAATAATTTTTGTTTGTCCTCTGGATATATTAGACCTCGTGTCTGGTAATATTTATACTCACTGGACATTGATCCACATAATAAAGTCTATCAGATTAATAGTTTCTCCCCCTAGCTCATTCTGCCCAGTGGGCACTAAGAGGGCCTTTTATAAATACCCATTATGGTTTTCAGCCACGTCTACAATGGGGGTGGCTGGTTGGTGAGAGACGGGACTTGACACATCCAGGTAAAATCACATCCAAAAAATTCTTGGGGTTTAATTGCCTGCATTCAATCTTGGGTCCTCTAGAGCAGCTATCACCAACCTTTCTGACCTTATGGATCACTAAACTCACAAATTTGAATCCTGTGGACCACTATCATAAATTTTTTAAATGATACAAACATCTACAGAATAATGATCATAAAAGTTCCATTTTACTTTATTAATATGGCATTCAATTGTTTAATTGTAACAAATTAGTGTGAAGTTTGTTGTCACTTGTTTGAAATAAGTTTATGGATTCTTGGTTCTTTTCTACAAAGGATGACAATTGCCTCACAACATTATTTATTGTTGATTATTTATTGATAATAGTCATTTTGTGTTTGGTTTTAGATTCAAATTCTTTTTTTCACTCATGGGGGTTTCCCCCCATGAGTGAGAAAAAGAACCAAGCATTTTGCATTTCTTTTATAATACTTTGCATAACCAAGTTGATCAATGTTCAAATTTCTCCACAGACCAGCAAAATTTTTTCACTGACCTTTAGTGGTCCATAGACCACCTGGCAGTTAGGTTGCCTTAACTGCCTCAGCCATTCAGCTATCTGATATCTGGATTACTGGATGCTGTATTAGGGACTTTAACTGTATTTTATAAAATTCAGTAAGAAATTAATGTCTTGTTTATATTAATGCTATATAAATGCAGCACTCATGGAAACTTTTCTAAAATGTGGAAATGTGCCTAAAAGATTTCAAACTGATTTCAATTAATAGAATTGACTTGCCTTATATAATAAAAACCATGTCTCAATCCTAATTTTTTGGGATGTAAGAAATCTGATTGATTAAATGAATTTGGATGAGAGCTATGTGGTTAAGCCACCATCTTGTAATAATTTCCTTGTAAACATAAAACACGGTTTCCTCAAGATAAAATTATTAATAAATCTAGTCAAAATTACATTGTTTTATTTGTGCAATACTTCTGTCCAGATTTGATTTGGATTTTCAATAACATGGAAAAATTGGCTTAGTGATTATATAGTTTAGAGTTTGATTAAGTTGTGTTCTCTTTGTATTAAAAAATTATTTTTTATATTAAAAACTTGTTTTTAAATCATGTGCAACTTAATTTTAATTTGCATAAAAAATTTATTTATAATTTGTAATTTTCTTTATAACTATCCAGTTTAAATGGTTAGTAGACTAAATTTTGTGTTTTAATTTTTTAAAATTTTACTTATTACTAATTATTTATTTATTTATTTATTTTATTTTTGATTCGTAGGTGTCTTATTAAGGAAATTGGAAGCTGGTTTACGAGGTGTATCACATGTAATTGTAGATGAAATTCATGAGCGAGATGTTAATGTATGTGAAATATTTATTAAAAATAAGTGAGATTTTTTATTATAAATTTTATTCTTAAGATTAAATTCTGATTAATAGGTAATTCATTTTATTGTTTTGAATAAATTAAAATCTAAAGAAATTAAATAAAATATTTATTCAAATAGATCTGAAATTACTCAAACAATTCTTATAAGATGTAATAATATTTCTAATATAAAACTATATTAGAAATAATATTATGTCTTACCTGAGGTTTGGTAAATTAGATTATTATACATAGGATATTAATAAGTTATTTTATGATCAGCTTTTTAAACTCAGTGTGATTATTTTTTATTTCTAAACATCAAAGACATCTAATTATGGATACATCATTTATAGTTGGAAATTTTACATTAATAAATAATGTAACTTAAAATGTTTTTAAATATCCAGTGTTTCAGATGGTATTAAAACAAGAATATTTTTTAAGCTTGTTATTCATTAACCATCTAATATGTTAAAATTAGATGGTTAATGATGTGTGATTCATAATTATTAATCACTCATTCTAAGAAATTTTGAAGTTCTAACATTAAGTTATTTATTTCCTTAGTCTGATTTTATTATGGTGGTTCTTCGAGATATGGTTCGCACATTCCCTGAGTTAAGAGTAATTTTAATGTCAGCTACTATTGACACATCTCTCTTCCAAGAGTACTTCTACAATTGTCCAATTATAGAAGTACAAGGCAGATCATATCCTGTACAAGGTAAAATATTTATCTATATTTATTATTTAATTTATTATAAAAAATTACAGATTAAGTTTTTTTTTTTAGAATTTTATTTAGAAGACTGTATACAAATGCTGAAGTTTATGCCACCACCAAGTGGTAAAAAACGTAAAGATGATGATTTACAAGACAGTGAAGATCCTGATGTATGTTTTTTTATCATTAATTTTTATATAAGTATTTATAGTATTAATATATAATACCAAATACTTTTTTTAAACTTAAAGGGATTTTTGGGTTTTTTTTTCAATAACTTATTACACAAGGAACTTTCATTGATATAGGTTTTATTAATGGAAATGCATTTTGGGTCTTAATGACCCCTGTTCAGTCCTTATTTTTATACAGATACTTACTGATTATTAAATATAAATTGAAATTAAAAAATTTGGCAATTGACTGGATATGTTATAAAATTTGCTTAAAAAGGTTGCTGTAGATGGGTAAAATTACAAGTTGGATAAGATTTTTAAAAAATTAAACACGTTTTTAAATAAAACTAATAAACAGTAGTAAAAAAATTAGGTTTAAGACTTCTTCAAAAAAGTTTAAATTAAAAGTTCTTAAAACCATTATAAAATTGTACAAATTACACTGTGTGAGATCAAGATGTTGATCTCACACAGTGTAATTTGTACAATTTTATAGGTTTTTTTTTAAATTTCAAAGAAACCAGTAATAGAATAATCAATTAAAATACCAAATATTTTTAATGACTTATCAAGTACAGGGGAGCTTAGTTAATTTAGTTGTATTATTGTTAACCCTTTCCATGCTGGCGATCTACAGCAAATAATTGAGTGGAATTCGTCATGCGGCACATTTTTGCAGTTTTTGGATAATTTTTAAATCACGATATTTTGCTTCAAAATCGCGCTATGTTTAATCTGTTTTTTTGTGTTTGATTAAGAACATATCACAGTTTACGATTGTTTAATTTTTAGTTTAATAGAAATTGAAAATAATATTAAAATTTGAAGTTTACGAACAAAAGAAAAAAAAATTAATTTACAGAGAATTGCTAAACTCTGTACATTTGTTAGTTAGATACATCTGTTTTCTTTTAAATAAAAGAAACCGCAGCTCTCTACGGGGGGAGAAGCGCGCGGGGGAGAAGTTATTGCCATTATTTACACTATGTCTCTAATTACTTAGCAGGGAGAGGAGTCGATTGTTATCGTAAAGCAACACATTAAAGTTTATCATCATATATTTCTGCTTAAAATAGTGAATATTTGACACTTTTTTATATTTTTTCAATGCTTTATAAAATATTACACTAAAATAAGCGATTAGTTATTATTATTTTTTTTTTTTTGCAATTACGCAATATCCGGAATGAGTTTTTCGGTAAATTTTTAGATAGAAGCTTTTGATAAGAAATCTTCTTGTTTAAATAAAGTCAAATAACATGAAAACTAGTAGAATTATGGCTCTAAAATGATGAATATAGCTATCTTTTAACGTTTGTTTACATTCTGACTTTAATCATGTGGATTGGTTCTTCACGGGAAAATCCCGACCAAATGGTTTTAAAAAAATTCTCATTCGTTGAAGTTGATTCAGTCGTCATATAAATTACCAATTATAGCGTAACAGGCATAGAAACAAAATTTTTAAAGCCAATTAACAGCAAGAAGATCTTCCATATATTTACTATAGGGAGGTGGAGTTTCCTGAAAATATTTATTGCTAGATAGTTTTAAAAACATATTTACTAGTTGAAATATTGTAGAATTAGCTAATTTAATGTCTAAGTACATTAAATTAGTTAATTAATGCTAAAAAACGATTTAAAAAGTGGATTTATTGCGATTGTTTACAGTTTACTTGGAAGGTTGGAGATGGGACTTTTCGCAGCAAATTTTCCTTTCACAAGACTGTGATTAGTTAAAGTAATGTCAACAAAGACAGAAGATACCCATTAAAACTGTAGAAAAAGTTTCCCTTTGATTGTTTTCAGTCAACTGTGTAGTTAACTGGGAAGATTTGCTGTAGAATGGTAGGGGGTCCATTTTACCAAAATATTTATGGCCCAGGGTGGCCAAAAAACACTTTTTGGCTTAAACAAAGTCATTCGACTTACAGAAGAGCAAATAAAAGCTAAGATCGCTGGAAAATCGAATATAATGCAAAATAATCAAATTTTTTGATTAATTATGCCTAAAGGCATATGCCGCATCACGAATTAACGGCAAGTCACGTGACATACGCCTAAAGGTGTATAACCGCATGGAAAGGGTTAATAGACTTTCAATTAAAAATAAATAAATGTTGATAAATATGATGCAGACATAACTCATTGTTAAGGTGCTTCATTTTACAGTGCTTTGCTAAATGTTGCATTTCAGTTATATTCATGTTTATTATTTTGCTCTTAAGAGATTTTCATTGCTATTTATTTATTATATTTACTTATTCAAGTTTTTAAGCCTAGCACTGTTTGAACTTATACTATAATTTATTAAGTACACTTTTTGGCTTTCATATACAGAAAAGGGCTGTGTTTCACATTAAGACTATATTTATGGCAGTGGCCTGGAATCTAACTTGCCATACCAGTGGGATATGCCTGTATATAGGAATAATATGATAAAATGAAAAATCAGTATAAAATATTATATATTCATATTTTGAAATAATTGTTAATTTATATGGTATATTATAGCATTTAGGATAATGATTAATAAAATTTTTATATTAAGTTTTTTCTTGTTAAAATTTGATTACTGAAAATAATTAAAAACAGGTATGTAATAACTAAGGTCTGGATTTTTGGGTGCCACACCCACTTAGTTTTTGAAAGGGGCAGAGTGTAAAAAGACAAATTATGTCAGTTTTAGTGCAGTAGGCCCACTCTTTGCCAAATTGTTTAGCACCTAAATGCACCCAAAATGCAAACTTGCCCCAAACAGTGACTAGCACCCAAACTATATATTTTGTACCCAGCTTCTTTTTTTTTTACATTTTCAACATATATTTCGACTATTATTATTTATTTTTATTTTTATTTATTATTTTTATTTTTTTTTTATTTTTTTGGTGGTTTTTATTCATTCACTTGCGGGGAAAAACAAATTCGTTAAATCGGACCATGTATACTGATGAAAAAAATACAATAATTAGCTTAGTCTCTTCTTTTGTTGAGAAATAAAGGGGGTAAAGCAGAATTTTCTGGACTAAACAACTAAGCCTTAGGGTTGTTCTAAGAATGTAAACAGAAAACAGATTCACTGAAAATCTGCAAAATGTGTTTTCTTTCCTAAGAAAAGAACAATCTAGAATATTCTGTGTTGAGGTCACTGTCATGGTAATATCTTGTAAGGAACATGATTCGTCGATTTGAATTGGTAATGGTCGCTGAGGAGAGATCGTTGAGGAATGCGATCAGTTAAATTTTGAGTTGGTATCGCATGTGTTTCAAGGAAGAGACCGTTGGCAACCACATCATGCGATGTGGTGGACCTGAAATAGAGCTACGACTAGCATAGTCGCTGATTGGTCAGCCGGCAACTGTTGACGTCTATATAAGGTCGATCTGTCACCTTACCCTGACTTGTGAGCACAACAGTTCCAATTTCCTTTGTTCGGTGTCAGTGACATTAAAAAATGGCAAAATTGTCTGCATGTATACTGAACATTTTAGCAAATAAGTTTAAAGATGAAAACGGATATACAGACAGAAAAGTTCTTCACTGTTCCATTTGCGAATATGTGATATTGGTTAATGTGAAACACCAAGAAACGAAAAACAGGTGACATATGAGTTCAGAAAAGCATAGAGAAGGCAAACGAAAAAGGAAGAATTTCAAGCCGACATTTATAGGGGCCTCATTTCAAAAAGGAGAAGAATCTCAGAAGGCTAATGCGTTCTGAGATTCTTCTCATCATATTCTCTTCTGAGAATAATATGTTTTATGCAGATTTAACAACTGCTCTTTTGCAGGCAAATATACCCTTATATAAGGTAAACAATCCAGCCTTTAAGTCATTTCTCCAGAATTATATAGGAAAGCTTGTCCCCAATGAGAGCACGCTTAAAAAAAACTACGTGAAACCAGTTTATGATCAAACAATATCTAAAATCCTGTAGTGTTTATACTGGATGAAACAACAGATTCCACAAAATGGTACGTGCTGAACATTCTTATTGTACCATTGACCAGATGCTATGTACAACCAATGTTGTTCAAAATGTACCAACTTGAAAATACGAAGTCAACATAGTTGACTTCGTATTTTCAAGTTGGTACATTTTCAACAACATTGGTGTACATAGGTTGAGACTTTCAATTATGTTTGCATCAAATTGTGGCCAAATGGTGTCCAGTAAGAAAAGGTTTAACTTGTCATTACAGATCAAGCAGCTTACATGTTGTCAGCATTCTCAAATTTGAAATGTATTTACAATAACCTAAAACATGTGATTTGTCTTGCCCATGCCCTACACCTAGTATGTGAACGTATTTGTGTAGAATACAACAAGGCCAACGACTTCATTTCAAAAATGAAAATGGTTCTTCTCAAGTGCCCTAGTTGGGAATGCTTATACCAAGATGCAGCTGGACTGCCATTACCACCCAGTCCACTGATCACCCGCTGGAGGTCTTAGATAAACAATGTAGTATTTTACTGTGAGAACTTCAAGAAAATTAATGCGTTTATCAACAAACTTTCTCCTGGTGATTCTGTGGCCGTTGACAGCGTCAAGAAACTGGTCACTGATCCAGTAGTGACCACAGAGCTCTACTCCATGCATTCATACAAGTTATTGGTGGATAAGATCAATGAGCTGGAAAGATGTGGAACTGAAATGCTGGATCAGTGGAATGTTGTAAGTCAGGCACTTGATGTACTGGATGGTTTTGCCCTGAACAAACTCAGATCTAGTTTATCAAAAAATCCTGATTTGAAAAATATTTTGGATTGCACTGAACTAGAATTCCAAGTAAAAATGAAACATACCCTCTTAGTCTTGGTCGACGTAGAAAAATCTTTTTCGTTATATAAAGAAATTCTATCCTCTAAATGAGAAAACTTTACTTTTAAGAACATTGAAATGGTTACTGTTGTAAATCACAATGCTCATCTTTATGTCTAAATTGCCATAAACAATTATGTAGTTTGTAAATATAATACTTCTTGTTGGTTTTTGTCTTAATAATACAGCATTTAAAAGCACCCAAACTAGCACCTAAAACAGGGGAAAAAAGCACCCAAATGAGCACCTGATCCATTCTAAAAATGCACTCAAAAATCCAGACCTTAGTAATAACATAGTAAATATATATTATTTTTAAATAACATCATTAATAAATATATTCTTAAATTATAATAGGAAAATTTAAATAAAGTTATTGGAGCAGATTATTCAGATAGTACAAAAAGTGCTATGGCCAAAATGAGTGAAAAAGAATTATCATTTGAATTAATAGAGGTAAGAGTTACTTAAAAACATTGTATTTATGGATTAGATTTAAAGTTGTAAGAAAATTCTGTTAATTGATTAAGAGTATGATGGAATGTTTGTAAATTTGAGAATTCTGATATTTTAATGGTGATTTTAATCAAATAATTGTCTAATATGAATATACACATTTGATCATTCTGATTCAGTTTCCTTACAATTATTTTTAATGCTTTGAAATAATTTTATTGTGTAAATATTAAGAAATTTTCTGCTACAGAATATAAATTTAATTTTAAATAGCAAAATTTATAATGGCTCATACAGAAATCAAGCTATATTATTTAAGAAATTATTACATATCATTGCTCATTTATAATAATCTTCATTAGTACAGTAGAGCATCGATTATCCGACTTAATTGGGGACTGGGGTTGGTCGGATAACTGAAAAGTCGGATAACCGAAAAGTATGAAAAAACTACATTATTAGTATAGTGTATTAGGCCTGGTTTAAATACTAGCCTCCCTTTCATGGTTGAGCCAGTGCTGCCAGCTAAAACATGCAAAAATTTAACAAAAATAGTATTAAAGTAGCCAAGACATAACTAAATATTGTAGCGCCACATCACTAGCAGACATTTGAATTTGCCGACTAGAACGCGGTCGGTTAACCGGGGGTCGGATAATCGATGCTCTACTGTATTTCATAATGAATCTTATCAAGAAATATTAATGGCATTGAAGAAATAATATTGTATAAAATTGATATTAAGAAAACTAAATTGGTACTTTTGGGTTAGCAGGACACCTGTTTATTTTTCCTGCTATTTTTAGAGATATAGCTATTTTATTTTGTCATTTATACATTGCAAAAAATTATTGGAAGAATTAAATGATTAACTAATTAATAAATATACAACAAACTTTTCCAATATTACATGGGAGGCATAAACCTGCGGATATCATGTATCATTGCCACTGCTGGCATCCATGCATGCTGAAGCCTCTGATGAATTTCTGCAGTGGAGATTTCTTCTTTAATGAGAAATTCAATCACAATATGCTGGCAAAATGAAATGTCAGTTGCAGCCATTTTTTACTGGCTATCTGTGGTCATGTAATAGATTGTGATTTATAAAAAATTGTTGCTCATGATTTTCAGTATTTCTTGTGTATTTGCTCTCCAAATCAGTTTTAAGCTTTAATCAAACTTTGTAAGAAATAAAATTCAATCTCTGATGATGGATTTTATTGAGATGTTGTCATCAATGTCTTTAGTAAAATAATTAGAAAAAAAAAAGGACTGAAGAAGTTAGTAACAGAAGTGGCCCAAGATTTTTAATTTAAATAAAAAGAGGGGGGAGAAAAATTGTTTCTTTATCATTAAACAAAGATGATGCAGAATAAAATTTTTCTTTTTTGTATAATGGTTAATAAAAAAAACAGGCTTTTAGAAAAATTTCTTTTTTATTTCCTATATAAAGGTTAGCTTCAATTTACATGATTTTGATTTTACATGGAACCAATCTATTGTGTATATCAAGGATTAGATGTAGTTTAAGATTGTAAACAGGTTTTTGTTTCATGCATTCTTGAAATATGTTAAGAATATTTGAAATTATTATTCCATAAAATTAAAATAAATAAACAAAGTATATATAATTTTTTACTGTTTAATTTCAGTCTTTATTGTCATATATAAAAAACTTGGATACACCTGGTGCAGTGTTGGTGTTTTTACCTGGATGGAATTTGATATTTGCATTAATGAGACATTTACAACAACATCCAACATTTGGTAATCCATCTTATTTAATTTTGCCATTGCATTCGCAAATTCCCCGAGAAGAACAACATAGAGTATTTCAACCAGTTGATCCTGGAGTAACAAAAGTAAGAATATTAAAGAGTACTCACCTTTATAATTTTAATAAGAGTAATTTTACTTTTTATTTTTGTTTTAATTCTTAATATAATACACAATAATGATTTAATTTATGACAATATGCATGAATTGCATTCTGCAAAATTGCTCATTGCGAAATTATTCTTTTTATAAACTATGATCATATTTTCAGAACTTTATTTATATTTCTGGTATTGTAATCCTAAATACACTAGTGTCCAAAAAGTAAGCATAATCATCATATTGGTATATAGTTCAGAAACTGCCTGACCACAAAGATATGAAATGTAATATACATGTAAGAAATGTCCTTTAATAAACAAAATAACTGGACTGTGAAAATTTAACTTTATGTATGCAAAACAAGAAAACATTAAAATGAATTAAAAACCATAATGATTATTTTAACATCATAAAATGGCTAATATGGCACGTGGTTGTTTCTTGCAAGTGCACACACTGCAAAGCGATTAATCATATTGGTTGCTAGGTTGTTTAGTGTCTGTGTTGACATGTTTGTTCTTGAAGAAGAGATGTTGGATTTTTGGTGGATGTTGACAGGATGCAACTTGCCTCTTTAGAGCATCCCACTCATACTCAATTGAATTTATATTCAGACCTTGCTTGTCACTCTATATAGATATGTTTACTTGCAAAAAATTCACTGAGCAGTGTAGCCCTACATGTACAGGCATTATCATGCATAAAAATGAAGTCTGGATTCATGTCACCTCTGATAAGTCTCACTTAGGGTTTCAGGATATTGTTCTATCTTTTTTTCAGTAATGATGGAGAAGAGCATGCATCTGTTAAGCATTATACTGTCATCTTCAAATCAGTATCTTCTCTGATGTTAATGGGAGGGCCGCTGAAACAAAACATTGCTTTACTGATTGAATCCAATTTCAATATGCTGTTAATATCAAATAAAAGTACTGTTGAGAGGTTATAACTCTTGGACATTTATTTTTCTTTGTCACCTAACCTTCTTTGTTGTCTGGATATGGTGCCTTATGGCACATTGTGCTCTTGATACTTCCATAGATAAATGTTTTGCTCCCAGCTTGCCACTAACTCTCTATAATAAAATTGTTTGTAGTGTCTGTGTACCATCATCATTTTCACAAAAGCAATAATATATTTTTGATGATCACAAAGAAAAGACAGCAATAATACTTTGTGCAATTTGCTGTATTTATGGTATATGTGTTTTACATAAATGTGCATTTGTTTTTTTAACATGTGAAATAATAATGATTTTTATATATGTGGGTGCTAACTCTAACAACTATTTTCTTCTACTACAGTCTCTCTGACTTATGATGGGGTTATGTTCCAAAAATCACATTGCAAGTCAAAAATAAAAATAAATAAAAAAACAATTGGCTATATGCAAGGTTATGCAGTATGTAATATATGTTCGGACTATTGTTGATTGCAATAGTTACATTCACAAGTGATTGCCATAACTGCCATGCTTAGATATTATCTTAAGTTTTTCATTAAGAGTAATAGCCTTCTTCCTTTTCTCACCAGTAGCAGGAGACACAGTAGGGCATTTTGCAGACATATTGAGTATACTGTATACATGGTATATATATATATTTATAAAAGTATCAAGAAAGATCATTAATACATCAGTGGAGCAGCTTGAATTTAAATTTTGTTTTCCAGTGCTTCTGCTTCACTTGCATTGGCCATCCATCATATGTGTGAAATATCATCTGTTGAAACATCATAAATTGAGGAGTGTCTGTATTAGTTATGCTAATTTTTGCAGTAATTGTGGGTTTGATAATTATGTTTATTTTTGGACACTGATATATTAAATAAGAGTTAAGTATTTGATAACCTTTGGAAAGATGAATGTTTGTTATTTAAGAGAGAATTGATGCTTTATCAGAATGTGGTAAAATGCTTATTCTTTAAATATATTTTTCTATTAACCTTGTTTCCATTTTTTTTAATTTTGAACACAGAATTAAGAAATGTATCTTATTAAATGCAGGGTACAGTACCTTCACACCTGGAAAGTCAGGGATTTTCATTAGTGTTTAGAAAAAGTCATGGAATGTTAGTGAATTTGTTAATAATTGTCAAAAAGTCAGGGAATTTGCTTCCTTGGCTGCCTTGTTGATATTTTGCTGACAATATGTTTGACTAAGTGTAGCCATCTGCAGGTAGCAAGAAGTACAATGGTGCAAAACAACTTATGAAAAGGGGTGCAGAATATTGTCAGAACCCAAAATTTCTCCCAAGCTTACATAAAATTTTCCGAAAAATTTACAAAGTAAACAAAATGATTAGTAATTTAAATGATATTATTTATCATTTTTCATTTTAATAATTCAGAAATTATAAAAAATATATAACTGTTGATTAGAAAAAAATAACTAATTAAAACATTCGAAAAGCAAAACATATGTGAGTAGTAAGTCAAATGTTGTTTTGTTTTGTCAATATGTCATACTGTAAGGAACATGAGGGTCAGGGAATTTGTACAAAGTTGGTCAGGGGAAGTCATGGAAATTAAAAAAAATTGAGTAGGAACCCTGTAAATATGGATTAAAAGAAAAGTTTAAAGATAAGTTATATATTTGAAAAGTTATAAAGTATAAAAATTCACAAATATTTTCACACAATTTTGAATAGTAGTTTACTATTAAATTAATGTTGTTTACAAAATAATTTTATTTCAGAAGGAAATGCATTGTTTGTATTATTTACTAAAATATGGATGCCATAGATTATTAAAATATTGCATGAAGTATAAACATAGTGTGTAAGGGGGAGGGAAATGTTATGTTAATTCATTGAAAAAATAAAAAGGACAAAATTCAAATTAAAAACACATCAGTTAAGAGCATTGCTTCTGTAATAATGTCACAGCAACTAAAAGATTAAATTTATATAATCAGATGAATTGGTAGTAGCTATTATCTATGATAGCAAGAGTAAGTGACCAAGTTGTCAGCACAGTGATAATTATAATATGTTAAGGTTCAGATAAATAATATAAGCAACAAAGATCATCATTTTTTCTTATGAATACAGAAAAAAAATTCAATATTGGTAGATGTATCTGCCTGAAACATTAATACAGTGTATGCAATAACTCATGATTTTATTAAACATTTCTAGTAACCCGAAAAAAATATTGATCTTATTCTTAAAATTTTCAAAAACTTTGTTTATTGTCATATATTCTGCATGTTTACACTCTTATGAGATTAAAGTAATTTTTGTAAAAAGAAATAATTTGTGTTTTATATTCTCAATGTAGTGAAATTTCATATAAGATCTCATTATAGGCATGTTCTTTTTAATTAATAAATATTTTTTTTTCTATTTTAAATAATAATTGTATGTATAAAAAAAAGTACTTAAAAATTTATATATTTTTATTTTTTTGGTGTTTAGATTATTCTCTCAACAAATATAGCAGAAACTAGTATTACAATTAATGATATTGTTTATGTTATTGATTCATGCAAGTAAGTAATATTTATTTATTTATTGCTTTAGTACTGTAAATTTTTAATTACATATATATATTATATTTGTAAAATGGAGGTTTATTATGTACAGTATGTTTTTATAATCCAAAAATTATAGCCCTAACTTTAATTACCTGATAATTGTAATATTAAAATATCTTATGGATTCCACAATATAGTTTTGTGAACATCATGCTATTTTCAGAATTTTATTCAAAATTCCAGTAAAAAATTTCATGTTAAATTGTAAATATTTTTTATTACAGTTTACTTTGAAAAGGTTGGAAATAGTTGTTTGAAAGTAAAAAAATTCAAATGTTCATCCAAGAGTCAACAGACAAATTATTTTACTTGATATTTTAAGAAGAAATTTTTTTATTTTTACAATTATAAAATTAGAATTGTACAAGAGTTGCCCAGATGGAAAGTGGACATGTGTCATATTTTATCGTGCAAAGTAGTGATTGGGGGGACCACCTTACAGATGGGTAAGCTCATCATAGGCAAAGCACAGACTGCATTAAGTATTGATGAGAATAAATTTTATCTCCACTAATTGGCAGATTAATGTTAAGTTAGTTACAGTGGAAGTGTCCAGAATCGAACAATGCCCAGTAGTTTGGTTGAAGGGAATAGGAGTGCTGACATTTATAGACAAATGAAGCATGTTTATGATGAACATTGTTTAAGACAAACAACAGTGAATAATTGGTGCAAGAGTCACAGAGAAGGCCACAAGTCAATTTCAGAATAAACTAAGACTAGGTCAGACACACACTGTAATCTCTACTACATCAGTTGCCACTGTGGAAAACATAATTAGAAGTGGCAGACAAGTTAGAACTCGCACTACAACTTTCACATTTTTGAACCTCAAGAAAGCTTCGTGAAGGCAAAGATTCATGTCAGATGATGAGATTGAAGGATAATGTTGAAGAATTTTTTTATCAGCAGTCACCAGAATTCTACGTGAGGGGCATCAGTCTGCTTGTGAGACACTGGAATCTTTGCCTAAACAAACATGGAGATTTCTTTCAGATTTGCAATAAATGTTTGCCAGTTTTGACATTTGTCTATTTATTTGGGTGATCCTTATATTGAGTAAAATAAAAGTTTTTCAGTTCTGTCAAAGATATAACAAAATACTCAGTTTACTAATATTAGAGTAAAAGGAAAAAATATATTTTTAAAAGAACTAATGGCTAGATTCAAAATAAACTTTTCATTCTAGAGGTAAATACAAATTGAATGAAATTTGAAAAGCATTGATCTTATTATATATATAATTTGAAATATGATTATCGAAAGAAGCTGCTTTTTTAAAAGTATATTAGAAAATTATTATTGTATTTATATGATTGTAAAGTTTTAATAACTTGAATGAATCTTCTAAACAAACAGATCTTAAAGAACAAAAAAGTAAATGAAACAAACTTTTTATTAAAGTAATTCAGTTTTATGTAAACGTTATTAATAAAAGTAATAATAATTATGTGCAAAATAACTAAACTAATGCAAGTAGGTTGGGTTTATTGTATCATTAGTGCTGTAGATTTTTTCCATAAACAGTTTCTCAGTCATCACTGATCTCTCTATTATTGAATTTTTTCCATAATATTAAAACTTCATGTTTATCCATTGTATTTAAAATGCCTTTATCATGAATATAGATTATAATCAATATCATGAAGGCTGCTATCATGAATATAGATTATTATCTATATTCATGATAGCAGCCTTTATCCATTCTGTGAACTTAAAAATGAATGAATGATGCTACATCACAGAAAATTTAAAGCTACACTTTATTGTATACTATAGTTCATTATGAGTAGTTACCATATTACTTTCCCGGCTCTGTTATACAGGGTGTAACAGGAAAGATGGTCACAACTCTTAAGGATTGATAGAATATGGCAAAGTAACAATTGTATGCAATACAATGCTTGGTAGAATGTGAAACATAAATGCAGAAACGCAGTAAGTACGAAGAATGTGGAAAACGTAAAGTTGTCTTAATCACAGATATTTACAAGAAATAATGTTTCATATTTATAAGAATTGTTCAAATGAATGACCACCAATACATTCCAGATCTCTGTATTACAGGACCTCCGTCACTGTTGTCATACAATACATTCATGACAATGGTGACGGAGTGGTTGGCATACACTTTGGGAGATATCCAGCATGTCATGTACTTCTGCAGCAGCAGTACTAATTCTGGTGACAAGATCTTCAGGATAACAAATAGGCATCTTGAAATGGATATCTGCCTTTTCAGCATTCAAATACTGTTGCATCTCTGTAACCGTGCAACTTCCAAATGACAATGTGTGCAAAACACTGCTCTTCTCACCAGCAAGTGCCCTTTTGCAGCAAATTACCTGGCTTCTGACCACTCATTGCATTACAACAAATGTTACTTTTTTACTTTTACTATGTTTTGTCATCCCTTAAAAGTTATGACCATCTTTCCTGTTACATCCTGTTAACAGAGGGAAAGTATAGTGATCGGGCAAAAAAGGATACCTCCAAGATATTTACATTTTTGGACTCGACATCTTGAAACATTGAGAAATGCAAAAAGAAATTGTGGGTTTTTCTATACATATGGATGTGTGTGGGGCACAATTTTGTTCATCTTGTTTAAAGCTTAAGAGTGTGACTATGCAGATGTGAGAATATGTGGAGAGAAGAGGTGATGATGTTTCATGCTCTCTGTTTCTTGCTTTCATCTGTGTGGTCGTAATAAATGAGAGCATGAAACATCATCATCTCTTCTCAACACATATTCTCGCTCACTCATGTCTGCATAGTTGCACCCTAACTCCTGTGCTTTTTGTTGGAAATTTCTGAAATTTTGCAAAGAGGTTTGTGTATTAGGATTAATGCTATTAAATTTTGGTGGTTAAAGGTTGTGGGAATGGGGAGATAAAGGAGGATCGTGTGTCACATCTTGAGTAAGGTCGGACTTAATGATGATTTTACTTGTTATTAACATTAACAATTTTTTATAAAACTCATCCCTAGCCTCAAAATTAAGATTTTTGCCATCTTATAATATAATTGAGATGGGTTGATGGTAATAACAATAAGTGCAGAGCCCAAACGATTAGGAGTTGAAAGTTGAAATTTGGTACACAGTTAGGGTACATCAGGAGAACATACACTAAGAAGGGATTTTTTGAAATCCCCACAAGATAGAGGGGAAAGGATTAAGGCTTATTCTAAAGAACTCAGCTTCTACTGCACTTTTTAGATGCAATTTTTTGTTTTTAACTGCGTTTTAGTAGGGTAACACATGAAGATGAAAGAAGTGTATTCCTTAACAATGAAAGTGTTAAGAGAAAGTGACATGTAAGATTTACAGACAGATGCAATTTTTTGCATTTTTGTGGCAAATCGAACATATTTTTAGACCCATCTAAAAATTCTCTAATTAGTCTGGAAACAGGGCGACTTAATTCTTGCATTCTGTGAAAACTGGTAAGATTGGCTATAATGTAATAATCTTAATCTTTGCTATCATTACTTTTTGCCTGAACACACTGGGCTTATCTACTAGTTTTATAATAATTCAAAATATAAAATATAACAGATGGCACCAGCAAATATTGCCAGGAAAGTTAAGCAACTTGTTGCTAGAATTCTATCATTATCAAGCAAGCATATATAGATCTTCATTTCACTACAAAAAAGTGAAAATTATTAATATTTTTATATTTATGCCACTTTTGAATTAAATTTATTCATTAGATTTAGAGTGACAAAAATATTGATAAGTTTAAAAATGTATAATTTATTTTTAGAGCTAAGATGAAACTTTTTACATCACATAATAATATGACCAATTATGCTACTGTCTGGGCATCAAAAACAAATTTAGAACAGCGAAGAGGAAGAGCTGGTCGTGTTCGTCCTGGATTTTGTTTTCATTTATGTAGTCGTGCAAGATTTGAAAAGTAAGAACATTTTATAATGTAATATATGGTTATTTAATTTTTACCCAAATTCACTTATGGTAGTATTTACAATAATTTGTTGTTAAATTTTTAAAGTGACTAATGATTAGTTAAAGTCACAATTAGTATGTCTACTTCTAAAGTTTTTAACTTTGCTTAATGTTGACTGAATTTGTAATTAGCTTATAATAGCAATAAGTTAATAATGATTTTTTAGTTTTTTAGCTTACTTTAAATAGATACTTAAAAAATGACATGTGCATATATCATAATGTGTGTCTTTTTTTTTTTTTTTTACATTTACAATAGTACATATTGTAAATAAATTTACTTTTCGATTCTTATATCATAAAGATTGATTTAGATATTTTAAATTTTACAGGCTTGAAAATTATACTACTCCAGAAATATTTCGAACACCTTTACATGAAATTTCTTTGGCAATAAAATTATTACGATTAGGTGATATTGGCAGATTTTTAGCTAAATGCTTAGAACCACCTCCAATTGATGCAGTTATTGAATCAGAAGTTTTGTTGAAAGGTAAAATAGTAATGATTATATTTGATGAATAAATTTAAAATTTTTGGAGTTCACCAAAATGTTAATATAATTGTTTACATGTGAAGAAAAGAATAATTTTTTAAAAGTGTGACTTTTAAATAACATTTAAATATTTTAGCAAGTATAATGAAAGATTTTTTTAAATATGAAATAAATGAGAAATTAAAAGTTTTCTGTTCTATACAGATCAATTTCATATAAATTATTATCATCATTTAAATTAATTTAAAAATTTTTCAGATATGGGTGCCTTGGATAATAATAGTGAATTGACACCTTTAGGAAGAATACTAGCTCGTATGCCAATTGAACCACGTTTAGGGAAGATGATTATTTTAGCTTGCATATTTTCGTATGTATTATTTCTTTGAATCATTTGTGTATATTAGTGTTTCTCAAAGTTGGAATTATGGGATTCTTCACCCCTTTTCAGAACAACTGAGGAAAAAATTATTTTCTTAAAAAAGATTATTATATAGAGTAAAATTAAAGATTTCCTGGATAAAATTACTTTATTTTAAAGTAGCTCTGTAGAAATCTTACAATAAAATCTTGAATTGAGTGAGAAACTGAGAATGAAAATATACAGTAGAGCATTGTTTATCCAAATCAATTGAGGACTGGGGTTGTTCAGATAACTGATGTTTTGGATAACCGATTATGTACGAAAAAATATATTAACCTATCTGATGTTGAAATTTTTCTCCATTGGTGTCGCTTCATGTTAAATTTTCATCGATTTTAAGCCTAACGAAAATTTTTATAATAATAATCGAGGCTATTGTATCGTTAAAAATTATTTCTTTATTTTGTGCAAACAAAATAAATGTATTGAAAAATATAAAAACAAAAAAATTATACTTTAGAAGTTAATCTAGTATCAAAAACATTCAATTCAGCACGACACAGTCCAACTGGAAAGCTTTCGGTTAACTGACGTTTCAGTTGACCAACTTTCGGATAAACAACACTCTACTGTACTTAAATAACTTTGTTTATGAACTTTGTAAGAAATAGTATATCTGAGTTTCTCATACTTTTGGTGCATAGAAGCAACATTATTTTGGCCAAAATTTTTATTCTATGTAATGAATAGAAGCACTCATAAAACCTTTACTGCTGTACAACCACTACTGTGTAATGGTTTTTTTTGAGAAAGTATTTGTTTTATTGTTTGAACTACTAGCTATATAGTAGTTTTTATGGAACATTAATCTTACTTGAGAGAATGATTGGTAGAAAAATATGGTTATTCTAAGTCTTATACATGAGAGCAGAACTACTCTCTAACATTTTGGTGTAGTATTAAAATAGAATTTCTACAATTATCAGAAAAAGCTGTTAAAATATGCCTTCATTTTTCATTACTGCATGTCTCTGAAGTGAATTTTCTTTATGAATTTCAAATAAACAAAAATATCTGAATAGATTAAATACAGAAATGGATATGCATTCAGCTATTTTGTGTTAAGCTAGATATTAAAGAACTTTGCAAGAATACAATGCTGTTCTTTTTGCTAAAAAATAATAATTTATTTATTAGTATATATTTATTTATTTATCACCATTTTTTCAAAAATAGTGATAATAAATAAATTTTTGAATAATATATTTGAAAATAAATAATTTATTAAACAAAATATTATTTATTTTCTTCATAAAAATTTTGAAAAACTAGTGATTCTTCTTTTTAAAAAATATTTTTGTGTTTAGTAAGTTTTTTAATACAGTAAATCCACAGATACAGAAACTCTTTGAGGTTCTGCAGTAATTTTTAGGATTGTAAAGTTTGAGAACCACTAATGTATGTAGTTTAAAAATTCTATTAATATTTTTATTATTTATTAATTGCATTTATATAATGCACATTTTATATTTTTATTATAATGCAATATATTTGATATTTGTAGTTTTAATACTATTATTCATTATAATCCATTTTTTAATCTCTGGATTACATATATTATTATTACAATTTACCTTGATTTCTTTGAAAACACACATGTTTGCACATTCTTTCTCATTTACAGAAAATTATTTAAATGAATTTTTGTTTTATTCTTTGATGACTTTTCATCGTTAATAACATCGCTTAAGCATTAAACAGATCTTTATATTCTAATTGCAAGATGAGATGATTAGTTTTTTGCTATCAATGTATGATTCTAAATTTAAAATCTTTATTGGAATTAGTTTCAAAATTCAAACTATAGTTTCTTTACTGTTCAACTACTAAGCGATTAAATGAAAAGTTTGTTTTAACTCTTAATATGGCTGTTAACAAACAGTAGCTTTGTATGTGCTTTGTAATGTAATGTTTGTGGCATTGCATGAAGATCTTCATGCAATGCCACAAACATTATTTATATAAATAATACATAGCAAGAAAGAAATTTGTTAGAAAAATAGAGATACAATAAAAGTTTATTGTAAATTTTATCTTTATTTTTTAAAGAAAACAATGAATAGATTACAGCACATTCTTAGTAATGTTTTAAACATTTCTGTAAATTGTAGAATTGATTGAGTTTTAGTATGTTGCAAAATCATGTTTAGACTCATAGGTGGTGATGTACAGTATAACTCTGTTAACATGTTAACTAATTCATAACTTCTGAACCATAAACATCCTATAAAGTATTAGAATACTGAATCATGTTTCACACCTAGATTCTGGAAGAAAGAATTGACCCAGAGTGAGACTGAAATCCTCAACTGCCACTTACCATGTGGATACATTGCTGGTTAGGCTAGTCTGAACTCTGTCTGATCTTCATATTCAGACCTATTAATTTTACTGGCAATGCATCTGCAAAGTAAGCAGCAGTTGTGGGTTTCAGTCTTACTCTGGACCAATTCTTTTCTTCTAGAACCTTCTAAATTAATTAATAAAATAATAATAATTTAATTATAATTATTAAATTTAGTAAGAGATAGTACCTAAAGTCTACCTCTAAGCCAAATTACATAGTATTTAATTATTAATAGTAGCACTAATATAGCCTGATGTAATCTTGCAATCATTTGACTTTAATTTAACAATTGGACTTGGAGGTGTGTTTATATTGTAAAATTGAATTATCAGGTAACCAAAAAAGTTTGCATGGCTTTTGGCAGAGTTTGTGGCAATGACTTGTGTGTGTCATAAAGCACAGATTCAAATCAATCAGTTGGTGCACTTTACTTTGGTGTGTACAATTTTTCTGAAATACTTTTGAAATGTCAGTTGAACCTGATGTAATTTGAACTTGCTCGCTTTATGAGTTTAAACTCAGTTTGAAGGCAGCAGAAGAGTTGTAAAGTACATTTGGAAAAGATGTTATATCAGAAGGTATTGAACAGTTTATAAGGTTTAAGGTATTAAGGTTTATAATGTTTAAATGATGAATCACTTGAAGTATCAAGTTCAGAATTGATAATGATGAATTATAACTGCTGTTGAAAATTATTCTAGATTAACATGTCAGTGACTATTAATCATTTATGTTAAATATTTAACATAAATGATGAAACACTTCATTTACATTTGTATCAACTGGAAAAATTATGCAAGCTAAGCAAGTGGATTTCACAAGCACTATCAGGTGACAATAAACTTCAAAGACTATCAATTTATTCTTTACTTTTTTGTGTCATAAAAAATGAGCCATTTTTGGATTGCTTGTTCATTTGTGATGAAAAATGGATAATGTACTCTAACAGGAAGTGAGCTTATTGTTGATTCTTGCCAAATTATCCAGTACTGCACACTTCAAAGGCACTGCTTCATTCACTGAGTTTGAGATTTATTTATTTATTTTTTTTGCCATCAGGCCAAACAATTTAATTTGAGATCTACTTGATCCAACTTGACTGTGTGCAGGATTGTTACTTCAGAAACAGTCAGGACCAAGATAGAAACATTTAATTGGTAAAAAGTGCTATTTATACAGGACAGCACAAGACATACTGCAAAACCTTTCACAATATTCTTCATATTCTTTTGATATTTCTCCAAGTGATTATCAGCTTTTCTTTATACTAGATGATCACATATGAAACAGACAATTTCACATTGAAGCATAGATTGCTAGATTTTTACTTCTAAAGACAAAATATTTTTATAAAAGTGGTATTTACAAACTTGTATCTCATTAGGAAAGAGTTGTAAATTGTAAAGGTGCTTATTTTAATGAATAAATCATATAAAAATTTCTGCAGTTTTTCAATTTTTATTATAAAAACCACACACACTTTTTTCATAGATATGATGATTTTATGTATTAGTTATTATTTTTAACATTCTAGAGAAATTATATATAATAAGTATTGGCAAACAGTACTTTTTATAATTCAGTTTTAAAAAATTCTGAAATTAAAATTTTTAAACAAATGTTAATTTGTTTAAAACTTAAATAATTCAATAGTCTAAATAATTTTTTTAGTTTTAATTATCAATTAGGATTAAATTTGACTGTGTTTCACATTTATGATTTATATTTAAAAAACCAATTATTTTTGATGAATTTTTAGATTGGGTGATCCTTTATGCACAATAGCAGCCCACAGCAGTACATTTCCTGAACCTTTTGATACCCCTTTTCCAAAGAGATTGGCCTGGGTACATCGACGTTTTTGTGGAGATAGATGGAGTGATCATGTAACTATGTTAAATGCATTTATTCAGTGGGAAGAGTCTCATATGCAAGGTGAACAAGCAGAAATGGCATTTTGTGAACAATATTCTTTATCTCTACCAACTTTAAGAGTTACTTATGATGCAAAGGTAATTTTCACTTTTTTATTTATATTTAAGTTATGCAGTAATGAATTATATGTATGTATGTAATAATAAATATTTTTGTAGAATCAATTGAAAGAATTATTATCATCTGCTGGTTTTCCTGAAGGCAGTACTGCTGAACAGTATTATGTTTTTAATGGTCCTGATGCAAAACTTGACATGGTAAATGTTAACATTTTTATTTGTTTTTTTATTGATGTTGATATAAAATTTATTTTTAAGTTTTAGTCTTAATTTTAAGCAGCAGTTATAAATTCTATTAGTATAAGAAGCAGGTACTATTTTAAATTCATAGAATAAATATTTTCAGGTATCTTATGGGGAAACTATGAATATAAAAGATGCTATTGTAACAATTTGTTTTAAATCTAATGAATATTTTTGAATTTCTAAACATTCAAACCTTGGTTTTCAAACACAACTCATTCCTAAAAGTTGTTTGAAAACCTAAACTAATATTCCCATAAGAAACAATATAAAATGGATTAATCCTTTTCTGATCCTCAAAATAAAGCCTTTTTTACCTTAGCAGTATTCCATTATTAAAAATGCTTAGAAATGCAATGTATCCTAACATACCAATGGAATAAAGTTATAAATAAGAAAGACAGTTTCATTCATTTTAATCTTTTGAACATGAATTCTTGGATGCAATTTATACCACATGAATGTCAATTAATATGGTTTTAATCAATTAATTTAAATTCTCCTGCAGTGTATACCAAAAAATGGAAGTACAGTGGACCTTCATTATAGCGCTGCTTGCTATACCATGCACTCAGTTATAGCGTGGGCGATATTCACGACACTGTAAGCTCAAACACGTATATACAGGTCCGTGCGGCGTTAGTGAGTAGCACATTTTATTGTTACTGCATATTGAGTTCCTGCATGTATTTTGAATAGTGTTTAATTATTGTATGCATGATGAGTAAAAGAAAAGACAAGCTACAGTATGTACAGTAACAATTATACAGTATGTACTTATTAAGATGTATAACTATGTTATGTGAATTTTAATAAAACACTTAATAAATAAATTGGGTTTTTTATTAAAATACATAATATGTATGTAGTTGATGGGAGGTTTCAGTATATAGTTCAAATCATTCTGAGTAAATT
Organism: Centruroides vittatus; assembly: GCF_030686945.1. NCBI lineage: Eukaryota > Metazoa > Arthropoda > Arachnida > Scorpiones > Buthidae > Centruroides > Centruroides vittatus. Next base: position 2,126,050 of record NW_027122335.1, read on the forward strand.
TATTGTGTCACCACCACACTGCTTGGTATAACACAGTTCACCTTATAACGTGGGTGTTGTTTTTCGCCTGACATGCTCGTTATATTGGGGGTCCGCTGTACTAACTTTCCTGCATGTGCACTGAAATGTAATTTAAATAGCAATGTCGTTGAGTTGTGATGCCACTCAGCATTACTAATTTCTGAATCAGTAGTACTGTCTTGGTTGGTTGGGCTGTTGACTTTCTTTAATATAGGAAGTACAGGGAGTTGACTAGGTCTCTCTAATCTGTGGCCAGTTCTTGTCGAGTAGCTTGTTCAGCAACTGAATTATTGTACAACAACTGGTGCAATTATGAATTTGAAATTCTGTTTGTGAACTGATTTGTTTGAAATCTGAGGTTTGACTATATTAACCACATTATGTATAACTGTGTTAAATTTTTCAAGTTTGATCATTCTAAAGTTAATATTCACTCTGTTTAAATTATACCAATTGTTATATTGGCATTGTAAACAAAAATATTATTGTTTTGGTTTAAATCCAATGATTATTTTTTCTTACATACTTTATAGATTTTAGAATATTTTCTTACTTACTATAATTGTCATTCTTTTCATAAGTGTGCAATATTTATCCAACTTATTTTAATATCAAAATCCTAATGATATAATGATAGATTTTATAGCTTGGATTTCTTCCTTAGAAATATGCAATAAGTTAATAAAAACTTATTTTATTTTACAAATATTTAAATATTAATTTATAGTACAGTAATTTTGTGCTGTTAACCCATAGATTATCTGTTTAAAAAGCAGTTTGAAAGAAAATGAAGGTTATATGCCATTCTTAAAATTGTATTATAAATTAAATTATGCATTATGCATTAAATAGCCTTTTTGTCTGTTACTAAGGTCAGTTTTAGAAAATACAAAAACATTTTATATTTTCTAACACTACTGCAGACATATTCTTCTGCAATTGCAAATTTTTTCCTCTCTTTTGAAACCACCAAGTCATGTATACTTGTATCTTGTTGTTAGTTCTCTCTCATTTAATTTTTTTACATTCAATCCATGCTTTAATTGATATTAGTAGACACTCCCGTTTGAATATATATTTTAAAAGCTGATAAATTTCTTCTGATTATCCCTATATAATATCATTTTAGAGAACTTTAGTAGTTAACGTATGATGTGGCATCATCATATTATAATAATAAGCTATAAATTCTGCTCTTTTCATTGCTAAAAACAATTATATACATTTAAAAGAATAGTCTAATGTAATTGCACAATTTTAGTTTTATCCATTTTCTAAACTTATAGAAATTAGTTTTATGTTAATTAAAGTGATATTTGTATAAAATTCAAAATAGTAAATAACTTTCAAATTAGAAGACTACAGTAAAATAAAAGTTTTGTGTAACACTTTCTAAACAGTAATTGAGATATGCTGTTGGATAGACTGAAGGTAGGAATATATTGGATATTTTCTGCTCAAAAATATTTATGGCAGAAAACACATTTCAGTCACTCTTCAGTTTCCTTTTCCTGAACAACAATACATTTAGACAGTTAAATAAAATAATGGCATCTATAAATGTAAAGTTATAAAATAAATATGACTATTAGCTTAGTTATAGCAATGATTCTTATTATTTTTTAGTTTTATAGTACAATTTAGGATGTTTCCTTACATCTAAAAATATTTGTGAATTGGTTGTGTTGCATAGTGTTCTTTTTTATGCTACATTATTTGAATAATATAATGATCTTGGTGATGTTTGAATGACACAGTGGGTGGTCAAATTATTATACTCATAACTATTTCTTTGTATTTTGTCAGTTTAAGTTATGAAATACAATAGTTTTATGGTTTCTAAAGTTGTTATGTATCGTTTTTATACTAGTAAGTGTATTTAGGAATAAAAATTAAACATGTGTAGATAGGTTGAATAGTGTACTAAAAGAGAAATACATATTATTCAGTATTTGGTTACTCTGCCGTTAGCTTCTATGATGGCTTGAACACGGCGTGGCATGCTTTCAATGCATGATATGGCTACTTCTTGGAGTTTTGGAGTGTTGTGCCTTACTCTAATGATATTCTCAATCAGTTCTCTTTTGTTTGTTATAATTTTATCTCTTGAACTTTCAGTTTTCAGGACTGCCCACACATTTTCTAAAGGATTCAAGTCAGGCGAGTTTCCCAGCCAGTACAGGGTGATCTGATTGTTTTTAGGTATTCTGTGATAGATTTGGCTTTATGACAGGGTGCAGAGTCATGCATGAATATAAAATTCCTATTAGGGAACCATTCTGCTGTCTGTGGGATCAGTTTTTCCTCCAGAACTTTCTTATACTGATCCTGATGCATAGTTCCTTGGACAATATACAGCCTTCCAGTCCCTTTGCTGCTGATGACAGATCATATCATCACTGAAGCAGAATGCTTTACTAGTTCCACAATGCAGTCTTCATTAAATTTTTCATGCAGAACAAACTCGGTTTTGTCTTGAAGAATCTGTATTGATGACTCGTCCAAGAAACAAACCTGCAAGAAATTGTTTTTTGTATAAATTTATAAAGAAAAATACTCTAAACATGTGTATTCTTGTATTAGGGTTATAAAAACCTTGCTCCAGTTTTCCTGTGTCCAGTGTCAATGCTCCTTGGCCCAGGCCAGATGTTTGGCCTTCATGGCAGAGTGAGTTTTGGATTTTTAGTGGTCGACAACATTTCAGTCCCATCTCTACAAATCTTTGCCTGAGAGTTCACACCGATATTTGTACTCTGTTTTCAATTAAGAATTTTTTTTATAATGAGCCGAGGCTTTCGGCGGTTTTCAAGTGTAATGCGACGTATTTCTTGCTCAGTTCAAGGTGGTGTAATGCGTTTTCGACTGCATTTACCAACTCGATCCGCCTTGATTGGTATTTTTGCGTCCAGTTTTTGCTTGAGATTACGCACACTGGACTGTGATACATTACACAAATCAGCAATTTGACACTGGTTATATTGACAATGCTGTAACATTGTTGAAATCCGTGCTTTTTTCCTTGATGTGAGGCCAGCACACTTCCCCATATCTGTTAATAAACATTTTTAGGTTAGGTTGGTCGACAACCCCTCAAAAAAAATAAACTAATTAAAACATGGCCACAATGCATTGATCAATTATTAGAATAATCCTAAATGTAAAAAATCTAATACTTACTGAATAATAAGTCGATAACACTGAAGCCAAGATTTTTTTCGAAGACTTCTCACAAGCCAGCACAGTAAAATTTTTGACATGCACTGACACTAGTGGCCACCATTTTGAAAGAAGGGAAAAAAAAAAAATATTTGTGTTACCACACTGATGAATAGGTTGCCAGATATAGTGGCTAATCAGTAAATTAAAAAACAATAACATTCTTCCAATAATAAATTAATTACAGCCACCACTTTCACAGATAGTGACAAATTTTTGTTTGAGTATAATAATTTGGCCACCCACTGTATTTGCAAGTGATTGTTCTAATTGGCTTATGCTGCATGCAGAAACAGAGAAGATGAGTAGTGTTAAACTCTGTTTTTAGCCCTCTTTTGGTAATAAATAATTTTATTTTTTCTGTTGTTGGGCTGCAGTTTGAAATATTGTAGACCTATAAACACCCACTGTCATTCATCCATTTGTCTGTCTTTTCTTAATCTCAAGAATGGAGTTAGCTGAAAGACGATACTGGATATAGAAATCATGGACAGGAGGTCCCAATTAACTATATACGAATTACCAATGCAAATGTTCTGTAATTTGAATTCAAAAATTTTTTCCTGAAAGAAGTTCGATACATGACTAGTCTTACTCAGTTGCTAAAGGAAAAGTATGATGTACAGAGGCAAAACACTGCTAATTTGAAAGTGGCGAGCATATATTTTAAAATAAATAAATTTAAAAATATGATTAAAAATTGCAGCCCAGCATCGTGACAGTGTCATAATAAAATAATTGCTTATTTAAAGTGCATTTTCTGTTCAGAAAACATCTTGTGTCTCTCTACCTTGACTATTTTATCATATGAGGTGTGTCTTTGATTTAAACAAGTTGATTTCCAAGGGATAAAATATTTTTGATTGGATGATGATATCATTCTGTCATTTGTATCTTGGACACATACAGGTTAGGTTTCCTCTCAGTATTCCCATTGTTTATTTTTTTTCTTCTTTTTTTTAAAAGTTGCATTTATGATGTAATGAAATAGAGAAACAAGATTGTATTAATGTTTAAAATGATGCCTTCTAAACTGCTCTCAATGAATGAGTTATAAGGTATCCAGTGGGACAAATTATGCAAAGGTATTTTTCATGTTCTAACAAGTTTCTTTAGGATGTATCCTATTGGATTATCTGCAAGAAATTACATTATTTATTTCAATAATATAGGAATGAAGTTGGTTTTAGAATAATTTTTTAAAATGTAACCAAATTTAGATTGCATTTATTTCATTTAAAACTAGTGGTAAATAATGAAAAATGGAATAAAGTAGTTTTTGAAACATTTTTATCCTGTTTAAATATTTTTGATTCATAATTTTAATTGCTGTGAAAAATACAAACATCATTATCTTTACAAAAGCAATAATAATAATCAATGTTAAAAATTTCAAATAATAAGCAGACAGATTCCTAAGTTTAAAATTTTAATATTGCATTATATTCAGACTAATATATTACATTCAGTGTATTTTATTTATAAAATCAATCATTACAGTTGGTTGCTTTACTGGTAATGGGATATTATCCTAATGTCTGCTATCATAAAGAGAAAAGGAAAGTTCTTACTACAGAAGGAAAAGCAGCTTTAATTCATAAATCATCAGTGAATTGCACAAATCTTCCCAGTTCTTTTCCTAGTCCATTTTTTGTTTTTGGAGAAAAGGTAAGATTATTTTTTGTTGAGAAAAATTTATATAATTATTTTATCCCTGTACTTTTATTTTTAACTTCACTCACTATAAAATTATATGCAGGGTTCCTATGCACCTGGAAAGTCAGGAAAAATGGGGATTTTCTTTAGTGTTCAGAAAAAGTCAGGGAATTTTCCTCCTTGGTTGTCTTTTTTTTTTTTTTTTTTTTTGCTGACAATATGCTTGATTAAGTGTAACTGTCTGCAGGCAGTAAGAAGTAATGTGGTGCAATACAACTTGGGGTGCATAATATTTTCAAGACAAAATTTACAAAAAATGATAAATAATACCATTTAAATTAAAATTATTTATCATTTTTCAAGTTTATTAATATTTTATAAAGTTCAGGAAATTTATTAAGGGATAAATTTAATAAATAATGGCTTTTTTCAAAATCATGCATATTTATGATTGTCGATTAATAATAGAATAAACTACTAAATTTAATAAAACATTTTATTTTTAGTTTTAATAATTTAGCAATTATAAAAAAATATATAACTGTTAATTAGAAAAATAAATAATTAAAAAGTTGGAGAAACATTAGCATGTGTGCATAGTAAATCAAATGTTTTGTTTTGTCAATATGCCATAATATGAGGGTCAGGGAATTTTATACAAACTTGGTCAGGGAAATTCATGGAAATGAAAACAAAAATTTGAGTAGGAACCCTGTATATGTATAATAATTCTATGTAAATAATAATGCTGAAAGTACTTTTTGATTAGATGATTAGTGAATGAATGCAAAAGTTCTCTTACTAATCATTTCCAATGTAATTTGATTTCTAACTTGAGTTGTAAACATTAAAAAAATCAATGTTATTGTAAAAATTGGTATATTCTTTAAAAATTTTTTAATATATTTTTATATAAATTTAAATTTACTTTGACATTAAATTTTAATTAAACCTATGTATTTAATATTCTAGATTCGTACCAGAGCAGTTTCTTGTAAACAAATGACCATGGTGACACCTCTTCATCTTTTATTGTTTGGTTGTAACAGGATAGAATTGATAAATGGAGTTGTTCAATTAGATAGATGGTATGAAATATTTTTATTTATTTTTTATCTATTGTTAAAGATGATATGTTAATATGACAATTAATATGAATTAACATAAGTTTAAGATACTTAAAATGAGAAAATGTAAATAAATTGTCTGTCTTCTGATAGTAATATATAATCACATTAAAAAATAAAAACAAAAAAATATCGATAAATATATTTTATTATATTTTCATTATTATAATCTACTTAAATAATGGTATACTTAATAGAAACAGTTGTTCTGCAACTGTGAAAACTTAATAACCATATACACAGTATTTGTGGATTACATTCCATGTGGCTCTGATAGGTCTGTCATAATCAAAATTATCTTTTATTTTCCAAAATACTGAAGGAATAAGAGTAAGTTCTGTCTAATATTTATTAAAATATAATCAGTTCAGAAAAATTATAAAACTCAATAAATAAATTTTTATAAAAATTAAGCAAAAATTATAAATCATATTTTCTGTATTGTATTGAAAATAGATCACCAGTTTTGCAACCAGAAGCAGAACAGTTTATCTGCTATTCTAATGAACTAGTGTGGTTTTTTTGGTCAACTGGATGGTTGACCAGTTAAGGTGGCAGCTTACTGCTTTTGGGGGGGCCTAGGATTGGATCTGGATTGGATGGGTTGAAAAAGCCCATGAATTTTTTTGGGGTGGTCTGTTTGGGTATATTGGATCCTGTCTCTTGCCACCAAGCTACCCAGTTGTGGGCCAGACCATCCATAATGGGCTTGCTAAAAAAAAAAGGTATGGTTAGCACAGTTCATTTAAATATCAATTTAGTTTAATTACATAAACAGTGAATTGAGTATATTTGATGAATACTTGGGCTCATTAATCACTGTTTTTGTATGGCACAAGTGAGTAAAGAATGTTGGTTGAGTAATGTGAAGATCATCAATTCATGTTGCAGATATGAAATTTTTTAATTAAGACAAAATTTTGCTCATTAATATAATAGTTTATTTTTAGAAAACAAGTAAAACTGCAGACTATATTTTCATACTAATGCCAAACATAGTTAATTCATTCTATTATTTGGTTTGGTCTCTGGCTACAAGAGATCATCTGTCCCAATGAGATGTGTATATTTTTAGTTGTCTTGATGAAATTTATGTAAGAGACTGTTCACATATGATGCTATCACCCAACAAGATGTTTTGTTATCACAGAATATATCTATATAAATTATATATTGCATGCTATTGTTTAATCATGATAAAATTCTATCCTATTATACTCTTCATTACATTTATCCAGGTAATACCATATTCTTAGGCTGACATATTCTGTATATACATGAAATGTAGTTAGAATTTTGTAAATCTAAAATTGTGCCAGCAAATATCTAGCCAAACTATTCTAACAATAAGCTGAAATATATATATCTTGATATATAAATTTCTATTACTTACACACACACACACACACACACACACACACACACACACACACACACACACACACACACAAACATTCATAGAACCACTGAAAGCTACTTGAAAATTCTTCTTTTATAACCTTCAGTTCTCCTTTCATATTGGTTTAAATGTCTTTGAAATCGTCATACCATTTACCTTTCATGTGCATCTTGAGTTGTGGAAAGAAGAAAAAAGCACATGGCACAAGATCTGGCAGATATTGTAAGGACTTGTTTTCAAGCTAAAAAGCTGCTGCATAATTCCAACTGAATGGACTGCACATTATCATGGAGCAGGGAAAAAATCTTTTGCTTTCCATTTTTCAGGGCAAACACACCAAATACTGTTACAAACATGTTTCAGCACACCAATGTAGAAGCAGGAAGTCACAGTTGTGCTGATGGGAGCAGATCACAAATCTTTTCAATCTTCATATCTGCCAAACTTGTGGTCAGACGATCTTCTCTTGCATCATCATCAAGTAATTGCCCCTTTATTGAAATAATCTGTACACTCAAAAACATCTTTGAACAAACTAAACAATCATCTCCATACAGAATTTTCATGGTATTGTAAGTTTCTGTAGCTGTTTACAATTACTTTGATTTGCTCAATCACAAATTTTTTGACAAGCAAAGACAAAAATAATAATACTTTTACAAATACAGTATAGAAAAAGAACTGACAACAGAATTCTGTTGTCAGTTCTTTTCTCAGTTCTGAAAAGATTAGACAGTAATCAGATACATAACATTACTTGTCTCTTTGAAAAACAAATCAGTCCCAAAACTTTCCAGACAGTGTATGTAAAATGGAATTTTCTGTAATCTTGTGTTGCTTATGTAATTTATGTAAATAATATGAATTTTGAGTGTATTATTCATCATTTGAGATATGCAAATTTAGAATAGGACAGTAAACATAGACTGAATATTACAATATAGTTCTAGCTTTATAAGTTATTTTATCAAAATGCACTTTTTTCATAGTGAGAAAAATTGTTCTTGTGATTTAGAACTGGTTTCATTGATGCTGCTTTATAACCAATAATATAAGGTTCACTTTATTGGAGATAAGTAATGGCAAAATGATATTCGTATATAAGTAACAATTAACTGCAAAATGAAAGTTTTTATTAACGTGCAAGATCTACTATTTATCAAGACATACTGTAAACGGGTAATGAGTTATATCATTGCTTAAAGTTTAGCTTCTATTAAGATTTTTATTTAAAATAACAATTGGTCTTGAAAATAAATGATTTTATAAGTAAGTAAATTGTTTTTAAATCATATATATTCAATATAAATTTATTTTAAGGATTAATTTGAAGATGGCACCAGCTGTAGCTGCCAAGATTGTAGCATTGCAACCAGCTGTTGAAACAGCAGTGATGAATGTAGCTAGTGATCCAGAAATTTTAGCAGACATTCCTGCAGAAATAGGCCAACTAATAGATATTGTGAAGAAATTATGTAATTTGAATGCTGCACAATTTGGAAAATGTAACTCAGATTCTACTGTTGATAAAATGTAAGTTGTAATTTTAAAATTCAAATTATTGATTTTGATTAGTTAAATTTGAGCTTTTTGTAAAAATATAAATTGATCAAATTAATTACTGTTATTATAAAACAAACATTTTATGTTTGTATATTTATAAATTTATTGTTTGAAACATTACTTCTGTGACTTGAATATTTAATACTATTAACAATCTAAATTCAAAATTCCCAAAAATATTTCAAATTAATTCCCAAATAAAACAAATCAGAGTTTTTTTTTTTAATAGAATTAAACAAAGAATAAAGATAATTTGTTTTTATAAAATATTAAATTTAAGATATTAAAAAAATTATTATTGTATTTTTTAGGCCCATGCCCTCAGGACCTCCAAGAAAACAACCTCGATTGAGTTCCACAAGAGGTGGAGGCAGTTTCAGTACTGGAAGAGGAAGAGGAGGAGGCTATGGAGGAGGTTTTCGTAATAATTTTGGAGGAAATCAAAACTTTTCTTCTGGTGGAGGAAACAAACTTCAAGGTGGTGGTGGTGGTGGATACAACAAAAGATTTGGAAGTGGAAATAACTCTAGAGGATTTAATAGAAGTAGTGGTTATCGAGGGTGGAGTAGTATGGGTGGTGGTGGAAATTTCCGTTCAAATTTTGGTGGCAATGATAGAGGATTCGGTGGAGGTGGAAATGACAGAGGATTTGGTGGTGGAAATGGAGGAGGTTTTGGCGGAGGTGGAAACGACAGAGGATTTGGAGGTGGGAACGACAGAGGATTTGGTGGTGGCAACAATGATAGGGGATTTGGAGGTGGCTATGGATCTAGAGGTGGAGGTGGAGGAAGTGGATATGGAAGTGGAGGGTACGGAGGTGGTGGTGGTGGAGGAGGAGGATATGGAGGTTATGGATCTGATGGAGACAGAGGTTTTCAGGGCGGTTTCAACAGAGGTGCTGGTGGAGGAAGGGGTGGTGGTTTTTCTAATAGAGGTGGATTTGGAGGAGGTAATTACCAAAGCAGTTACAGTGGAGGTGGAAATTTTGGAAAGGGTGGGGACTTTTAAGAGAATTATTGATATTCTGAGCATTTATGTACATTGTAGTATTTTCACATGTGTTAAGTCTTGTGAGATTCATTCATTTCCTAGTATTTTGTAATTCGTAATAATTCATATTAAACTAAATAAAATTGTAAAACTAATTATTTTTATATTATTTAAACTTATTTTATAAAAATTTCATCTCTCATATTTTCTTAGACAAAGCAAAAACAGAAATTCTCTTTCTATAATCAAGACTTTTCAAACTCTATCAGATAAATAAATGAAATTTTTTGTGATTATTATTGCATTATCATTCATAATTTGGTATTATTAGATCAAATGATATCAAAGTGTGAATGAAATTTGGAGTAAGACAAAATTAACCTACTTATATATAGAAATAACAATTAAATTAGAAAATAATTTATTTATATTGATTGATGTATTTAGCATGAATTTAAAAATGAGCTCATCTCTGCAGTAAATTCTATTTTACCTTCATATCAACATTTTTAAGCTATTGTACAATACAGTTAGTATTAAATATGGTATATATTACAATCTGAACAAATTTTAATGTGTATTAAAAGTAAGAAATCAAAGAATGAACAAACAGGCAGCCAGCTAAAAATGCTTTCCATTCATCCAAATGACATTATTTTGATTTACATTTAAATCTAATGCATCTTTAAAGGTGGAAACATTGGAAGAAAAGATTCAAACAACAAAATAATTTAAAATTTATTTTGTATACTAGTACTTTTTATATATTAACAGGACTTATTTTACTGGAATATATTGTTAATATATAAAAAGTAATAACCTGTTAATATATAAAAAGTACTAGTATACAAAATAAATTTTAAATTAAGATAGAAAGGACACAAAGGAATAATAATTAAACAAAATAATAATTTACATTTTTCTTCTACAAACTTCTAAACAAATTAAGTGCTTCTAGTTGTTTTGTTTTTGCTCTTTTTTTACAGTTAATATTCTACAGTAAAAGATCAATGATATATTGAATATTAAAATTCTGTTGTCATTTATTTAATTGAATCAGAAAAAATTTTGAGAGTCAATTTATTGTAGTTTAGAAAGAGATTATATTAAGTTAGAACGTTTAAGTTTTAGCATGATTGTTCGTTATGTATGTGTTTATTTGGCTTGTGGAATTGTGAAATTTCAAATACTGTAATTTAATATAAACAACCTACAGCGTGCTCAGCAGAAAATAATACAAAAAACTAAACCAGCACCTGATCACTCGCTGAGAGATATTTATTCTTAACACAAACGTTTTCAATCCAATCAATGGATCATCATCAGGTAAAATAGAACATTACAAAAAATAGAACAACAAGTTCAAAATACAAAAAATATAACGGCTAACCAATATGTAACTAACAGCACAATAACGTTTCTAAATATCAAAAAATTAATAAAAATGCTGCTAAAATTAAAAATAAAATAATAATATATAACAAACAAATAGTGTATACAAAATATTAATACTTCTGCCTTAATAAACAAATTAATAACACTAAATGTTAACACTGCTTAATAAGCTGTACAGAGTTTTTCATTTAACTATACATATTAATAAAGCTACTGCTCTTATTTGAAGTTTACAACTGCAAACTTCCATGCGGAAGGAAGTCCCTCGGCATCTCTTGCGTTGATGCAATTCCCTTTAAGCTTGCTTTTATAGATTTCTAATTTTTCGGCCGTTCTTGCCAAGGTCGGGGAGTGTATTTGTTTCAGTATATCTGCTTCATTCCATCTTACTATTGAGCCTTCCGTTTGTGCCATTTGTGACAATACTGTGGCATTAGAACCTTTTCTAACATCATATCTGTGCTCTTTTATCCTTACCCCTAGGTTTCTGGTAGTAACCCCAACATAATCTTTATTTATTCCTAACATCTGATTCTCGTAAGGAATCTTATAAACGCCGGACCTATCCTCTTTTTTAATTATCCCTTTATCATTTCTAAGAATTCTGTACAGATTCGGAGCTCTTTTTAAGATTATCCTTGTATCCTTTATATTTGCGATTTCTTTCATAATGCTTCCTAAGTGTTTGTTGTACGTAAATTTCGTGTATGTAGATGGACCACGACCACGACCAGGTACTGTATCAGTACTAACTTCTAATTTATTGATAATCCCCTTTAACACATTCCTCTTGTAGCCCAATGCTTCCGCTACCTGCGTGATTCTTTCTATTTCTGCATCCCTGTCCATAACACTTTCGCAGTATAAAAAAGCCCTCCTAACTAACGCTCTAAACGCTGCTAATTTATATTTATAGGGATCGTTAGAGCCAGCCGGAATATAAAGTGGGCTATGAGTTGGTTTAATAAAGACCCCGGTAGATATACGTCCCTCTCTAAACATAACCTTAATGTCCAAAAAATGTATCATAACAGAGCTTTTTTGCTCTAGTTTTAACCTTAGGCCATCTTCATTATCATTGATCTTGTCAATAAACCTAGCAATTAATCGATTGCTTTTCCAAATTATGAATATATCATCAACATACCTTTTGTAGTATACGATGCTGTTCCTGAAATTACGCAAAACTTTAACCTCAAGCCTACTAACAACAAGCTCACATAATAGCCCAGAAATTGGGCTTCCCATAGGGACCCCTCGGCATTGCTTATACGTTTGTCCTTCAAACGCAAAGAAGGATTCGCAGCAAACGAGGTTAACCATCTCTACCAACTCATTAATATGATGTGCTAAAGCAGGGTTTATTCTGAGACTTAAGAACAACTTAGTCGACTTAGAGACTTAAAGAACAACTTAGTCGCAACAAGAGCGGATAAAAGCAAGCAGATCGTTGTGATGAAAAAACCTACATACGATGAAGCGTTGAAGGAATATATAAAAACGGATTGTATTCAGATAAATAGTAACATAGTTGAAGCAATTGATAGAAGGGTTACAAAACTGGGAGGATCAAAACTGGCGAAGATCTTACCTTTTTTAGTAAATGTCATAACCCTAGACCAGGGACCCCTAGATTATTTGCCTTTGCTAAGACTCATAAGGAAGGCAAGAAAATCAGACCTATTGTGGAAAAACGAAAAGCGCCTACGTTTCTCCTTGAAAAAAGGTTGCATGAGTATATCTCCTCCAAGATGGAAAGCAATGAATTGGTGGCTAAGGATCCGGTAACGGTAGTCAAAGAACTACAAGAGGTTTACTTAGTTGATGACGAAGTTGGGACTGTATTGGATTACGAAAATTTGTTCCCTTCTATCAAGATTGAATCCTGTGTAGAAGCACTTTTGGATTATTTGACCAGAATAAACCCTGCTTTAGCACATCATATTAATGAGTTGGTAGAGATGGTTAACCTCGTTTGCTGCGAATCCTTCTTTGCGTTTGAAGGACAAACGTATAAGCAATGCCGAGGGGTCCCTAATGCCACAGTATTGTCACAAATGGCACAAGCAGAAGGCTCAATAGTAAGATGGGATGAAGCAGATATACTGAAGCAAATACACTCCCCGACCTTGGCAAGAACGGCCGAAAAATTAGAAATCTATAAAAGCAAGCTTAAAGGGAATTGCATTAACGCAAGAGATGCCGAGAGGCTTCCTTCCGCATGGAAGTTTGTAGTTATAAACTTCAAATAAGAACGGTAGCTTTATTAATATGTATAGTTAAATGAAAAACTCTGTACAGCTTATTAAGCAGTGTTAACATTTAGTGTTATTAATTTGTTTATTAAGGCAGAAGTATTAATATTTTGTATACACTATTTGTTTGTTATATATTATTATTTTATTTTTAATTTTAGCAGCATTTTTATTAATTTTTTGATATTTCGAAACGTTATTGTGCTGTTAGTTACATATTGGTTAGCCGTTATATTTTTTGTATTTTGAACTTGTTGTTCTATTTTTGTAATGTTCTATTTTACCTGATGATGATCCATTGATTGGATTGAAAACGTTTGTGTTAAGAATAAATATCTCTCAGCGAGTGATCAGGTGCTGGTTTAGTTTTTTGTACTGTAATTTATTCTGACATTTCTGTTGTATTAGAAGGGAAAAGTTGAGATAAAATGTGATAGTGAGTGATTAATATTGGTATGATGTATATTATATTGAGATTAATTTAAATACTCCGCAAAGGTATTTTTTTCTATAATTCGTTTTAAAATATTGAAATTATATCAATTCGAAAATCTTTACTTAATCTAATTAATTGATATTAAAACAGATAAAGAAATGAGGATCAAGACGATTTCCTGACACTGCACAGTAGACTTTTAGATGAAATTAATGAAAGCGGCAATTTGATAATACGTATATATCTAGTGTGGATAATATAGATGTTCAACATATTAGCGTAAAGCATTTAAATGCACAGTACTAAAATACTTTGTTCGGCAGCTGACACAATGAGTTTTACTTTCCCGTTGTTATATATAAGAAACGTGTGGGGACGGTCAAAAATTGGCCCCCCAAAATTTTTTACATTTTTTGGAGTTAGGACAGCTTGAAACGTCGAGAAATGTAAAAAACTTCGGGCGGGTTATATCTAGTAAGGATATTAGTGTGTGTGGGAGGGCACAATTTTGTTCACTCTCATTGAAGCTTGACTCCTGTGAATTTTGTCAAATATTTCTGAAACTTTGTAGGAAGGTTTGTTTATTAGGGGGATTGATGCTATTAAATTTTTGGTGGTTAAAGGTCGAGGGGTGGGGAGATAATAGGGTCGTGTGTATCTCCAGCAGGGACTTAATGAAGATTTTAGTCGTTATTAGCATTTACAACTTTCTATAAAACCCATCCTAGCCTGCAAATTAAGTTTTTTGCATTTTATGATAGTTAAAAATATAAAAAGTTTTTAAACAAAATATGATAACAGATGGCGCCGACAAAATTTTAAATGTTGCCGGGAAAGTTGGGCAACTCGTAGCTGGTTTATTTAAACTTTTATCCAAGTTATAATCTCACAAAAATGTTTAACCAACGATTCATGTTCTTTAGCATTTCAGCTTTTCCATTTCATAACATTCAGCTTCTTCACCGTTAATTTATTATCTGAAATTTATTTCATTTTTCTCTAATTCGATTTTCCTATATTAAATATAGATATTTTTTTTCAACATTGATTTTCATTGGACCTGTACTTTAAAATTTTGTACCATTAGCAGTAAGATTTGTCAAATGTTTTCAATCAGATTAATATCTGAAAAATTTCCATAGTAGAATTTTAAGATAGGAAATTACTTCTAAATATATGTTTTATGAAAATTAATTATTTGATGTTTGAACACTTTCCATTTATTCGTTAATTTATTTAAAATGATCTTTTAATTAAGTTTAATGTTGTTCGCAATCGTTGTAACGTATAATTTATTCACAATAACAGTTTTTTTTGTAAACTTTATTGTATAATCATTCATAACTCAAGAAACAGACTACAAATAATTAAAACAATTAAATTTTAATTGAATATAGATATTAAAATATATGCACAAACACGATTAAGGCAAAAATAAATCGGTTTGAAACTCGGTCCACTGTCAAAAGTCCGAAGGAAATGATTCTCTGCTTATTCGAAAGTCCATTGGAGAATCATCATCCTGTCACATCCGAGAATTGGAAGTCATGCATCCGAGGCAAACTGTCAAATCCGGGTAAAGTCGTCATATTCCAGTTATAGTCAAGTCCGGTAAAAAAGTCACAGGTACTGTACACTTCTCATCACAGCTGACGAACTGGAAGATTGGACTACGCTAGTTTAATTGTAAACTCCAAGTACTTCTCAAACTCCTTCAATTCGGGTTTTTCGGCCTTCGTAAGGTAAAGACTGTAAAAGAAAATTAAAGATTAAACACTGTGGAAGCAAAAATTGAATTTAAACATTCCATCTACGAGAATTGCACTTACCCGAAACGATTCGACGATTGCGCAAATGTCCGAAGATCTTACTTACCCTATCCGTCTATACCCGGGTCTATTTCGACTTCTTGAAAGGACTGAAGCACGACCAAGAGAATTTTTTCTCTTTCTTCAATTTTGGAGGTGCCTATGCGATACAATGCTCCGGGCTTTATTTCGAGGGTATCGATCGACCTGGATGCCCTCGGTCCACATTTCGAAGTCGATTTCCTCGTCGCTCACATGAGCTGATCTCAGTCTGAATATCTTAAACCGATCCCATTGGAGCTTTGGCTCGACCCATTCGATACGTCGGCTTTTGCTCCGAGGACTCCGAAAGAAGTCCATTGACAAATAAATAAACAAAACACCTTAATTTGTTGCTGAGAAAATATATTTGAAAAAACAACGTTTTCAGCCTGATTAACAGGCCATCCTCAGGTCAAAAACGAAAATAGAACAAATATGTTCCATGTATAGAACACAAACAAATCAAAAAATATAGAACAAAAACTTTAAACGAATATACAAGAGAAACATGTAAAATTAAAACAGGTTATTTTATTTGTTTTAATTTTACATGTTTCTCTTGTATATTCGTTTAAAGTTTTTGTTCTATATTTTTTGATTTGTTTGTGTTCTATACATGGAACATATTTGTTCTATTTTCGTTTTTGACCTGAGGATGGCCTGTTAATCAGGCTGAAAACGTTTGTTTTTTCAAATATATTTTCTCAGCAACAAATTAAGGTGTTTTGTTTATTTATTTGTTTTTATTTACTGAGCACTTTGGAGATTATGAAGTCCATTGATTTCCGCCTGATTCCGGGTTCTCTGAGGAATCAGGCGGAATTCCACCAAATTCCGGATTCTCTGTGGGACGATGTCCCATCACTCCATCTCTCTGCTCCTCTCTTCCTACATCTATCTTGTTGCTCGAAGATCTTACGTAAGAAATTCTTCTGTTTACTCATCTTACTCTTCGAAAATCGCAAAACAGCTTAACAACGCAAACGAAAGCCTTCGACAACAATCGAAAACAAAAAGTGTTGTCGCTAACAATAAACTAGCAATTGTTGAAAAAAATGAATGTTTTCACCCTCTTTTTCCAGAGATTTTCCCTTGTATAACGAATTATTGGATTAGGTACTTGACACCATTTCTCATCACGTGGCCGATGTATTCCAACTTTCTTTGTTTGATGGTGTTGAGCAGTTTTTGCTGTTTATCCATTCGTCGCAATATTTATACAATGGTCTCATGTTCTACCCAGGATACTTTTAGAAGCGTTCGGTAAATCCACATTTCGAAGACTTCGATCTTCTTTTCAATGTTTTGGATACGGTCCAAAATTCAACTCTGTACAATAACACCAGGAACGCATAACATCTGATTATTTAGTTTTCGTATCAAAGGTTAGGTCTCTAGAACATAGCAATCTTCTTATTTTCGTGAAAACAGTTCTTGTCTTTTCTATTGCGCTCTGATCTTTATATCATGATCCCAGTTATCATTTAAGATACTTCTCAAGTAATTAAATTTTTCTACTCTCAATTTCTTTTGATCCAGACATCAACTTGCTCTGAGTTGATGTCCGACTTATGACCATATATCAATGGTCTTTTTGATGTTCAGATCTAAACTATATTTTTTGCTTGAGATTCTGACTCCATCTAGCAACATCTGAAGATCTTAAAAATTTGGGGAGAACAGTGCCGTGTCATCGGCATAACAGATGTTATTCAAATATTCTCCATTGATCTCCACATTAAAAAAAAATCTATTATGAACGATTTTTAAGAAAACTTTGAGCGCGTGACTCATGAGGCTGATAGTTCTGTATTCATCACATGACTTGGCATCGGCTTTTTATGGTATGGTAACGCAGCCAATTATTTGCGATGATGCCTGTGACATTGAAAGGTTCTGTTAGTTCACTAGTGTTCCCTTTTGAAGTTCTGATAGAAGTTTCAACGTCTCTATAGAGATGTCATCTGGATCGTTGGTTTTCTGGATCGTTGGATGTTCTTAAGACTCTTATAGTCTCATTAAGTAGTCCAGTGTTACTGTTTATGATAGGTCGTTCTTCTCTTTTGTCACTGAATAGTTTTTTTTTTAAATGTATTCTTTCCATATATTAAGTTTGTCTTTAATAATTACTGCTAGGTTTCCGTCCTTGTCTTTCAACAATGCATATACTGCCTGCACAGCAGTTTCTCTGATCTTCTTGTGCACATTAGAGATAGTGTTTTTTTGGTATTCTTCTATCTCTGTGCAAAATTCGGTCATATGAGCTGCCTTTCCGGTTCTTATTTCTCGACAGATTATCTTTTGTATTTCGTCATATTTGGTTTTGTCTCGATTTTTGAAAGTCCGTAAATCCATTAAGTAGAGTGTGTTATCAGTCATTCATTCTTTTTTCTTGTTCTTTCGTTTCCTTCTGCATAAATGCTTATTGCTAAATTTCTAGATTATCTCTTTTATTCCCTTCTATTTATCTTCTATAGATGTTTTCTTTGATAAACTCTCATCTTTTCTAATTCCTTTTGTATTATGTCTTATTGTCGCTTTTTGTACTTCATCTTTGAATATGATAATGTCATTACTCATTAGCAATGTTATGTAATTTAGGTGTAACGTCGGCAACAATGAATCGCCATGTGAAATTCCGTCGAAGAGAAAAATCGTGCTTGATTGTCGCATAGCCGTATGTCTTAATTGCTGTTCCATTCGCTGCGAAGAGTTGGTAATCTTCTACACAGCGCGTTGGAAAACGTGAAGCTGGATAAACGGAGACGTCGGCGCCAGTGTCGATCAAGAACGCCACTTTTGACGTACGGTCTGTGATGAATAGGCGACGGCTTGGAGTTTCGGAATCAGTCGCTTCTCTACTGACTTCCGTTTTCGTTTCCCATCGAACAGGATAATCGGCAGCGTCGGACATTCGCGCCAAATTTCGTATGGTACCAGCAGATATTGTTAGGAGAGGCGGTAGGTGGAGAGTGTCGACTGAGTCTTTCACGGCTGGAGTAACGGCGGCGAGTTGGGGAACGGCCATATCGTCGTGACATCTTGGAAATTTGTGTTGAGAGTTCGGTGATTTGCGCCTCGAGCGCAGAGACTCTGGGGTCGCTCGTGACAGGGGTCGTAGACGTGGCGGAGATGTTCGGTGTCGTAGGTGTTCGCTAAGACGGTCAGCGATCTTAGCGAGGGATTCGAGCGTGCCTTCGGATACGGTTAGTATCTTCTGCATATCTGCGAGAAGACGGGATAACCAAATACTTTTGAGTAAGTCTTCCGTAATTGTATGGCCCGCGAGTGTTCTCAAGCGTCGAAGAAACTGCGATGGCGTGCGGTCGCCGAGCTCTTCGGTACGTAGGAGCTTTTCAGACGTTGAGCTTCGGACTGGGACATGCGGTCGATCAGTGTTCGCTTTATCGCTTTGTACTTGTCGGAGTTCGGAGGTGCGGCTAATATGTCCTGCACTTCGGTAGCCATGCGTTCCGATAAACTCCGACCACGCAGCTATATTTAGTTTCGTCGTGAGATACATTAGCGAGGATAAATTGACTCTCTAGCTGGGCGAACCAGAGTTGGGTTTTCGGACCAAAATGGCGGAGGTTTAACTGCCACATGGCTGACAACGGATTCGCTCATTCTCGTCACGTACTGTACCTGGTCAAATGTTGCTATTATCCGGGCGAAATTCCTGAATTTCGATAGGAAATAAATGTTCGAAATTTCCAAATGGTCGGGTCACCAATGTAGGCTGTAGTCGTCGGACACTATAGTCCTTGACAGATCGAAGCGGTCGGTTCTCGTAAGGCGCCAAAGGAAACAGGCGGGAATTTCTCGATGTCGCTGACGTCACCACCGCGCGAGACCCTCTGGCGGCGTCCGCAGGCGTTCGCGGCCTTGGTAGCCTTATAGGGATAGACTTACGCAGTTTCAGACGCAGATGGCAAACCAATGGATTGCGGTCTGATGATACGTCTGCACTAGGATAGGTCTTGGTCGCAGTGATGCTGTTGCGAAATCTTTTGTTTATGAATATCAAGTTTATTTGATTTCTAACAATGTTATCTGGTCTATCTGCCGGAGATTTCGAGGTGTAAGCCTTCTGGGAGACAGTTTGAACCAAGTGTTGGTGATAATCTCTTCCTCTCTGCAAAACAGTGTGAGGCGAGTTTCTCTTTCATTTCCTTCTCCGAGACCATGCGGTCCAACGATGTCTTCCTCCTTCCCTGTCCAACTTTGGCGTTGAAATCTCCCATTATTATCGTGATCTCACTTTTCTTTGTGTGTTTTAGCGCTGTCTTGATCTGATCATAGAATTATTCGATCTCTTCCTCTCCTTTATCTGCAGTTGGTGCATAAACCTGCGTGGCATTCATCCTGAATAGATTACCTTCCAGTTTGGTCGTAATGACTCTATCCGACAGTCGTGTTACGCTGCGTACCGATCTCACTATTGCTTCATTTAGATTCACACCAATTCCATTCCGGTGATGTTATTTATTTTTACCGGTATAATATAGGCGTACTGTGTATTTTAGGGTCTAAAACACAGCATAAATTTGAGCTTTTGTAATTTTGAATAAAATTTATTTGTTTCCATGCAATTTTCTTATTATAAGCATAAAATTAAGTCGTAAAACCGAAATAGCTCCATGGGAAACCACTTGAACTTTGACCTATCGACCCGGAAGTTTGCACCTCACTGATAACCAGAAAGGCTTAAGTTTGAAATTTGAGCTTTCTAGACCCAGTGGTTTCTCTACGAGCGTCTGCAGTGCCGGATGAAGAAAAATGAGAAGAAAGTGCAGCTTTTTTGGAGATTTTTGCACTTTTCAATTGCTTATATATATCGGCAATCCGCTTTATACAAAATCTTGAAATTTTGCATAGTTCGCAATTTGATAAATAAATTATCGGTTAATGTAACCCTTGGTGCCAAGATGGCGGCGCTTCCGGTAATCTCTAATCCGGGTATTGTGAGGTAATAGCGATAGAGGGAGCTATCATGTAATTTACTGACGTAATACGTAATGACGTTTAACGTGATGTAAAAAAGAATGTGAAAGATTATGCAAATTTGTAAAATATGACGTGGTAGACGGTAGTTTTTCGTGGAAATATGCAAATTAACCAGTAGGTAGACGATACTGACAGTGTTGCGTTGTATCTACAGTGGAATTTTTGATTTTTATTTTTTCAATAGTTTTTCCAAAAAAAGTTAAAAAGGTAAATTTATTGTTCTTAAACGATAGTATTTGTGAATTTGATATAAATAACAACTAAAAGTGTTGTTAGTTAATTTTTCAATTTTTTATTATTATTTATTTTCGATAATTTTGTGTGTAGTAGTTATGCAGAAATTGGGTCCGGTAAATTTTTGTTAGGTCGAACTCCCGGCAAGATTCTAGGTCCGAATGATCTAGTCCGTCCCCCAAATTGTCGACCCCCCGGCACAATTCTAGATGTGTGTGAGGGGTTGGGACCTTAACAGGGCTCTACAGCCTGTTAAGGTCCCACCCCCTCACAAGTTGGGGGGACCCCGCCCTCCTCACACACATCTAGAATCTTGCCGACCCCCCTGTGCGAGCAAAAAAGTCAAAAGAACCATACCTCTATATGTGACCCTTCGCGAGATATAGCCCTCGAAAGATGCGCCTACGTCACGCGGCTTCGCGGGCAAAAAAAGCCGGGTCACGTGACCCAATATTTTTTTCGCTTTTTCCACTTCTCAGTGTTTAAAAAAAGCGTGCCCCCTTTCCTAGCTCCCCGCGCGTGCCTGGTAATCAAATGAAAAACAATTCGTTTGATTCTCAGCAATTCTCATCATTCTCAGCGGTAGGTGTTATATAACAATTTACTATGGTTGTTGAAATATTGAATGTAAATAGGGTTTGCTTGCAAAATCCGCGCGAACGCAGTCGCAGATAACAGTTGAGAGATATGTGGGTTGAAAGTGTTAAGAATGAGAGTGTTAACAATGGAAGTGTTAAGAGAAAGCGACGTGTACAAGATTTACAGGCGCAGATGCGGTTTTATGCGTTTTTGCAGGAAATCGAACATATTTTTAGACCCATCTAAAAATTCTCTAATCAGTCTCTGGAAACAGAGGAACCCAATTCTTGCATTCTGTGAAAACGGGTAAGGTTGGCTATAACATGATACTCTTAATCTTCGCTATTGTTACTTTTTGCCCGAGCAATGCTGGACTTATCTGCTAGGAAAAGAAAAGTCTTTTAACGCATGTCTTTTATATTAAAAAAAAATTATATTACATATAAATGTAGGAACAAAAAAACACCCAGCGAAGCGGGTACTTGCAGCTAGTTTACAATATTTTCATTCTATTTTTTGTTTTTGTTAATTAATAAGCCTTAAATACTCTTAAAGGAATTCTTCTGTCGTTTGATATTTATTCTAGTTTTAAATGAGCCCGGAACCGAGACATACTTCTGTCAAGAATTCGAATTAACCAGTATAGACCAGGGATGGCAAACATTTTTGAATACGCGTGCCATATAGTAAGCATGCTTATCTTTAAAATATTTATGCATATCGAAATTATTGACTTCGAATAACGACATTTTTAAACAAATGAAAAGAATAAGCTTTAATTAGAATTAATGTAAAGAAGCTAATCGAAAAAGACGGGCGAGAAATGATAAGTCACATGCCAGATGATTTCTATTGACGTGCTACTTTGGGCACGCGTACCACAGGTTCGCCACCCCTGGTATAGATTTGCATGGTTCTCTGGTGCATCCGCAGTAAGTAATTTAAATAGGACAAATTGATGGCTCTGTAACATGCACTCCTGTTATAACCACCTCACGACCAAATGAAATATTTTTACTCTTCGGATCATTCGGTGATTTTTACTTAGTTGTCTGGCAAGTAAATACATTTAGTGATACCGGTATGAAGAATAACAACCAATAATCAATTACAGTATAAAATGCATTTAGAAATAAACTTATCTAATAAAGCTTGGGCAAAAATTGTACGACACTTGTTTACAACAAAAGTGAAAAGAAATTACAGTTTATATTGCTATCTCAGGCTGTCGTACGTGTGGCATTTTGCCAGAAATCAGCCAAAGCTCACGCAAACGCTCATAAGAATGTTGCAAAAACAGTTGTTTTGTGCCAAGAAAAGTCAAATCTAGAGGTTTTCAATTAACAGGCATTCGTTTTTAATGGTTTTTATAAATCCGCCCTATGGGCACTAAGTGGATCTTCTTTAGCATTCCCATTTTGGTTTAGCCAGGCACACATTGGGTGATGAGAGATGGGCCCCGTATCCGGATGGACCATCCCCGTAAAATTCTGAAGTTTCTTGACCAGACAATTCCCCGGAATCTCGGATCCCCAGAACGGTAGGCTATCGCTTTACCTTGTGCATCCGGCTGCTGTTCGTTTTTAATGCCAATCTGTAGATAGGGAATAAAAAGTCGACAATAAATGCTTTTAATAAGCAAAAGAAACGGCAATATTGACATAAAAACAGCCGCAAATTTTCTTCAAAATTAGTCCAATTAGCGAAAAATTGTCGGATTTGGCAACTTGCACTGTAAGTATTGTAATCGACGAGCTAGAATATACTACATATGGTGGCCGTGACTATGGTTACATCGTTCTTGGTGGCAGCGACGGATACTATCGACGAGTTATAATATTCCAGCTTATTGCTTTTACACAACACATGTCACGCTCCCTTGACTAAAAGGAAAATGGTGGACGTGTATTCAATTTTCCTCAAACATGGCGTCGCTTCAGTCACACTATGTAGTATATTCTAGCTTATTGATTGTAATAATTCATAATTGTTGAAGATACGTTGCTCATAATTGCTCATAGTTGGAGCTAGTGTCGTCAATCTGACCTCAAATGAATATTTTACTATATACTGTAGTCTGTTACAACATGGATGGCAAAAATTCAATATAAAGGAAATATTTTGTACTTAGGAAATTTCTTGTACTGCTATTTAAGAAATTCAAAAAATGCTCTTATTATTTGAGTTCCAGTTGTTTACAGAATATTCTCTTTAATGAAATTCTAATCTAATAAAAATTTTAGTTAACTTGTCTAAATTAAAAAATTTTTATATTCTTTTAGTATTTGTTAAGGTGTAGTCGAATACGGACGGGTTGAAAATTCCAGGAAAATTTCGGTGGTGTCAGTCCGAATATAATGGGATAATCCGTCACTACCGGCCACCCTAAAGTAGGCCTCGCAGAACCCATAATGGGCTAAAAAAAATCTTAGTGTCCACAGAGCAGAGAGTTATATACGTATACAGAGTATTTACTGAAGATAGAATATATGCCAGGCTGGGCAACCCTTAGCATGCGTGGCATTCCAAAGACTTTTTTGCGGCAAAGAATTTATTGGGTTTCCAAAGTATGTGTGTGTATGTGGACTTTTGATGATTTGAAAAGGTTTTCTCAATACTTAGGCATCAAATAATACGATTCTCCTATGAATTTCAGTTTCTACACGAAAAAATTTTGAATTAGGTTCGCGGTTTTGGCGCACACGCCAAAAAAAAAAGGCTGCCCATCCCCCTGATATTTGCCAAAATTGAAATTAGTCTTTGTAATTATTTTTATTTTTAATATTTATAATAGTTAAAGAATATATTTTTACATCTACATTTGTTATTATTTTTGTTTTTTGTTCCCATTTTTATAATCTTCACAATTATATTTTTAAAAATTTTGTATTTTTTACGGGATAGTTTCTTTCTTAGTCTCTAGTTTTTAGAATATTGTTTGAATGTAATAAATACTCTTTTTACTTATGGAAATATCTGGTCAGATTAGGATGATCCATTAATATATATGCAGGACTTACTAATGAAAAAGTTCTCGGCTTCGTACAATTTATGTTATTAATCTGAATTTCATGCATTAGAGAAGAATCTAATCATTGAAAATGACAGCACTGCTAAAAAACTATGACCAGAATTGCTCATGAAAAATCAAAAATGTCAGATCCTAATACTTCATATTGGCAAGAGAATTTATTGCTAAAGAAACCCATCGATATAATTGAAATTTAGAAAATTTTACAATTACTTTTCAATCAAATAAGTCTCGACAAATGCACTTACCGTGGCCCGACATGACAGCAGGTAAATATCTTCCATTGCAACATGGTAGATCTTTTTCGATTTCTTCGGAGCATATTTTTACACTCGATCTCTGTAACAAATTTAGAAAATACACACAACGTATTGATTTTATTTCTAGTTATTGTTTCGAAATGCCAATTATATAAGATATAATCCTTACACTATCGTCGTTTCCTCCTAATGCTATTAATTCGGGAATAACGAAATTAAATTTCATTTTGTGAGAATTGCTCGATGCAAGAATTGATGTTAAAATTACATTATTATTGATATACGGCGATTGGTTTACGTGTTTTTTTTTCGTTTTCTTTCATTTCTTTATTAAAAAATAGAAATATTGGTTAATAGAATAAACTTATCTTCCGAGAGAAAAAATTTCGAATTATTACAATACAGGAATTATCGCCAGTATGAAAAGAGTTATTTAACAAGATATCTTTCTCTATTAAATCCATAATAAGTCAGCTATATTATTATTTTATAACAAAAGTTTATTTGTTTGTTGTCGTAACAAAAGTTATTATTTAAGAAATAAGTACAGTAAATCCTCACTTATGTGGCCACAAGTATTGGCCACGTGACTTGTAACTTAAGCGGAGTTATGAAAAATTTGACATACAGAATGTAATTAGAGTGCCGTACTGAATCCTGCTTAATACAAATTATAGAAATAAACAAATAACAATAATAATAATAAATTCACATAATATACATCCTTTGCAATTTACAGTTATTCACTCTTCCATACAGAGTAACACATTAACACTGGATAATAGAGAATGGAAATACAAGATACTGTACGTGTACAATGAATGCAAGCTGTTTGCAGTAGAGTTAATTCAAGTACTGTACAGTACTAAATGGAATAGTTTAATATCCACAAAGGAAATCAATATGCTTACGAAATGATAGTAATGGTTTTATTTAAATATTTTAACAGGAAAATTCAGAAAACAAATTTATCAAACGGAAGTCACTAAACATGCGGAAGTATCCAAGTGTCAAAAATGTTAATAATTAAATCTGCTTTTACTTCGTGCCTATTGATAATTTTCGTCGTTACTTGTTACGAATGGCGTAGATAGATCATCGCTGATTTACATAGTTGTCTTTTACAAAATACAATTAGATTTTGTATGAAAGTATTAAACAAATACAATATATAACTATATTTATCTTCAGAATTTAGTAATTTGTCCAGTGTAAATAAAGATTTATTTTCTTAAATGTCATCTATCGGAGAGATGTAAGCAAAATCTTCCGAAATTATAGCAACAAAGAGCTTTGAGCACACAATGCATTGAGTTTAAGAACGCGAGGTTTTCCTGTTCTGGTGGCCACGTATATCAGGCCAACAGAAGAAAACGGCGCCGTTTTAGAACAACTTTATCGTGGCTACTTAACAAACACTCTAGAGATTATTAATTACTAGGGAAAATGAATTTATTATTTTAAAATGAAAGATTTGTTCTACATTCACTGATTACTTTAATGAAGGTTTACATTCACTGATCAATGAAGGTTCACATTCACTAGTAACACTGTATATATTGAACGATAAACAGCTTTCAAAGCTTGTTTCGATTGAATTGTATTATTTTTAACTTTTTTCAAAAAAAAAAAAAAAATAATAATAATAATAAATTAGTTAAGCTTTTACATGATAGAAGATTAATTTAATTTCCACGCTGATCATGCATTCAGCAGATAACATTAAGAACCGGAAAGTGCAAAGATCGTAAATATCGATATTTAATCAAATTCGGCTCCAATAGTAATACTCATTTCATCGCCGACGATTAAAGTTTGATGATACCATAAATTTGTATCCAGTACAACTGAAAAATATAAAAAATATATTATTTTATTAAAGAAATAGATTTTACTTAATCACTCATCTTAAATATTTAGCATTTTGTGTTTATTTGAAATTTCACAAAATTAATATAGTGTTTTATTTAATTTCTAAAAGTATTCAGCTGCGTTTAGTAAACAATTGAAACTTAACTAATTTCTCCCGATTCCACGACGATCTCCAAGGTTTTACATTGCAGATAACATTCGGGTACCGGTTCTAAGATCCATCTTTTTTTCCCTTTGATTTGAGCTTGCCACGAAGGATAATTTACTTTATCAATCTTTAAAACAAACGCAAAAATGATTAATATTTTAAAACAGTAAATTAATATCACTTTAGTTATGAAAATATTATTTAATTAATTAAAAAAAGTGTTTATTTTAATAAATGATTCAATACAAAAATCATATAATAATATAATAATCTTTATTTCTCTTTTTCTCAAGACTCCAGTACCAAAATCATTTAGATAAACTTTTTAATTTTGTTAATTATCCAGATATTGGCAAGGGAAATAAGTAATTGAGAATGATAATTTTTTTCTTTACCAATCGAAAGACGGTTTATTATTTAGTACATAAGCTAAAGAAAAAAATTTCATTTTTATAAAAATATTAAAAATTTTGCAGGTATTAGGCATATACCTGCAAAATTTCAAAGTTTTTGAATAATTAACCGTTATTACCGAACATTCTGCTTGCAATAATAATATTTAAGCACAGAACAGGTTATATAATATAAACAAAAATAAAAACAATAAAAGTCTTCGCGTATTCAGTTAAAATTACGTAACGTAACTTTTCTGAAAACGAAACTTTTTGCGCTTACGTACTAAATAACAAACTATCTCTCGATTGACACAGAAAAAATATGATTACTTTGTACATTCTCCATTATTTCCTTTGTGACTTTACACAGTTTGTCGTGTGAAACAAACAGCTTTGCTAAACTCGTATATCAAACCTAATATTTTTGTATATAAAGGAAATCATTTACGAATAAAAACAATTAGAAAATAAACTTTTCCCCATAATTTTATCCATTTTTATTTTCTTTTGTAGCTTCGGGTGAAAATTTCTTTTGTAAAAAGAGGTTGTTAAATTTATTATTCGTATAAAACAAGGCCAGATTCTATATGTAAACTATGTAAAAAATTAACTTACGTGCATGTTAGCTCCATAGCCAGGACTTCCCATGAATATCCAATCCATTTTAGTCGCTTCGGAAAGAGGAGGAAGAAAATAAGGACGTTGATAATAAGTTCTTAATAAGTTCGCTACATTTGGATCACAGTTACCCCTGAATGAATATACATTCGTAAAATCGTTATCCATTTTCGTAGTCGAAGAATAGAAAATTAATTTAAAAAACAAATCGTGTATAAAATTAAAACACTTCCCGATAATTTTCACTCGAAATTGAATTAATCGTTACATAGACTTAACCTAATCGACGTTTTTACCTATTCAGTCAATTTGAATGTCATTTAAGTCTATTATTTAATTTATTGCGAAGAGACAAATAATCTTCTTTCGTTAACGATAATGTAATTTAATTATAATTATTTTTATTTATCTGTACTTAAGCATATATTTGCTTGATTTTAATTTAAATACTTGTAAAACAATAATTGATATATTTTTATATTTTATAAAATTTCGTTTTATTGTATATGGCGCAGTAAAACCTGTCTAAAACGGAACGAGACGGTACAGGCAAGAATTTCCCGTTTAAGCAGTGTTCTTTTTAGAGAAATTTTACTTTATTAAATAAAGTAGAACTCTTACCATCCTATATACCAAGGATCGGTACCTTTCTTCATCAAAGCCCTGTCCTCGGACATTTCAAATACTTCTTCTAAATGATTAAATTCAGTTTTATAAGGAAAGAATTGGCAACTCATTCTAGTCTTGCTCGATGTAAAACTATTTTCATAGTATAAAGACTTAAAAAATTCAAAACTAAATACGTGTGGAGCTGTCCAGTTTACAGTTGCGTCGGATATAACAACAGGTACTCCAGTATAGGCGTACCTGACAATTATTAATTAAAAGAGTATTTTATTTTTAATGAATTTAAATCTTTAACAGTATTGCATCAGAGAAACGAATATTAATTTATTTCTACTCACATTTTTTCGAAGTATTCGGGAGAAATGCCGGATATACGTTGAATTTCAGCTAAGTTCGAACAATGTGAGCATCCCAACGAAGGCAAAAACATATTATTAACCGATGGTGGCATGTCTATCGTGCATAATTCTCCTCGTTCATCGACATCATTCCAATAAAACATCACTCGAGTAAATCCTTCTCTTGTATATAAACTGTAATAAGTAATAACGACAACGATGCAAACTAAACTCGCAAACCATATTCTACGTTTGGGATTCGCATCGTAGTTTGTTGGTTTTTTTATTAACTTTAATGATGATAAATTCTCTAATTGACTGTAATGTATTCCGAGTTCTTTAGCTTTAATTGAAATCTGGAGGAAGAGTGCTTCCGGATCACGTCTTTCTGTTCCGCTTCCCATTTTTGAAGTGGAGAGGACTGTCATTGTGCATTGGTTAACGGATGTGAGCAGACAACAAAACAAACCTTGCGTACCTACAGTAAATAAATGCACCAAAACAGGATAATGAACGTTAACGTAAGACTTTCAATAACGTTTTAATAGATTTCGAATTACTTAATATATTAATTTAACTTATTTAGTTTAAGATGTTATTGAAAGTTTGTATAATTTTATCTCGGAAAAGGATTAAATAAAATACATTCAACGTTCCTTATTTATGTCAATCTTGCTTTATTCAGTTTTATATTTTACTTTATTCTGCAACGAATAAATTGGTAAATTCTATTAATATTTCTTTATCTATTTTCTGCATTATTCTGTCATAAAAATTCTCATACACTATTAAATATTTAAATGACTAAAATTATCCACTTTATTAAATGTTCCGGTACATTAATTAATACGGTTTAATTCTAGATTACAAATGAAATATTTTAAAATAAATTTAATATTTATAACGTTAAGAGATTCCGGAAGATTAAAAAAAAAAAAAAAAATGTATAAAATATTGTTAAAGAAATGTAAAATTACAATTTTTAATGATTATACATAAGATAGAAAATTCAAATCGTTAAAATTTTTAAAATTTTATTTGTTGAAAGATATAATAAACATTGAAAAAATCGTTCATTGTCATCTCGGGTGTATGAGGACACTGCGATTAAGGGAAGCAAAGGGTTGCTATTCCCAAAATTTTACACAAATGAAAATACCATTAGCAATTTTTAATTTTCCACCACTGATAATATATCACGTTTATGTTTTCTCCATCTTATTTTTTTAAAAATGTTCTTGCTTTGCCCGAATTTTCCCCACTGTTTTGCCCAAATTTGAGAGGACAGTTACTCATTGTATATGACATCACATTCCATTTCCCGAGTAACCTTATGCGAATTGAAAGTGATCGTAAAGTTTATTATTTAAAAACACTACTACTATTGTATTTATGGATGTTACAGATATTTTTATAAAACGGTTTGTTAATTAAAGCAAAATAATAATAATAATAATAATAGTTATAAAAATTATTTATTTTTAACTTATTTTAAGTTATTTATTTATATATAAATTATGGATATACACGTAAACTATTGCGTACATTTACATAGAGTTATTTATTACTATGACATACGTAATTTTTGGCTTAATCTACAGGAATAAAGTTAAAGCCTTTAGTATTACAGATATCCATTATAACGTTTTGAGTTAAAATGGGAAACACTATACTAAATAACATTATGGAGAATAAAAATATTACCGATTTATAATGGGATTTTTATAAATAATAGCCATGCTATTACGAGGAACGTCGTAGGTACAATGTAAGACGTTATAACTGTGTACAAACCATTATTTATCGAACAAGAAAAATCTTATAAGTTACTGTGTCTGTTTTTATTGTTGTTTATATACCATGAATCATAAAATCGATATAATAAATATAATATCGATTAAATGTCATAGTTTAATGTAATTCTTTTAAAGTTTTTTTTTCTTTGATATTTTTTCGTTTTCATGAAAAGGACATTGAAATATGTAGCATTTGTTTCCTTTAATAGCTTCTAATAACGACTTCAAACTAAACAATGATAACTTCTTCGTTTTAAATCTGCAAAAAAAAATCAATCCAATTAAAATTTAATAATATAACGACGTTCCATAAAATACTAATAATTTATAATGTAATTAAGTTTTTATTAATAAATAAAATATTAATTAGGTTGTGTAATTTTCATTATCTTATTAAAAATGAAATAGTAATTATTTGTTTTCATTTTACTGTACATAAATAATCTTTTATACAATAAAAATATTAAATAGAATAAATAAGAATAGATAAAACTATAAATTTATAATATATATATATATATAGGCTAACAGATTAATCTTCTTATAAAGTATATTATATGAAGTAATTATAATTAATTAATTAAAATAATTTAAAGTATATCGAAGAACTCACTTGGAAACAAGTTTGTATAGAGTTTTCTGAATGACGTTTTCTTCATTTTTTCGTCCTTGACGTGCCGATTGGCAAATAAATCTTTTTAAACAGTTGGACCGATCGAAATCTGGTGGTTCGTTTCGGCTGTCGAGACGAAATGCGGAATTATTGTCTAAAAGAGAATGTCGCCTTTGTCTGTCTAAAACTACATCCTGTCCCGCTTTAGCGGGTTCGGAAGCGGTAGAAATTCTCTTCATCGGGATCACTATAAAATTGGGTATTAAAGAGGCCAAAAGTAAAGCGGCCGGAAACAGACCGAGGAGTACAGTTAGCGATTCGTCTTCTTGAAACTTCTTTCTTATAATTGAAAACGTATTTCTCATCGAATCGTATTTTTCTTTTAGAATGTTTTCGTAAGAAGGTTTAAAATTGCCGTTATTATATACATAGCCTCCATTTTCGTAAAAAATATTCGTTGGTAAATTATTTACCGTAGCGGGATAACTCATTGCCTTGAGATCGAAACTGTTTTCTACATTCTGTTCGTGATTCGTATCTGTCGTGGGTTCAAAATTGCTACTTGGAAACACGTGATTTTCGTAAGAGAATCTATTAAACGAAGGCGATTTCCAAGGACGAAATGGATATTTTGAATTTTTAAACTGTGTCGGATGTGAATTTTTCATAGTTCCTTTATTACTGAATTGTATATTATGTAAAGAACCATTTCCTGCATCTCTTTTGATCGTTTCTATTCGATCTATCCAAATGCAAAGTAAAATAGTAATAAGCTTTAAAAACATTCCGCCAGTTCCTAAAAGTAAAATAGACATTTTAATATAATAAAAAAACAAATGTAAATTAAAAAAAATTAATCATCAATCAATTATTATTATTTTCACAACCGAGCCAATTTTACTTACCGAAATGATCCTGATTTTACAGACGTACAGAGTGAGATAGTCGCTGTCCTTTATATTCTCATTGACCACGGTCGAACGATATCAATTATATATTGTTTCATATCGACGAGAAAAATCATCCAGGCTTAGATCCTTCTTTTAAAATCTGTTAATGAAACTTGTTATAAACTAAATCAAATGAATTAAATGCGTTACAATATCCAGAAACTGTTCTTGATACAATTATTCATCTATGAGTAATTATAGTAAATATTTCAGAATATTTCAACATGGAAGAAAACTACTTAAGCTTAATAGCTACAAAAATGGTTTCGTATATTTATTTATTTATTTAGAATGATACAAAAAGCACAAAATAGAAACAAAACAATAGTGAACCTACTGAGAAAGATTCTTTTTATGCATGACCTTTCATATAGCGAAAATCTAGATCAAAATATTATTCGTTTATATAGGTCAAATGATAAATTTTACCGAGCTAAACGGATAAATAAATTTAAAAATTATTTTACGGCAAGATAAAATTCTTATTTATTTAAATAATTTTATTGTAATGTTAATTAACAGTTTAACTGAAATTCGAAGATATTTATTACAGCAGATTATTAGAAGAGTTTGATTTATGAGTCTATTGTAATCGCTATTGCAAGAAATGCCGTCTATAACATTAATCGTATGAATAACTAGATCATTATTAAAATGACATTGTTTACGTTACGTTTAAATAAGGATTTTATGATCAAGTAAACGAAGAATTCTTATGAAATTGAATGTACTGTACTGTACATAAAATTTATACGAATCTTTCAAGAGTATCATGAAAGGTAAGTTATGAATAACCAATACATGTTTAAAATAATTAAGAAAATTTATAAATAAGATAACTTTTTAAGGTTAATGTTATCCTAGGTATACAAAATGGCGGCTCGTCTCTGACTCCAGCATCTGTATGCTGGAGTCAGAGACGAGCCGCCATTTTGTATACCTAGGATAACATTAACCCTTTTTAAACGTTTACATGAAAATACAAGTCATTCAATGGGAACCCAGAAGAATGTTTTTGACAGATTACTCTTTTAAAAACTTCGTATAGCCTACATACAAAGATTATTATTATTATATCTTTAATTTTCATATGTATTAATTTTTACGTATATCATTTATACAGCTGTAGTACTGTTTTAGAATCGTTAGTTTGGCGGATAGTTTTTAAATTATGTTCGTAGAGCCGTTATTTCGGCGCCCCGTCATTCGTCATCCTGGATAAATTCCTGAATTGCTTTACCATATTACCATATACGTTTATGCTGAATATTGTATTTTCAAATTAACTGTACCACATAGAGCAAAAATAAAGATACCAAGGGATGCAGAAAGATTTAACAGCGAAAACTAATAAAATAATTATTATTTTAAATGCGTATGTTTGTGTAATAGCCTGTAGAATTATACAGTATAAGTATCAGTATGCCAGAAATATTTCCTGTGAGAAATGTCATCATATTTTAATTAGATTAAATTATTAATAATGTCAACAAACGTTATTATAGTTGACTTGTATGTCATTAAAAAAAATAGAGGATTAGGTCTTCTAATTAGATGCAGTGTATAAAAGACGAATACGGTGATGATTTTCCGGAAAGTCTGTTAAAATTTTTAAATTAGGCCTGTGTACAATTTCTCAGAAACAAATTTATTTTATTGTAAAATATATTTTTAAGATTTTCGTTATATTTACTATGTTATATGTTATTACAACGCTTTTATTTACAGTATTTCCCAGAAAATAAGAATGGAGCCAATGTGCTGGATCTGAATGTGTATCAAGTTTATAAAATTTACCGATGGAGCTTATTACATTTTTTAAGCATTATAAAAACAAAAATAAAATTCACAGAAAAAAAATATTTTTCTCAAATATTTCAATTTTTTTAAAGTAAAAAAACTTAATTTTCGAATACTTTTAAAATATAAATTTAAATCGCACTCAATAGAGAAATAATTGCTGATAAATGTATTCGCTGTAATTTAACAGAAAATTTGCGAAATAAAACGTTTTTTATGAATTATGGGATATATTCTCATCATATTTCTCAGATATTTCATTCGATTTCAAAACATAAATATAAAATTTGTTCTTAGAGAACTTAAAATAACTTATTTTTATACTATATATACTATATATTACAGTATTGCCGTGTACTGAATACGAATGATAATTTGAATATATGGAAGGACATTATACAAGAATGAATGTTCATTTTTCGATATTACATCACCATTTGCATCTGTTACGGTATTTATTATTCCAAGAGTATACGTCTTGTTTATTTTCCGCCTTGTGAACATTAACAAGTGAGAGGGCCTTTTTCTATTCTCATCACCGGTTTGGTCAGGTCCTAGAATGGGACGTCGAGTATGTTGTGGTCTTACGCTACAACCTACAAGGGGCCCTTCCTCACTCACCAAATAATAATGGGCAATGAATATAAACTATCTGAAAATAGAACGAGACGCGAGATCCCAAGCTTATTTAGCTTATGGTTAAATCTGGTTCTATATACAACGTAGTCTATCCACGATATTCGGTCCACTCTCGTAGAATACTCTTTAGATATTAGTTGAGTCTACAGACGGGAAGACTCCAGCTTAGAAAAGTGAGTGATTTCATTTATTTATTATTAATTATGCCAAGCACTCTATCAAAAATGCCACCGTTTTGCATTTGAAGAATTAAGCAGTTATCGTTTATTAATGGAGTCACTAGAAATCTTGAGAGATTCTAATACGCGGCCGTGATGTATTTTTCTCCGTTTTTCTGCCCCGCTCTATTACTAAACACTAAACTAATATTCGTGACATAAAACATTAAAACTAAATTTGACTTGCAAAAAGACGAGAACAAACCACGTATTACTCGTGTTTTCATTAGCTTATAGTATTTTAATAGCTAGTACGCTGGAGGTTAACGTTGGTAAACAACAGCTTAATTTAAAGCACGCCGTAGGAAAAAAATCCAGCAACGAGTTGCTTAACTTTCCCGGTAACATTTAAAACTGCGTATGGCATTTAAAACCATCTGTTATGATAGCCTAATTAAAAATATAACTTTATTTTTTAAATAGAATATTATAAAATAGCAAAAAAGCTTAATTTTCAGGGTACGGATGAGTTTTATAAAAAATTGTGAAATCATTGTAATGGCATCAATCCCTTAATACACAATCATCCCTGCAAAATTTCAGAAATTTTCAACAAAAAACAGAAGTTAAACTTCAGAGACAAAATCGTGCCCCCACACAAACATCCATACATACAGAAAAAACCCCATCTTTTGCATTTCTCGATGTTTCAAGGTCCCGAGTTCAAAAATGTAAAAATCTTGGGGCTATTGTTTGACCGATCGCCGTATGCATTTTTACTTTCCCTCAGATAAAGGGGACGTTGCAATGTCATATCTAGAGTAGGGATCGGATTTAATGACGATTTTACTCGTTATTAGCATTTATAATTTTTTTTAAATATATAAAACCCACCCCAACTCTCAAAATTAAGCTTTTTGCCATTTTGTAGTAATTGAAAGCATAAAGAAGTTTTAATAAAATATCGTAACAGATGACGCCACACACAGTTTTAACTGTTGCCGGGAAAGTCAAGCAATTCATTACTGATTTTTTTTTAACCTAGTTTTGTTCCGATGTATGAATATTAATTAAGAATTTACATATTTTGATAATATACTTGAATGTATGGTACACTATATATAAAGGTTTGAAACCTCTATATACACCGTATACTTCAAAACATTAATTTAGTTAACGGAGTTATTGTTGGTAGTCAAAGTAGTTTTTCTAAGAAATTTGTAATTTAATTATAACAGAAATTAAACACAACTAAATTGACTTCTGGTTTCAATAACCTCATACAAATTATAATTTAATGTAATCGTATCCTTTACAATTCTTTTTATACAAAAACATGCTGTGCTGCATCAGGTATTAAATAATGAAATGAGAAAAATTCATGTATAATTGATTTTATTCAATTTGTTTAAAAACGATTTTTCTTCTAACAATAATTTTTGGAAAATTTTATTCAAGTAGTTTATAAATTCGAATTATTTAAATCATATAGGAAGAATATAACGATATTTACAAAATCATTTGAGATATAATTATCAAATTAGAAAAATCAATGAAAATTCTTTGACATACTTTATAAAAAACACTTCTCGTAGTTTCTTTCTTATATAAAAATTTAAAGTCAAATTAATCATATAATAATGTCACCAAAAGGATACAATTTCTCATAAGGAAAAATATATATGATCTCCTTATTAAAAAATATAAATGTGGAACATAAATTTTTAATTATAGAATTCTGTTTTTGGATATTTATATATTGAATTTTCACTTTATTTTCAATATTTACGTATTATAAAAATTACTTTTTCATAACTTACCAAAATTAAAAAGGTGTAGAACGAATTCAGTTTGCCAATACTTCATGATGTAAAAAAGATTTATACATAATTATTCATAATAATCGTTATGATTTAATTTCATTGTCTAATGAAGTATGTTCAAATTCCTGGGTAACAGATTTGTCACTATGAATTTAATTTCAACTACATTTTTAGAAAAACAAAAAAAAGATTTTTCTAAAATTATCAACAGTTTTGTTCCTATGCATTTTTTAAAAAATGATGTAGCAAACAATTTTTAATAAGACTTAACATTTTAAAGAAAACTAACTTCAAAATTATACATTTGTTCAGTATATTTGTTTTGAAATCTCACATCTGGCTTTCATTCTGGAATGAAATCTATTAATGTATCAAATACCGAACTCCAATTTAAAACATTTAATTTCTTTGGTTGAGATGAATTTTCAAAAATTTAAATTTCCTTTACACAAAAAATGGATAAAATTATAAAATTTAACAATACAAAAATTTATTTCCAAACTTTAATTCCCAATTCAACAAACTAAAAATCACAAAGGCAATCAACGAGGTACAATATCTGTACTAACAATTCAATTAATGCCAACATTCTATTAGAATTTTAACAAGTACTAGATTTACATTTAATACTATAAAATTTTCAATGTGAGATGCATTAATTGGTCAGCTCTAACAATAAAGATGAAAATGTGTACATTTATGAATAGATATACAAATATATGAACAGATTTTATTTTAAAAGTATAATTTTACAATATTAAAATCAATTTTCTTCGTTATATATCCAAATCACTTTCGTTAAGATACACTTTTTTGAATATTGCAAATTGGAAAATGTTTGTAACTCAATAAAATTTTACGTCTTTTACTTTCAAATGTTTTTATTATTAGTCAGTTTTGATGCATATTGTATACAAATTTTCTTAATTTGTATAGCATTTATGAAAAAACGTGGCAGTTTCCTCTCGTAATAAACATTCAACTGTACGGTTAAATATTTCACGAACTTAAATTTCCTTAGATGTGACCGCTATACTTTTTTGTAGCTCTAGCAACAAATATTTCTTGCAAAACATATGGAAGCCTTTTAATATTTTTGTACTCTGCTGAATGATTACAAAAATAATGTCAGTTCAGAAACTTTCCTTGTTTTTTTTTGTTTTGTTTTTCATTAGAGGCACTGATGGCAAAGTTTTCACCCACATTATTAAAAGTCTCAATGATATGCAATCCTTCCAAGTTATGTTAAAAATAAGATATTGCATTCGTGAACTGATCTCTCTTGAGATGAATCGGGATAAATATTAATTTCCTACTGAATAATAAATTAACAGTAGACTATAACACACCTGGTAAATAAGAATGTTTTTCATACTTGAGATTTGAGTACATAATGAATTATTATTAAAACAAATTTAAACAATGTCATAGTTGTGCTTTTCAATACGGTAAAAAAAAAACAAATTAGCATAATAACCAAAACTATATGAACGCAATTGCATAGTTTATTGGATATAAATATTTTAGAGTATTATTGATTCTGTTAATAGTTAAACTGAATTAGTAAGTACCCCAAAACTCCTTATTGATGTAGTTATTAGTTATGTATAAAAAAGGGATTAAAACAGAATTAATCAATGGAGGAACAGGAATAATTGGCAGATTTTTTTTTTTATATAAATGGACTGGAAGGAACACAAACTTCTTTTCAATCTGTATCTCCTCTTTTTTTTATAGGACATAGATTCAGGCAGGTGAACAATTGAGCAAAATGCTCCCCCTGAGGGATAAAGGCAAGGGTAGAATGGTATTGCCATTATTTAATTAAATGGTGGATCATGTCCTTTTTATTTTTCCATTGGATGATTCTGGCACATATACAGTATTATTTCCATTCTGCTGGAATTGCATAAACATTCGATCAGCTGTCATTTTCTGATACAGAGGTTTTAAAAGCTATAAAAATAATAATAAATAAGTTAATATACGTAATGATTATAAATGAGTTATAGCAAAAATTATTTTACATTATTTATAAAAATTTTAATATATATTTATTATTTTAACATTAAAAAGTTTTATTTGATTTACTCATTTACTGTTTATACACTTAAAAATTTTATCAAATGCTATTTTTACCATACAATCATAAGACAACACTAGAGACATTGGTCAAATTATTGGGTTATTTGAAAAGTAATTTCGTTTTTTTC
This sequence comes from Centruroides vittatus, assembly GCF_030686945.1. Taxonomy (NCBI): domain Eukaryota; kingdom Metazoa; phylum Arthropoda; class Arachnida; order Scorpiones; family Buthidae; genus Centruroides; species Centruroides vittatus. Next base: position 2,165,059 of record NW_027122335.1, read on the forward strand.
CATTAAAAAAAAAAACAACTTTCTTATAATATAAATATTTTATTCAATACCTTTTGCCATCTTTCTGGTAGTAGCATGATTTCACACACAAACTTTTTGATCTTTGCTTACAAAAAACTGATCCAAGTGATTTTTGACATCCTCATTTGAAGTACAGTAGAGCATCGATTATCCGACCCCCGATCAACCGTCACATCAGTTAACCAACCGCTTTCTAGTTGGCAAATTCAAATGTCCCCTAGTGATGTGGCGCTACAATATTTGGCTATGTCTCAGCTACTTTAATATTATTTTTGTTAAATTTTTGCATGTTTTAGCTGGCAAGATGGCTCGACCATGAAAGGAGTAATTTAAACCAGCGTAATTTTCTATTTTTTACTTTATTTTTGTATTTATTTTGTGCAAAATAAAGAAATAATTTTTAATGATACAACAGTGACGATTATTATTTTTAAAAAAATTTTGTTAGGCTTAACATCAATGAAAATTCAACGCAAAGTAGGTTAATAGCAATATACTAATATACTAATTACATGGAATATACTAATATACTATACTAATAACCAAAAAGTATGAAAAAATACATTATCTGTTTTTTCAGTTATCTGACCAACCCCAGTCCCCAATTGAGTCGGATAATCGATGCTCTACTGTAAATGTTTACCATTTAAAAAATTTTGTTAAGATCGAAATAAGTAATAATCCGAGGTTGCCAGTAAGTAATAATCTCTGGCAAATATTGTGGTGTGGTAGCACATATTGTTCAAGCTGTAACATCATCTGATGAGTTACCAAACTTGTGTGTGAGGTCTGGCATTATCATGGTGAAACACTACACCTTTCTGTTGATCAATTCTAGTCTTTTCTGTTTGATGATATCACTCAATTTGTCCAACTGATAGCAGTACACTTTTGAATCAATTGTGGAATTGTCTGGTAGAAGCTGGAAGAAAAAAAAAACAATTTCCTAAAAATCCCACCAAACAGAGCACCACTTGTTTTTTATTTATGAATATCGGCTTTTGCTTTGAGCCAGCTCATCTTTTCTACTCCATAATCGCTTGCATTCGACATTGTTGTATACAATCCATTTCTCATCACCAGTTATGATTCACTTCAAAAATGATCATTTTCTTCGCATTTGAGATGCAAATCACAGATGTTAATGCGATAGAGCGAATCTCTTTCTTTAAGAATGTGTGAAACACATATATTGAGCTTTGAAACAAATCCAAGTGATCACAAACAGTTGAATTGGACAAATTTAATCTCTTAGCAATTTATCGTGTTCTTATTCGGCAGTTTGCTTCAATCAATGTCTTTATTTTGTCTTCATCAGCTTCAACTGGCCTTCCAGAATGTGGCACATCTTCAATATCGAAATTGCCAGAACGAAATTTTGCAAACCAGTTTTGGCACTGTCATTTTGTCAATACATCTTCTCCATACATGTCACACAATTTTTTTTTTTTTTGCTTGAACAGCATTATTATCTTTTCAGTAATAAAAGAGCATTATATGCCAAAAATTCTGCTTTCGCTCTTCCATATTTGATGGGGGGAATTGCACAAATTAAAATTTTTTTTTACCAATTATCTTTAAAATGTCAGCTGTCAAAATATATAATGACAATACAGTTTAGAATGAAAGTGGTGGTTACAACTAATCCCTCTAGTACTAAAAAAAAAAAATTACTTTCCAAACAACCCAATACATTAAATCTGACATATGAAGAGCAATATTCCTTCCATAAAACTTTGAAAATTGCAATCTAATATCTGTAATAATTTAAAGTAACTTAAGTAAAAAGTAATATTTAATTAAATGGCTAAGAGCATTACTCTGAACATAATATAGAAACAAGCTCATTCTTAGGGCTGTAAGTACTCTTAAACAAATCCCCATTAAAAACAACCATACATAAAATGGATGTTTAAAACATGATCTCATAAAATAAATAAAAAAAATTTTTTTTTTATCTTGAGGAAACCGTGTTTTATATTTTCTTTCTTTCTTTCTTTCGGAGACACAATGTAGTGGACGTAATCTTAAAAAACACTAGGCGAATTTTTCATCCTTTTTATTTGGTTGGTACCAACCGAATAAAAAGAATGAAAAAATTTGCCCAGTGTTTTTTAAGATTACGTCACTACATTGTGTCTCTGAATATATTTTCATAAAGTAAATAAAAAATGTTTTAATAAACTAAACTACCAGATCAGCTTTTATTATTTTAATCTTTCATTATTAAAATTAATTTGAACAAATGAAAGTATTGTTACTGTGATCTTTGTTACCATCAATTCTGTGATCATTAAAATTCTTTAAATTGTTGATTTGAAAATAAAAAAAAAATTGCTATTTACATGATATCCAACTATTATTTGATTGAAAGCTATTTTTGCAAATATTTATTTTGCATTTACTTGATGTCATTACAGTATCTATATGTCAGAGATAAGCAGTGCTAAATATTAGAAATACATAAATTAATTACATAATTTTGACAAAAATTCATTTTGTTTGATCAAAGAAATGTTACAGGTACTCCCCTAACTTTTGAACAGGTTAGATTCCAAGATTTTGTCTTAGGTAAAAACTAACCTAAAAAGTATATTTTTATACAGATAACCACTTATTGTTAGTGTTTGATTTTTCAATGCACTTAATAGAATACATTATGTTTGTTTACCTGCTCACTATTGCTTAGTAGCAGGTGTTTCAAACAGTTTTTTTTTACCTAAAGCACTTAGTTTTGTAATGTTCAGTTTAGTTTCCACAGTAACAGAGTGACACTTCTTGCATTTATTTCCAGTGCTAGATTTACTATTATGCTTTGGATGCATTTTTGAAGCACTAATCATAAACGCCACTTCATGAGCAGCAATGGAACCACAGAATTCAGGCAGAAACAAAAAATGACAATATGAATAGAAATAAGCCAGCATTAGTTAATTATTTTCTACTGGACAAAGACTGACTTCAACTTGACCCACAAACTTCAGAGTCTGTGCAAAATTTCAATTTTAGAAGTATGGTGAAATTATTGTTATGTAGAGAGAGCATGTGTATTTTATATTAGCCAAGTAAAATCATTGAATAACAAAATCAATAATGAAAATAAATTATATTAATTTGATTAAATGTTATCTTTATAAATCAATTAGTATTTATATATTGTTGCAAATTACAGAACAGGAAAGAAATTTTTGCAGAATTTAAAAGTTAAGTTACTACTATCAGATTTTTCTATATATAGTAAATTATATATTGCAATTGTTACTATAATTTATCAATTTTATTTTTTTGTTTTTACTACTTTATTAATTAATAGAACACTATCAAATATTTTATACACTCAATTTAATGTATTAGAGTAAGAATATTATATAATTTGTACATAATTCTGGAAAATGTTTTGTAATTGAATCTAGAAAAGAAAACACATTTATTTGAACAACAATTATTGAGAAAAACGTAAAAAGTTAGTAAATGATATCACTTTTCTTTCAGTTATTTATATCATTTGTAAATGTTTATAACTATCAAATACTGAAACATTAATGCTAATAAATACATATATTTTTAAATTAGGATGTTTTCAGTAGATCTAATCTATATATATAATCGAAACGAGTTGATGATGATGATCAGCGCAGAGCCCAAACGGTTAAGAGTTGAAAGTTGAAATTTGGTACACAGTTAGGGTATGTCACGAGAACGCACACTAAGAAGGGATTTTTCGAAATTCTTTCCCACGGAGGAGAGGGACAGGATTAAGACTTAACACTTCCATCAACAATGGAAATGTCAAGAGAAAGCGACGTGCAAGACGCAGATGCAGTTTTTTTTGTTTTTGCGGAAAATCAAACATATTTTTAGACCCATCTAAAAATTCTCTAATTAGTCTGGAAACAGGGGGACCAGATTCTTGCATTTTGTGAAAACGGGTAAGGTTGACTATAACGTAATAATCTTAATCTTTGCTATCGTTACTTTTGCCCAAGCAATGCCGGGCCTACCTGCTAGTTTTTAATATAATCCAAGCATAACAGTCTTTATGGTGAACTTAAAATTTGAATTTAGATATAGAAATTACACAGGAAACTATTCTAATTTTTCTAATAAATTTCAAACTTTATTATTATTATTTTTTGCATTATCTTATATTTACCTATTACAAATATTTCCTAATTTCACTGTATTAACATTACAACTAATTCTTTTAGTACTGGCATAAATGATCACATACACTGTAAAAGTTTCTTATTCATTAAGCGAGCTGGATCGGCCTGCAATTAATCTTTCAATATTAGCTACTTAACTTCCAATAATTGGTCGAATGGCTTCGCAATACAGTAGTACCTCGTATAACGTACTCCTCGAATAACGAACACTGCAAACAATGGACTTTCTGTTTCGCCGTTACGTGACTCGAACAACGGACTTTCCAGCATAATTGGTGACTGCTCCATGAGTGCATTCTTTAATAGCGGTCGCTCTGCGTCTCCGCTACTATGGGAGTGCGCTGCTGTTTGTAGGCATTTAGGAACGACAGTGAAAGAAAGAAAGATGGCGGTGCCTGCACTATCGATAGTATCGTGATGGAGAAATCTATAATTCTAAACTATGAGCTTTAAAAGGCAAAAGAAGGATCCCAATTTAACCATAAAATGGATTATTTATTGAAAGAGCATTCAAAATAGCCTCGAAAAAAATTTGTAAAGACACTTACCTCACCGCGTGCGCTAACTCATGCTTTCACAATTTCTAAATTCTCATTCATAAAACCACATAATGGACCCGGAAACGAAACTATCTTAACCATGGAGGACGCCATGTTGCTTTCCACTGTAAACTACTGCTACAAGCGGCCGTTTTTGCCGTTTGATGGCGTGCACTCCCACCGGAATTTAGGAACGCATTCAGCAGGAATTTTTTAATGGATGTCACTCACGCAGAGTTACGCGGAGGAATAAAAGAATGCATCCCATGTTCATTTTTTAATGATACAGTACAGTTATTTTATGCTGCAGAACAAATTAGATATTAGATGTTTTAACATGTATTTCTATGGGAAAATGCATTTTGTATAACGCACGTAAACCTGGAACAGATTAAGTACATTATACGAGGTACCACTGTACTTTTGTTTTTTTTTTTAATAAAACATTTCATTGTAGATTTACAACTTTTGTACTTGTCTGTGTGATAGTGACAGAATAAAAAATAATAAATTTAAAATATTAATATTTATCATAAAATAATGTATGTTAGACAGTAATTCAAGATATACAGGTGATATTCAATTTATCTTAGTAATTCATGTGCTTTGCTAGAAATTTAGTACTAATATATTTAAACATTTATTTACTTAAATGAATTGTTTTTGTATTTAACTTTTTTAATTTTAATATTTCGTTCGGTGCGTGAAAAAAGTTCTCTTTCCAATTCGGCCCAGGGGCAAAAATTGTTGGCCACGCCTGGATTAATGCTTTTGTCTGTAATTGTGAACATCACATCATGTACAAATAAAGTTCTCATTTAACACTGCTTCTTATTTTTTCGGTCATTTAAATGCTACATAAAATACATATTTTAGTGCTGAGTAAAGTATTTAAAAATGGGTAATGAAAAAATTGGAGAGGAAACTACTAGAGTATCTTTCAAAAGCAATTAGGGCTATTATATATGCTGTTTTATAAAACAGCATATATGATATCCCTAATTGCTTTTTGATCATAACTTGTATATGTAACAAATGTTTAAAAAATTATATTATTAAATTAAAAAAAAGAAAGAAAAAAATACATACACTTTGCCAAATACCATTAGCTATAATATCAATTTGAGTTCCAATATCTCTCATTTCACCACTATACCTTTAAAATATAATCACAAAATAAATAAATCAATTAATCTTTATAAAAATGGCATATTAATACAGTAATTAATTTTAAATTATAAATTTTTTTAAGACAAAGCAGTATTTCAGCAATATTTTATTGAAAAGAAATTTTTTAACTTACCTTATATACGACCATAGACATAGAGTTAATAGTGCTATACCCATTACTAAATTGAAAAAATTTGCCATAGAATAAAATCCTAAAAGTCCAAAAAATGCTGATTGAAAATAAGTGATAAGTACAATGGCAAATAATGTAGCTGGCGTTCTTGCAGCAGCAAAAATATTTTTACTTTCATTGTGTTTCACAAAATTTTCATATGTTTCTAATATTTCCTATTGAAAATATCATGAAATGAGATATATATTTCAATATAGAATTTATAATATATAATAAAAATCTTTAAAAAGCTAACATTTTGAAATAGAATATGATTAATAAATGAACTAAAGTTGTTTTCTATTCTGTTTGAATATTAATTAATAAAGTACAGTAGAGAGTCGTTAATCGAAACGATTTTTAGTCGGACTGTGTCGTGCTGAATCGAACGTTTTTGATAAAAATTATACTTTAGAAGTAAATCTAGTATGTTTTTATATTCTTCAATATATTTATTTTGTTTGTACAAAATGAAAAAATAATTTTTAACGATACGATAGCCTCAATTATTATTATAAAAATTTTCGTTAAGCTTAAAATCAACGAAAATTCAACACGAAGCGACACGCAACGGAGAAAAATTTGAACATCAGACATATATTTTTTCGTACATAATCGGTAATCAAAACAAATCACTAATCTGAACAACCCCAGTCCCTAATTGATTCCGATTTCTGACTCTCTACTGTATATTAATTAATATTCAACTTTAACATTTTTCAATAAATTAAAATTTTCAATAAAATAGTGTCACTATCATCAATAGATTTATAGAATAAAAATGTTTTAATAAAATTTAATTTTTATGTAACTTATTAAACAATTGTATCACATATTTATAATAAAACATATTCAGCAAAACCTCAATCTATTGTTCCCAGATGTATTACTTTTCCAAAAACATTGTTTAATTTCTAAAATCCTCGAACAAATCCAAGCAACAGCCTGGCCCACTATTTAAGAAATTAGCTGGGAGTGTCACTATAGTCACCAACAACATTCTCCAAGTTACATGCATGTTTGGTCCCACACTGATTTCTATGCAGTTGCACAGGTTCTTTTACTTCCCAAACACACAGCTAACAGCAGAACATCTACATACAAAGCATTCATGATGATTCAAATAATTTCTATTGGCTTGTCGTTAAATTCAGCACTGCTGCTTCTACTGTGATTGCTACTGAAGGTCTTTTAACAATGTATACAGAGCAGATCTCACAGTGCAGCTGTTGGAATGATTTGCAAATTACAAGGGTAAGTCAAAAATTATCTGCACTTTGGCTGTAGAATTTATTGTAATCAACCTTCATCAAGTCAAATACAGTAGAGAACCGAAAATCGGAATCAATTGGGGACTGGGGTTGTTCAGATTAGTGATTTGTTCCGATTACCGATTATGTACGAATAAATATATTAACGTGTCCGATGTTCAAATTTTTCTCCATCGCGTGTCGCTTCGTGTTGAATTTTCATCAATTTTAAGCCTAACGAAAATTTTTATAATAATAATCGAGGCTATCGTATCGTTAGAAATTATTTCTTTATTTTGTACAAACAAAATAAATATATTGAAGAATATAAAAACATGAAAATTATACTTTAGAAGCAAATCTAGTATCAAAAACGTTCGATTCAGCACGACACAGTCCGACTGAAAATCGTTCCAATTACCGGTGATTCCGATTACCGGGGTTCCAATTAACGACTCTCTACTGTATATCATTTCTCAAAGTAATTGCTCTGCTTTTCAACACACTTTGTCCAACTGCCCACAAGTTTTCCTATTCCTTCATTAGAAAAAGTTTTCGGCTGAACTGCAAATTGCAAATGCATTGCTGTCTTAACATTATCATCAGATGTGAATCTTTGTCGCTGTAGCATTTCTTTTAAGGGACCAAACAGGTGATAGTCCGATGGGGCAAGATCAGGACTATAAGGAGAATGCTCTAACACCTCAAAATGAAGTTTTTGGAGTGTGTCAACAGTGTGGCTAGCCTTATGGAACAGTCCCCATAATATATTAAATTTTCAAATGCAATTCATGTAATTCTGAGTAAAATACTCATTTGTACTAAGTTTAATGACGTTTTGAGTTTTAAAAATTGATTTTTTAAGATGGGTCAGTCTAGACATTTTTGGCTCAAGTGAATAAATTCAAAATCTGTTAACTTTATGTGCAATAAGATTGCAAAGTTGTTTTTAGTACACAATAAAAGCATGTTTATCCACATATAAATGAAGAATTTTCACTTTTCTTTTGAAAGATTTATTCTTAAGCTTGATGTTTATTAATTAATGAATGTACCATACTCTTAATGTAAATTGTTAATTTTCTAAACTAAACTAAGCTAAGCTTTAGGAAGTATTCAAAAGAATCAGAATTGGGAGTTTTTGGCAGGATCAGAAGAAATTTTGGTATCATCCTATCACTAGTAAAAATATACATGTTTTTTGTTATTACAGATATATGTTGTTATTTCCAAATCTGGAAATGTTTCTTCTTTTTGAGATAGACAAAATTTTGTGTAATTCATGAAACTGACAGTTGAAGTGTTGATTTCAGAAATATGACAATATTTCTACTGAATTCATGAAATCGGAAATTGTGCTAAGTGACACTAATGTAACATTATGGTAAATTTATGAATTTGCATATTGTGAAAGCTTTCATCTTGTTTGATTTTTGTTTATTATTGTTTTAGAGTTTCTATTTTCAAAGTTTTTGCTTCAGTAATTTCTTTTTATTACATATGCTTAAGATATAATCTAGCATTTAATGTAACATGTACATAATGAACATCATTAAGAAGTATAAAATATCATTAAATAATCTTGAAATGAGAAAACAATACTAAAATCAATTTTTGACTAACATTTTCTAACTCATAATTCAATGAACAAAACAAATATCAGTATCTTATTAGAAAATATCAAATGGCAATTTCACAAATAGAAAATTCAACATTAACCTATCTCTGGTCTATGTTAACCTATAGGAAATTCAACATTAGTCAAGTTTTCTGACTATTTTGTGAAATAGGCAGAAAATGAGCAACATTTTCAGATTCACTGTAACATATGTAGGAGGGGGTCTCTGAAAGTTTTTCAATACAGGAATACTTTAAGACCTGAAACAAAATATTTTTTACTTATGTTCAAAGTCCTTTCCTCTGGCCAAAATGCACATATATGGTTGCTCCTTCCAAAGATCAAAAGCATAATGCCACTAATTTTCTAGAATGCTATCAAAATACTTGGCACTGTGTGATGAAGGATTATCATGATGCAAAATTTGACCTCAAATTTTCAGTGACCCCAGAATTCTAGGAAGACAAACTGTAGTGTACCAATTAGCCATTACTGTCTTCTGTTCATCAAGCTTAATTGCTTTTGCCAGACCAGTGCTACTGAAAAAAATAGCAAACATGACTGTTTTTATTTCTCTCTGCCTTTTCAGTTGTTGAAATTAGATCATCTTTAAGGATCCATATCTGACTTTCTTGACATATGAGACAGATATAAAATGGTACGTATGTCTCATCACATGTGACAATCTTGGAAACAATCTGGTGTCCACCTCACAATTCAACTTTCCAGTTTTCTTAGATATTATGACATGCTCTGACTTTCAAAATCTGTCAACTCATTGAGACACTACTTTTTTTAACTTTAACTTCTTATGCAGAATGTCTGCAATTGCAGAGACTCCAATCTGTAGTCTCTCCTGTATCATTTCATAGGTACTTCCTTGGTCTTCTTGCAATCATACATTAGACAGCAGTTACATTTTTAGGAGTCAAGGCTGTTCATGGTCACCCTTCATGTGGTTCATCATGGAAAAAAGTAAGAAACCTCTGAAATTTTTTGTACCACCTGAACACAATAGTAAAGGATGGAGCATCATCCCTTTACATCATCCTTTAAAGTCAATTTCAATTGTTTATAACAGTCTTTGTCATTTAGTCTATCACAAAAATCATAGTAAATCATTGTATGAAGTGCTTCTCTAGAAAGATCCATTATTACTATTAGAAAGAGGGTCTGTCTCATTTAGATTGAAAGATTGATGAAATTTGTTTATGCATAATGTGTCATATGAAGTTTATTATTAAAAAATAAAAACTTGAATTCATCACAGATGGTTTTCTTGTATTGCAAAATTTTCAGAGTAACCCTCATATATATGTATATATAAAATGACAACAAAAATGCATTTGTTGCAAATGCTATTAAGGTTTTAAACTGAAACCTAATGGTAATTAACTAGCACTTACAACTTATTATCATTGTCATTGTCTTCATAACTAAAACTGAAAAGTAAATAAAAATAAAACCCTTAGATATCATAATTTACATATTAAAAGATAATGATAAAAAATATAATTATGTTGAATCATATTAATTTAATCAGTTTTATTACTATAATTCATAACATATATATCAAGAATCTATTATTGGTTATCTATCATCATCTGTAGTAACTGATATTGCTTTTATAAAACATAATTGTTTTGGTTGTGAACGGCTCAGTTAACTCCATATTTCAAATTTTTTTTTTAAATTTTAGTGTCAAAACACTTGATATAGTCTTAACTTTTTATATTCATAATAAGTTTCCCTAATAATAAGGATTAATATCACTTAATTGTTGGCCATTGAAAAATTTATTTATTTATTTCAGAAGCCAATCTAATTAGATTGGCTTTTGAAATAAATAAAAATTTACGTTATAGTATGGAGTTAATTAACTCCATACTATAACGTAAATCTGCTGGCACACACATTACAATCACAGTACTGTTATCCAATGCCTTGTAGATAATGGTAATTATTTAATGTTATCTCATCACAAAAAGTAAATAAAAGAAATAAGTTACAGTCCAACTGCCACAGAAGTAAGTATACTTGTGGAATATTGAATGATTGTTTTAATTTTGGTGGAAATTGTTTTTAGGGGGGAAGTTATACCGTTATATCAAGATGGATGAAACTAAAAATATTGGGACCTTGAATAAGTTCTCACTGTTTTCCAACAGATGGCATTACCAGAACTGCATGTGTGTATTTTTAGATGGTGATGCATCTGTAAGGAAGAAAAATAAGCAACCTTGAAGTTCAGTTTATGTTACTTTGTTGAAGTGTAAACAACTTATTTTTTCATAGTGTTAAACATGTCGAGTTTCGTGCCAAAAAAAGAGTATTTGCGGGGTGAGACTTACAGCGACCATGCTCTGTTGGAAACAACATGCAGAGATTGGTTTAGATGCTTCAAAAATAATGATTTTGATGTGGAAGATAAAGAACGCTCTGGCGCACTGAAAAAGTTTGAAGATGAGGAATTGGTGGCATTACTTTCATGAAGACTCATGTCAGATGCTAGCTGAACTTGCAGAATCATTAGGAGTTGATCATACAACAGTTTCGAAATGTTTGAAAGGGTTAGGAATGATTCAAAAGCAAGGACATTGGGTGCCGTATGAGTTGAAGCTGAGAGACATCGAACGGCATCTTTTCACGTGTGAACAGCTGCTTCAATGGCAGAAAAGGAAAGGTTTTCTGCATTGTATCAGTGACTGGGGATGAAAAGTGGATTCACTACGATAACCCTAAGCGTAGAAAATCATGGGGTAAGCCCGGCCATGCATCAACATCATCGACAAAGCCGAATATCCATGGTTCAAAGCTTCTGCTCTGCATTTGGTGGGATCAGCTAGGTGTAGTTTATTATGAACTGCTAAAACCAAACGAAACCATCACGGGAGATAGCTATCGACTACAATTGATGCATTTAAGCCAAGCATTGAAGGAAAAATGGCCACTACACAAGCAGACACATGACAAAGTGATTTTGCAACATGACAATGCTCGGCCACATGTTGCACAACTGGTAAAAACCTACTTGGAAACACTTAAACGGGAAGTCCTACCCCACCCGCTGTATTCACCAGACATTGCCTCTTCTGATTATAACTTGTTCCAATTGATGGCACATGGCCTGGCTGAGCAGCACTTCCATTCTTATGAAGATGCCAAAAAATAGGTTGATTCTTGGATAGCCTCAAAAGATGTGTCTTTTTTCCGACATGGAATTCAAATGCTGCCAGAATGATGGGAGGAAGTAGTGGCTAGCGATGGACAATACTTTCAGTGACATGTTTTTTATGAGTTTTTTTAAATAAAGCATTAATTTTAATGAAAAAACAGTGAGAACTTATTCAAAGTCCCAATAATTTTTTTCATTCCTCCTATTAAACATGATTCTTATAAAAACTTAAGAACAAATTGACATGATGGGACATCAAATACAGCTGACAAAGAAGACATCATTTATGTTGCTAAATAATCAATTTAACCAAAATAATAACAACAATCATTGTAACAGTAATGGAACAGTTATTGTTCATTTTTGCAAAAAAATTTTTAATAAAAATGTACACTAATGATGTTTCTCTATAATAAAAAATTATGTGAAAACTGACTGAACTGAATGTTACATTTTTCACTTGCCAAATTGATTAACTCTTTCAACCACACCAAAATCGTAATAATAATAACAATTATAACATATCTATGCTATTTTATACATCATCAAATAAAAGCTTCATCTACAATAATACATTCTACAATGTTTATTTGAATTTAGATTTTAAAAGAAATTTTAAAAAAGAATGTATATTACTTTGTCACTTTTCTCGACTTTTTGTTTTATGGAGTTAATCAATTTGGCAAGTGAGCAGCACAATTATTAATAAAAATAATAATACATACCTTATTAAGCTGCTCTAAATACATTTTTGAAAATTCTGGACCACCCATTTTCCTAATGTTAGTAAATGTTTGTAAGGCTTGATCATGATAATGTTCATGTTCTTCTTGTAATTGCCTAACACTTATATAAGGACGGTCTCCACCACAAACCTATTAAATAAAACTTGCTGTTATTAATTAGAACAATATTTATTTTTATGTATCAAAAAACTTATTCTGAAATTAAAATTATTTTATAAATATATGATAAAATGTAAGAAAATGAACATAGCAGATAAACATATGGACATTGAAAGAATTATTCTGTTAATTTCCAAAAAAAAAAAAAAAAACGTAACATAAAAACAGAAATAAAAAAATATTTCTATTGATAAATAAAAATAATGGTTAAGTAATCACACTACATACACTAAATATACTAAAAAAACAAGTTGAATGAATATAAAATATAAATGAAAAACAATTTTGTTTATATTTCTTTATTAATTAAAATTTGTTTGCATTAAAAATAATTGAATCCAATATTTCTGTCCATATTGAATTTATTTGACAGGAAGTTTAAGATAGTAAGTAAGTAATGGACAAGAAGTTTAAGATAGTAAGTAAGAAGGGACAGGAAGTTTAAGATAGTAAGTAAGAAGGGACAGGAAGTTTAAGATAGTAAGAATAACTATTGTTTCTTCGATCTAATTATAATTAACTACATAATATCAGTCAGTTCTTTCTCAAACAACAACTCAATTGAACTACTTTGTCTAGATTAACATCATATGTATATTTTACATTGTCTTTTATAAAATAATCATCTCTTATAATAATTTTATTTCCATTAAGTTTTTCTTGTTTGCTATTGCTAGTGTTTTTTCCTCCTCATTCTAGATCTCATACATAAATCTGAAGTAAGTATTATTTTTTCTTTCTCTTTATTACTGAATTTACCTTTCTTTTTCCAGAACTCCTTAATAATCAAATTTCTATTGTATAAGGAATTTAATGATATTTTCACTATAGGTTCAGTTTCACTGTTGGATAGTCTGACCAAACTTTCTACATAACTATTAGTTATTTGCAAGTCCTTTTTAATGAAATAATTAATTTCCTTTTCATAATCAGTCAAATTAAATGGAAAATTTATAATTATTATATTTTTATTATTTCTCTCATTAACTAATTTGTCTATTTCATATTCCAACATACCTTTTAATTAGGAGTTATTCTTGGATATTTCTTCTAATTCTTCTACCTTTTGAGACAATTTTGTCAACTCTCTGTGAAAATGTTTATTTTCCTCTTTCAGAGAATTGAACTCTGTTTTAATTTCTTGTAGTTCAATGTGAAGCTGTAGGAATTTATCTTGTATTAGCTCATATATCAATTTTAAAGTATACTGTGGCACTTCCTGTACCTGTGACTCAGTATCTCTTGATGCTTTGAAGTAATCATAAATTTTCATAGCTCTCGAGGTCACAGGACTACTTTCGTTAAAAATTTCATCTAATTGATAATAATCTTCACTCGTTGTATCCCTCACTTGCCTTTCTTTTTCCTTTTCCTTGAGATTATTCTTGCGAGGTCTGCCTTGCCCTCTTCTTTGCATATCTTCTTGGCTCATCTGTAGAGGAGATTGAGACAAAGGACCTGGATTTAACTCAATCCCGGCAATTATTAATAAACACCCGAGATTAAGACCTGAGTTAATCTATTAACAAATATCCAATTCTTTAAATCTGACATATTTCAACTTCTTACAGCTTTCCAATTCACTCAAAAACTCAATTATCAAGCTTCATCAAAAGTTCACCCATATCTCTGGCAGCTAGCGCACACTCCTCTCATTACAACTTTATATTAATATGTGCCATTTTTAATTTTTATCATTATGAGGAAGTTTTTGAAAATAGTCATGATGTATTGAAAGAATATAAGGTAATAGATTCATCATATCGTTGAATTTTTCGGATGTGATGGACTGGCATGATGATATAAAGGTGCTAGTATTATATTTTCAAATTTTTGTTTGTTCACAGAAATTTTGGTACTTCTCGCGTTTTTTGTAGAGTATAAAACTTAGTGGTGTATTCCATTTGTTCACTTAACTTGAAGTAAATAAGTATGATTACCTCTAAAATTACTAATAAATTCCAAAAATAATTATAAAAACGTTGGAGTCAGACTTTCTATTCTTCTTACTTTTTAAAGTAAGAAGAATAGAAAAAACCTAAGTACTAATAAATTGTTAATATTATAACAAGTGTTCATTTTACATTATATAATATTTAAAATGGATAATGTCACCTTAGAAGTGGACAATAATTCATGTAGGTATTTATGAAATAAATTCTTATTTTGATACATTTCCTTCTACTTTGCAAAAAGTGGACTTATACCACTTTAAAAGTAATTATATTTGTAATTTCATTAACTGCGTAAATTTATATTGACAAAATGATGAAAATTTTGAAGGATTTTTTTTTGGGAACTGTTTATAGATAAAAAGCTCATAGCAGATTGCATTCATTATCATCATTAACTAACTTTTTGTCAAAAATGGACTTACACCACTTTCAAAGAAAACTGCTCAAATATTTCTTTTTGTACAAGACACTTAAGACCTTAGCAATGCAGGGGATACAAGTCAATGCGATCTTCATTCTAAGATAGGTGATGAGCAGGTTCAACAGACAATTGTAATTGAGCCTCTGTGTCTGTGATGCTTCTCATATGGTCTGTTACTGTCTTTCAAGAGCCAAATTTACATGTCTATAATAGGCATACTTTTTGTGTCATCACAATCAACATTCACATAGATTAAGGTCACATGGCTTGCATTTGCTAGACAGCAGTGAATGTAGATACTTTAATTACAATCATCTAATATATACAATTTATTTATTTGATATACAAGTATGTGTACTCATGTAATTAACCAAATACTGGTTGTTTGGCTATATTTTATATCCTTAATTTTGATTTATATTGTTTCTTGAAGAATGTTTTCTTTATCTATTAGCAAATCACTAATAATTTCTTTAACCAAAATACCAACTTGATGAGTCATTCCTATTATAAAACAACAAAACCAGAAGAGATGAAGACACAAAAATGCTACAATAAAAATTATTTTGGTTAAAAACTAGATGACACACAAAAACACACCTTATAATAATAAGATGAACAATTCTTGTTAATAGGTAATTACAATTTAAGTGCTTTAGAAGTGTTCATATTTTTAGCTTCACAAAGTTAAAAATTAATACTGTCCAATTAAATATATTTATTCAAATCCTTTTCAGTGAGCTATTGTCAAGAAAAAATTGATTAAAATTATTCTCTTAAAGAAAAAACATCAGAGAAAATATCTACAATATTTTAAGACATTTCACAAATTAATAGATAATATATTTGACAAAAATTAAAATAATAAACCAAAAGAAAATGTTTAATGAATAAATCAAGAAGTATTATGAAAAGATTAAAAATTAAAATAATGTTATAGCATTTATCATAAAAATTATAATTTTGATTGCAATAAAAACAGACTGTTATTACATTTTTCAACAAAACAAGAAATGATTTATAGATTTTTTTTCTTACCTTTTGCATATGAGATGAATAATAATCTTTGGCACTTGCAACAGCTGCTAAATTATTGGCTTCAGCTGTAGCCTATTAAATACAAAATTATTTTATATTAATGAGTTTAATAAAATCTAAAGAAAAATAATAAAAGTGGATAAATGTTTGGATTAAAAAAATTATTATTATTAAATATTTAAAAATAGTTATTTTACCTCTAACATAGTTTTTGGTTCTGGCAGTTCATCACCTTTAAATACATTCACATATGCCTGAAATAAAAATTAATAAAACATACATTTAAATAAACAAGAAAATAAATTTCTCCTTAAAAAAAATTAACTTGAAAAATGTAATGTGATGATGTGATGAATTCAACAGATTTGGGGGACAGATTTTGGAATCACTTTTAGAGTTTTTGTTGTATTTTTGTGTATGACTTCCGTGTCTTTGTTTTTCCCTTCAGTACAGTTTAAGTTTTGAGAAAAGGAAAGATTTAGAGATCCAAATCTGGCAAATATGAAGGCTGTCTGACCAATGTGATATTGTTTTTGGTCAATACTGGTTCACAAACTAATCAACATGCTGTCACAAGGTGACTGAGCATGTCATATTGAACAACGATGACTCAAGATTGCCATTTTCATGGCCTCTCAATAGTTTGTGAACATCTGTGACTATTTTAGCTAATTTCACACAAAATTTGATTGCCACATGTTACTCTTATACATCTGACATTTTGAATGCAACACTGACACCACAATGGTCTCCTTTCTTTCCACCTCCTTGCCACTGAAATGACATCTGGCACATAAATATATCCTGATGTCTAGACCATTGCTGGGGTGCAACATTACCCACTAACACTTTTCATTTTTGTAAATTAAGTTTATGTTTTTACATTTTTTTTCCAAACCAAAAACCAATAAAAATATATAAAATACAAGCCATTATTTATTGTGACATCATCACAATGCCAGGCTGCAATTTTTAATCATATTTTCAATTTATTTAATTTAAAATATATGCTCTCCACCTCAAATTAGTACTTAGTGTCTTGCCCCTGAACATCATACTTATCATTTAACAGTCATGCAGGTCATCTATCTAACACCTTTCACGGGAAAATTTTTGAATTAAAATAACATGAATTCCGGTTTGCATTGGAAGTTCTTATATAGTTATTCAGTATCTCCTGCCCCAAAGGTTTCCATATCTGGTCTTGTCTTTCATCTATCTAACTCTGTTCTTGAGATTAAGGAAAGATAGATGAACAGAAAGACTACAGTGGGAATTTGTCTACAATTTTTTCAAATTACACCCCAAAATGTATCTAATGAAATATCATCTTTAAAATAACAAATTTGTGTGCTTATAAAGTAATGAAAATGTAAACTATAATAAAGTAATTAATTGCAAAGCACAATCCCTAATTATAACATGAATAAAAAATATAAACCTATCTATATAGTGAATTTTAAAGTCAAAAATTTTCATGAAAGTTTTGTATAACAAATGTTATCATATATAATTTTTTTTTATAAAATAATTAATATTTTTTATGCAATCCACATAATGTAGCAAGATTTCTATTTAAACAAATAATTAATTTTTAGAAAAAGACATTCAGACCATGTGTAACTGGCTATAAAAATATAGTTTCCTAAAAGTAAAAATACTTTACAGATGGATACTAGTCCAATCTTCTCTGCTTGCCATGTCCAATTACCAGGAACAACTATTTCCATTGCAGAGACAACCTTTCTTTAGAGGCTATGCCTCTGCACAAATATGCAAACAGTTTTAAAATGTCCGCAGGTCTCTGCAATGGAAATAGTTGTTCCTGGTGATTGGACATGGCAAGCAGAGAAGATTGGACTAGTATCCATCTGTAAAGTATTTTTACTTTTTATTAAACTGTAATTCTGCCAGCCCTTTTTACAAAGAAATATAGTTTCCATCACATCAATATGGCTGACTGGATGACAGACAACTAATACTCTGAAGAACCCAAGATCAAATCCAAGCAAGCAACCTCAACAATCTTTCATGACTATGTTAGGTCTTGTCCCTCACGACCCAGCTATACTCATTATGGTCCTACATCAGTGGTTCCCAAAGTAGTTCCTACGGATCCTTGGTACCACTTTGGGGGTCTGTGGCAAATTAAAATTAATTTTGGGGTGTGTGGACAATGTCAGGGGGTCCGCAAAAAGTTTAATATAAAGTAAAATAATTGTGACCCATTTTCATTATTAGGATAGTTAAAAATAAATATCAATAAATAAATTGGTAGCCATTTTTACATTCTGAGTAAAATATAAGTATATAGGTACATAAAATACAAAATACAAGTAATGACAAGCATCACATGGTGAGAGTCAAGACAAGCATGGCAGCCTATCTATGTAGGTTTGAACACGAATAGAATCTCACCGCTACATGCAATAACTTGTCTAAAATATGACACTAGACAAGTTGTGCATCTATTCAACAATTTAATTCTGCTTTGTGCATGATATGAAGTGCATACAACAAATTTTCTAAGTTTCGAACAGAAAGTTGTATAACTTTTTTCTATTTCTTCTTTGAAACCGTGTTTTGTTGATTGTTGGACTTGGCTTTATTTCCATCTTTATTTAGTTGATCAACTAAATAAAGATGGAAATAAAGCCAAATGTTTAATTAAAACTCAACTTTGGGTTCATAGTCTAACTTTTTTCTATTGTTACAAAGATAGAGTACGTTACGTAAGTATTTTTGAACACAGTTGATACTAAATTCATAAGTAAAATTATATTGTGCCATATTGTTATACATATTTTAGTTATATTTTATATTTTCTTTATATTCTGTTCGTCCCTTTTCGTTATAACTTCCTTCTAGAAACTTCTTTATTAACTCTTATTGCCTTAAGGAGGGATTAGCTATTCTCAAAACTCTTGGTAGAACAAAAGGATAGGGGGATTATCATTTCTCTGAATTTTGGAGAAAACGAAAGAAAGGAGGAAGCCTGAGGCAAAACTTCCAACGGAAGAGCCATTCTTGGTCAAGATCTCAGAGCGGACAGAAGGACAGGGCAGTGCTCCAGACTTGAGAAAGGGAAAAAGGTGACTGCGGAGTCGAAGAAAACCGTAGAGGTCAATGAAATAGAATAAATTACAACCACAATACTTTTGTTAATGTTAATTTATTTAATAGTTTTATTATATAATATTTACCAATATTTTATTTTATTACTTATTTATTATTACTTAAAATTTTACTTTTATATCTTCTTAGGCATTCACTCAGAACCGTTGCAAGCTGGTTCTTAAACTTTTGAATTCCTTTCAAAGGCATTTGATTATGTATTCCTAATGTGCACGCATTCCATGGAATGCGTGCACATTAGGAACACATAATCAAATGCCTTTGAAAGGAATTCAAAAGTTTAAGAACCAGCTTGCAACGGTTCTGAGTGAATGCCTGAAGAAGAACCCAGGAGGAGCATCGAGAACGTTAGCACTTTAAAAACAAATTTTGCTCCAGTTAATTGGTTTCAAGTAAGAAGATTTATATTTCAACCTGGTGTATTAGAAGGTTAAATAGATTATTTGTGATGCCATTTGCTATGAATTTTATTAAAATATAATTTTTTAATAATATTAACTACTATAAAAGGCAAAAACCTTGTATTTGGAAGTAGGGATAGGTTTATAAAATTATTGTAAATGACAATAACAAATAAAATTTTCATTAGGTCTGACACCATTTGAGTTATCCTCTGCCTCCTCTATCTCCAAAATCAATGCCCCATATATAAAAGTATTCTTGTCAAATTTCAAATTTTGGTGTACAAGTTCTGAGATATAACAGATGTTTATTACATACAGAATTTTGTAAGGCTTTTTTTAGATTTTTGGGCTCCTGGAGTGTTAAAATGCCAAGAAATGCTAACGAACTAGGGGGAGTCAAAATTTGACCAATCATCATGCTTTTCCTGTTATATTCTATAACAACCAGAAAAGTAATATAAACAAAAAAAAAAAAAATAGCTTAATTCATAAATTATGTAGTTTATAATGAAAAATATTAAGATTTTATCATATTTTTGCAATAAATATAAAGAAATAATCAATCATAATTTATTTTTCATTTATAAAACATTATACAAACAGCAAAAAGTTACAAAATATTATTACATGAATTCAGAAAATTAGTTACTATTCAAATAGAATTTACATTAATTTTACTTTTATTCAAAATATTGCTGATAAACTTACTAATTTAAAAAGGAAAATTTAAGAAAATTCTTCATAATAAAATTTTTAAGCACTTTTACTTAAAAATCTTACTACTAAGTAAAACATAAAGATTTTATTAAGAACGATTTCTTTTTTATTTGTTATTTAAAAAAATAGCAGTTTTAAAAGTGATAGTTGTTAATTCCATAAAAATGTATGCTATAAAAATGAAAAACTACCTTGAAATATTCAACTAATTCTCTAGCAGTAATTTTTCGACCATTTATTTCTTTTCTAACAAGATTCTCTTTTGACAGAAGTAAAGGCACAAGAACTTTCAGCTGTTCTCGAAATTCATGTTCAATATCTGGAATATTTTATTATTATTAATAAAAATCTTAATATGAAAAATACTTATAAATAGGAAACACTTTTATAATAAAAATGTTACACTTAATTTATTAATAGAAATGATTAAAAATGTGTGTTGTGGAAAAAAGTGAATCAAATTAATGTATATAATTTGCAAAATTTCATTTATTCTTGATTAATCATTAAGAAAAATACTATAGAATTTCATTTATTAAGACATTTTATTTTCTCACAGAGCTTGAAAGTATACATGATCAATTGATAATATTGTTATACTGGAAATAATGAAACATTTTTAGTTTTTAATATTTTTGCTGCCAATTTTTTTCATAAAGTATGTCACTATTAAACTTATACACAAATTAAGAATGAAGTTTATTTTTTCATTCTGAGTATTCTTACTAAAAATGAAAAAAGTTAGTGCTATAGTGTTATATTTTATGATATGAAATTGAGCCACTGGCATCTATCCAAGAACATAAATAATGAAAAACCATCATAATTAAATATATCTTGGAAAAGAAGAAACCAAGCAAATAAAATATAATCTATAAATTGTTCTTTTACACTTTGACACAGTAATAAATAACATATGCAATTTACCAAAACTTATAATAGTGTTCAATGATGCAAAATTGCATCATTGGCAGTGAAATTTAATTTAATCACTACTTTAATTACCATATATTTTATTAAATTTAAATTTGTAAATTACATAAATTAACATTAGCAAAATTATAATATTAAGTAAATAATTAATAAAATACAAGTATAAATGAAAATCAAATGATGTGAAAAGAAATTAATACTAGAAGATAATACTGGTTCCTGAAATTTGTATCATCTGTGTAATAAAATATATCAGCAGCTGATAATTACAATGACATATATGAAAATGAAATAATGATAAAACATTTCTTCATCTATTTAAATTATCTTATATTTTGTGTTAAAATAAATTACATTAGTAAATTATAATTATAAACTTCAAAAGAAATAAACTTTTATTTGCACCTGAATTTATTAATAATTATAGTCACAAGATTAATATTAATAAAATAATGTATAAAGGACAAGAAGCATTAATTAATTAATAAACTGAAAATTAAAATATCAGATCAAAAAATAACTATTTGTTCAGAAATTTAAAACAAAATAATGAACTAATAATGTCATGTTTTAGGTCATAAAAACTAATTTTCTTTTTCATGTTTTATTCACTATTTTATGATTAAATAATTTAATGATTTAATTTTATTATTTTATTGAATTATGGAATCATAACTAAATGACTTTTGTCATATTTACTACTTTTATTTAATAATTTATATAAAATTTAACTCTACTGTAAATCTTTAACTCTCATTACAGAAATACATATCAATTATAACAGAAATTTAATGAAAGCTCAATCATTAACTATGTATTTATTTCAGTTGAAGATGATGTATATATCATTGGTGCACCCAGAGGGGCAAAGGGCCCTTTCACTCTCAAAAAGAAAAACTAACAAACACTAGAAAATTTTCCAAAAATCCTTTCTTAATTAAAATTCATTTTTTTATTTGTATTGTTTCATGTATTATATTTCTATACTAGTTATGAATTGATAGTCCACATAAGGAGGAAATTTTATTGAATTTGCATTAAAAAATTTTTTATCCATTCAACTCAGCTCCCCCAAAATTAAATCCTAGTCACCATTTATATATATTCAAAACTTTTATACAAAGTTTTAGTAACATTAACAAATAAAACTAAGACTTTTAATTATTTGTTTCTGTAAGGAAAGAAAGCATCACTGGCTAAGCATTATGTTTAGAATAAATTTTGGGAGCAATTATTTGACTTACCCTATTCTATTAACATTCTGCTTTAAATATTGCCAAATTTTTATTTTATCTTATAAATATCATTTCAATCATCATTACAATTCAATTACAATATTATTCACTGAAATAACAATTATTTTTCAATGAATGCAACACAAACATTTGAATGATATATACCAGTGTTTCTCAAACTTTTTGGACCGCAACCCCCCTTCTGCACTTAAAAATTTCAAAGGACCCCCAAAGAATGAGCATGTGTCGAAAAACATCCCGGAGGGAGGGGACTAGGCTCGTATTTAAATATTTATATTCTTATTATTATTTATATGTGCAATTTATTTAAGTAAAAATTATTTTATATAGTTTTTATTTCTATTATTTCTAAACACGAATCCATAGTAAATTTATAAAATATTTGAAAAAAATTGATCTAGAATCAATTTTTCAGCGACCCCCCAAATATTTTTCACGACCCCCACTTTGAGAATCACTGATATATACAGTTCACATTACTGTATTTATAAAAATGTACTTGCAGACAAAATTCAAAATTTAGCAATACAAATAAAAAAAAAATATAATTTTACATAAAATTATAACTCAAAATATAAACAAACCTGCAAGACGTCCATCAAACTGTGGATTTGTTGCTACTTTCAAACCTGGATGAGGCATTAGAAAACAAGTAATTTCTTGAAAACAAGAGCGAATATGTTTTCTTAACTGTTGAAGTTCAGGATGTTGTCTTTCAGATATCTTTAATAATATAAACATATAATATTTATTTGAAAAGAAAACTATGAAAACAGCTTTAAAATTTTACAGAATGGCTCAAAAGTCAGTTAACCACAACATATTTTATGAATAGTTAAACTGGTTTGGAATAACTGCATATTATTATTCATTATTATGATTCTAATAGAGCAATCAAATCCTAAATAACAATAAATAAGGTTAATTATAGGATTAGCTAACTGGCTTTTTGGCACTTCTATACTATATTTTTTGTTTGTATTAAATTTAATTAGCATCTAAATCATTACTTTACTTTCCACCAACTACATTATGATATATTTTAGATAAAATTCTTTCTTCATTTTTATTTATAATGAAATACAATAGAATCCTTTTTTACAACTTGCTCTATGAAATTTTTTGCAATGTGCATATGCTATTACAATTATATATGAAATACCATATTTTTTACTCACCATCTCAATGTGATAATAGCGAGGTTGAGACCAAAGTTTTAAACGTGAAAATGTGTATGTCGGATGTTCAGCGCTGCTTTCCTGTAAGCCTAGAAGTTTGACAATGGTGTTTGGAAAGTCAATGGAATCATGCTCGACATTCCAAATGCCATTGTCAAACT
This sequence comes from Centruroides vittatus, assembly GCF_030686945.1. Classification (NCBI taxonomy): domain Eukaryota; kingdom Metazoa; phylum Arthropoda; class Arachnida; order Scorpiones; family Buthidae; genus Centruroides; species Centruroides vittatus. Next base: position 2,189,273 of record NW_027122335.1, read on the forward strand.
GCTGGGCTTACAGGAAAGCGGCACTGAACGTCCGACGTACACATTTTCGTGTTTAAAACTTCAGCCTCAACCTCGCTATTATATAAGTTCAAATTGCATTTCTAAGAAAGTAACATTTTTATTTATACAAACTATGAAAAACATGATTGCTTGTTTAGCAAAACTTTTTCACAGAGCAATTATGAATAAAAGTTTATAAAAACTTTTTTTTTATTAAAATGTTTAAAATATGAAAAGAAAAACTATAAAACAGTTTTAAGATATTTTGAAATAGAAAAAAATAAGTTGAAAAATTGTTATTTACATAATTTAAAATCAAAATTTGGAATTAAATTAACTTATTTTTGACAAACTAAAGATTGTTATTCATAATAATAAAATTCAAAATCAAATGTTAATTTTGAGAAAAATTCATAAACCCATAAAATATTTATTCTGCTAAATAATCTTTCAACATTTTTCATTTATCAAATTCTAAAATGAAATATTCAAAATTTATTTTCACCAATATATATGTACTGTACAGTGTAACTGTTAGGCACAAAGACTAAAAATGCCCAATGAGCAAAAAGAAGAAGAAAAAAAGACCAAAATGCATTCTGGTTTTTTTCATTAGCAGAGTATTTTTAGTCTTTAAACCTAATATAGCTATCAGATTAAAAATAAATCTGTGAAAGACTTCTTTTAAATACTGAACCTCAATCTTATGAATTTAGAAGAAACAGCAAATTCTCTGATTAATTATTATGTTCCTTTAAGTGTATTTGATAAAGAATCTTTAAACCCACAATTATTTTCATATAAGTTAGAAAGCAAATAATTACAATTTTTGCATTGATGAAGATCATAGGACACTATGTCTAGTCTCATACACATCAAAAATTCTGTGCAGAATAATCTTTTGAAGGATGGAAAGAAAAGTAGAAGAAAACCTATTGGAAGACCAATTTGGTTTCAAACAAAACAAAAAGACACAGGAAGCTATACTAAGTCTAAGGATGCTCATCAAACAGCTTATTTGGGTAAAAAGGCAGGCACTCATAGCATCTATAGACATAGAGAAGGCCTTTGACAATGTGCATTGGAACATAATGTTTAGATCACTGTGAAACCTAAAGGTAGATTACAGAGATAGGCAAATACTATACTAGCTATACAAGAATCAAACTGTGGTTGTAAGAAAAGAAGAAGCCAATATAATGAAAGGAGTAAAACAAGGCTGTGGACTATCACCACTATTGCTCAACATCTACATCAAAGAGGCAATGAAAGAATTCTACACTACTAATACAAAAGATATAAAAGTGAACAGAAAGTAGTGCAGCACAATAAGATTTGCTGACAACATTGCAATGATAGCGGAAGTTGTAGACGACCTACAGATACCTCTTGAAAATTTAAATGAACAATTTAAAAGATGATGTGGAATGAGAATAAATAGGGGAAAAAAACAAAGATAATGAGATGGTCAAAAAACATCTATTGAATGAACATCTATTTGAATGGTGAAAAAATAGAAGTCAATCAGTTCACATACTAAAGAAGCATAATTATCTCAGACGAGATGTTACAGTGAGAATAACCCAAGCAAAGCAGGCATTCTATAGAAAATGACAGATGTTAACATTGAAAAATATATCAATCAATGTTAGGAAGCGATTCACTAAGAGTTTCATCTGGAGCATAGCATTGTACAGTTTGGAGACATAGACACTCTGAACAGCAGAGAAAAGAAAACTGGAGGCCTTTGAGATATGGTGTTGGTGAAAAATGATGCAAGTGTCATAGACGGAGAGAAAGAGGAATGAGGATGTTTTAAAAGAGGCAACAGAGAAGACAAATTTTGAGAATAATGATGAATTATATTATTTGCTCAAAAACATAATTAATATATTAATCATTATCTTTTGAGGAATAAAACTCATCTAATTTAACTTATGACAAAAAAAATAATAATTTACTATTTTGAAAATGGTTTATACCTGTAACCTTTTGTCCAGTAACTGCTTTCCTCCCAAAATTCCATATCTGGCTTCATAAGGAAAACTCCAATCACGGACAAGGAATGCCAATTTCTAAAATATTTAAGGTAATAAAAGTACTCTCAATAAGATTTTAACTATAAAATTAAAAAAATATATATTTTATATAAAAAGATAATAGAGTCCCACAAACTTGACTTATCATGGACTGAGAAGATGGTGAGTTACTGAAAATGACAAGTTTTACAGCATAATGATGATGCTAATGTAAATAGCATTATCCTATAATACCTTTACAAAATTTATGTAAATAGCATAAATTTTGTAAAGGTATTATATGTGCAAATTCATATACATATTAACTATGTATCAATAGTAACTATTTCTATTTGTAGTTAAATTTTAATTTGAAAAACTATTAGCTATTCAGTGCCTACTTTTGAGTTAGTTGCATTCATGCTGTGGCATTTTACAGTAGTGCCTTGGAAAAAGAATTGTATTCTTTGTTAACACGTGGAATTGATGCTATTATCAAATGTCACCAATGAAAAGTGATAACTTATTTAATCCTAGCATTAGGTTATAGATGTAAAAATTAGATTACATGTATTTGTTTTTGTTTTTTTTGAATGACATGACAAGTTTTATGGTATATCGAGTTATTGAGAGTTGAATTTCTGGGACGCTATTGTATTAGTAACAACTTAATTTTAATAATTAAAGATAATATTTTAATAAAATTACAAATAAATTAATTCCTTGGGTAAAGTTTTAAACATGACCAACAAAACCTAAATGTAAAGAAAAACTATTCTTGAATCTATATATTTAATGATTCTTACATCTCTCTTCAATGCTTTAAAATTCTTATTTTTCTCATATTTGCATTAAGAAATGAAATCTGGATGAATAAAATACATTTCTTCAGATAAATCAACAGGATATTATTACATCCAAGTTTTTTTTTTAATGTAAAAATGTTTATATTTATGATATAATGTAAAAATCAATTTTTTTCATCTATTCAAATGATTTATTTCACAGAATTCTAACATTAATATTAACATATTATTTATTAAAATTGTTCTAAACTGATAAGAAGTTTTCTCATAACAGTATTGAATTCTATTATCATATAATAAGTTAAAATCATTATTAATTTTATGCATTGAAACACAGATGTAACTATATTTGAACAATTTAAAATATTTTTAAACATTATACTAAAAACTTCTGTGACTTCGGGGGGGTCCGAAAGAGTCACAACCCCTCTCGTTTGTCACCAATGTGTGAGAATGGGGGAAGGTCAGAAGAAAGTCGTATCTCCCGTTTCCGGTTCACTTGTCAAGGATGGCTGTTCGTTTCTTAGCGTCACGCGTTACGCTGAGTGGATAGGAGGTGAGACAGATGGGGTCGACGATAAGGCGAAGCGATATTCGAGACAAAGAGGAGACCATTTAACAATTATAACAAGGTTTATTAATATTTAACAACGGACACAAAGACAAAAAGCTGACTAAAGTCCCTAAGTTGCGTAGGATTCGAGAGAGTTTACAGTTTCGGTTCATACCTCATTATTAGCTCCTGATATAGTTACCACTTTGATATCCTCGAGGTGTAGATTAGTTTCCGAATAGGCACAGTTTTATAGTATCGCGACTGAGCGTGGAGACGTTCGGAGAACGTCCGAGTCGGTGACGACGAGCAACGGTGTTTGTCCGGCAGATGATATGCGACTCCCCCGAGGGGGTGGAAGGAGTGGCCTTTATAAGTTTTTGCCTGGGAAATCGGTCACGTGATCGTAAGCGAATGACGATTTGTGTCATAGGTGTTCCCGGGACTAAAAACATATGACGAGTTCGGACGCTAAGTGTAAACTATCGTGCAAGATGATCTACCTGCATCCGAGGGAATAACGGCTTGTTGACTGTTATTTGGCCGGGTACGCATAGTTTCTCGTCCAGGGCCGTTTTTCGACAGGATGTTTATACTAGGGAAAAATTCCTAAATCGAATTATTATAAAAAGTGGATCTGATAAAATTCAGATCTCACACTTCACTTATAAATTTTTAAAAAAAATCATTTTTCAAATAAAGTGCATAATTGGGGATTTAGTTTTACTAAAATAATGGTAACAATTTGATATAGTGGTTAATACAGTAACTTAATATAATTTAAAGAGTAATAAATCATTCCTGGAATTGTTAATTATGAATATATCCATATATTCTTAAATTATTTTATGTAATTACCTGGAAAGGTTTTTCACTTGTGTCCTGGAGTGCTAATCTTCCATATTCTGTAAATAACTATAAATATATTTATAATAATTTAATTAATGAATATATAAAACAAAATATTAAAGACTTGGATGTTATCTTAATTTGTTTCATATAGCAAACATTTTAATGTTTGATGAGATCTTTTGTAAAATATTATTGAAAATAATCTTTGTTTTCAATTTATTTATTTATTTTTTTAAAACATTACAGCATTTCTATATAATTATATTGTATTATAATACAATTTTCCATAAGAAGTAATGCAATTTTTCTACTCAATTTTCTCAATTAAAATAATGTCATAAAATATAGCAAATATTTAGATTTTCAATTTAACATGAATGAAAAAATTAAAATCTTGTTTTAATTGAATCTCATTTGAACATAGAGTTACAAAGGCAATTTGCTATCCACTTCAAATAGTGGGAAATATACATTGTATTTGGAATCGTTACATTTATATCATCATTTATGATCTAAGCAACTAATAAAAATCAATATAGGGATTTGTCTGCTTTGTCTGTCTCACCTTTAAATTAGTATCATGTAGTTATCAAGTAGATTAACTTTTTGAACATTTTTGCTTTTCCTCAGTAACTGATTTATTAAAAATTACACTTTAGCCATCACAAATCTGTTGAAATGGTTACAACACCAGCATTTGTTTGGTGAAAGTTTAAAGGTCACATTACAGAGGCAATTTGCCAACCACTTTAAAGTGTGGGACGATATTTGGTTTTGGTTATTTATGATGTCATTTATAATATTAAGTTTATTTTTCATTACTACTGTACTTCAATTCTTGTCAAATGAATGAATAACTTTGGAAAAATTTATAGTTTTTTGGTATCATAAGTTTAATTCCAACAATAATGCAAAAGTTTAATAACATTAATATGTATAACAATAAATGGTGATTGATAACTTAACCAGATTAAACTTCTCTAACAGATAAAGAATATTGTTTGACCTCTTATAACCTGTCCTCCTCCTCTATTTCTATTTTAAGCCAGTCTTTATTTGATGCCTATGGCCAAATTCGTTGTCTGAAAGAATACTCAAACTGATTCTTTGTTTTCGTTTTAAAATATTTTGTATGTAATTAATTCTTTCAGAATATTGAAGGTGAGACATCGTGTTTTTGTAAGGTTGGTTATGGATGATGCAGTCTATTATTTAGAGGTAAATATAATAGATGTCTTATTTGAAGGGTCTGGGGATTGTAAAAATGTCCATTAAGTAGAGGTGTCTGCTATTCGGGAGTGTCCATTAATGGAGGTTTCACTGTATATGCATGAGTGTGATATTAAGTCACTACAGCCCACCGCTGTCGTCAGAATTAGTAATGTGGCCCTCCTCTTCAAATGTCTGGGGACCCCTGCCCTATAACAAATTTCTAAACCATATTAATTTCTATTTTCAATATTTAAGTTACTATCAATTATGAATAGCTTGTAAATATAATCTGTTGATCAACTGATAGTAACTTATGTTATTTATATATATAAATTAATCTTAAATGTAAATAATGATCATTAAACTTAATTATTTTAAATAAAATAATATAAATAATTCTGATTAATCTGAAAATAAAATGAAAACAAACAAGTTTTGAAATTAGTATGCCCATTTATAACAAAATTTATTTAATGTAATTTTTTATTAATTTCCATTAATCTCATAAATTAAAGTAATTATACAATTTTAAATTACTTTCAACATCCAAGTCTTAGATATATAATAATAATAATAATATTTATTACTTGTAAATGCTGGAGGTCATCTTCTTGTATATTTTGAGATAAATTATAAACCTGAAAATGAATAACATTTTTTATGTATAATTCAAGAATCATATAAAAATAAATATAATAAATGAAAAAAATGTTAATTAAACTTGATATTAATAAAAGCAAAACTTACATTTAAAAATTAGTATTTTTATTAAAAAAAAATTTACTAAATCATAAGATATAAAATGAATACAAGTAATGAGAATGTATGTAATAAAACTTTGTGAAAAAATCAAAATTAATACGTAATCCCCAATTTGCAGAATTTAAATTTCATATTAAGTCCACATATCAAAAAACAAGACTTAAATAAAACTGAATATACTTGAAAAGATTTAAAAAGAGAACTTAAGTCATAAAAAAGATTAACTAACTGATGCCAAAAGAGCTTGTAACATCTGTTGTTTTTTTTTTAAGACTAAGAACTTTAAACAATGTCATTACTTATATTTGTATGACAAAATACCTTAACTCATAACAAATACCCTGCAGCAGAAGACTAGTTAAATCATTCTCAATTAATACACTTAGATATTTATATTTTTTAAATAATTCTATTCATAGGTTTCAAATATTAAAGCAATAATGCAAAAAACAGAGAAAATGTATATTTAAAATCCAATCGGTTTTAAGTCAGATTTGCCACAGAAAGAAAAATACTGTAAAGACACTATTAAAGAACCAATTCCAAATGATAGTTATTTTTTTAAAATCAAAATTTAACAAGGCAATATTAAGAAAGTTATATATTATGGTTTCTCATTTCCCAGTCCTTTGCTTGAACTTTTACAATTGCACATATAAAAATTTATAACAATTTATTGAGACAGAAAAATTACAATCAATTTCACTGTCCAAAAATATATAAAGGCATATAACAAAATTAACTGAAATAATTAATGACAAATTAATATTTAACAATAACCTAATATTCATTGAAATCTCTTTTAACTAAAATCATATGTAGAGTTTTCTGTGTGAATTAGAGTATTATCCTATTGAAAGAACCATTGATTCCCAGCAATATGTTCTGCAATAGGTAAGAGATTGATCACCAACATGTCTTGATAATCATTTGCCTTTGTATGCACTTGAAAAAAGCAAATGGAGTCTTTCCTTGTCAACTAAAACTACCTACCCCATACCATAATTGACCAACCACCTTGTTGTCATTTGGAATATAAAGACTAAGTGATTAATACAGGCATTATGAATAATGCCCAGTCACTATGAATAATGATAAACAAAATTGGGCACTAATAAATTTCAGGTGTTTTAACATAATTTATCAAATTGATCAGCTATTATGAATACTGCTATCACCTAGTCGGGCAGAGTGAAAATAATATGTTGAGGAGTGATCATTCAACATACACTAGCCAATCAGCACTTGCATCTGAGTTGCATGTGCATATTGCATTTAGTACCAAATTTTAAATTTATGCAACTAGTAGTTAATGTTGTGTGACATTTTAATTTTACTGGAGGCCAAGACTATAGTCAATGCTGCTGCAAAATTAGTTGCAAATCTAATAGATGCAAATGCTACAAAAAAAAAATTATGTAATTCCAAATGTCATCAAAATCTTAATTGCTCAAATAAATAAACTAAAAAACATTAAACTTTTTATGTAATTTATACCAAAAATGAAATTTCAAAAGTTTCCTGTAAGTTGATTTTTCGTTAATATTAGTTTAATTGGTAGAATTTTATCTATGTGCACCGTCATGGTAGTGGTCACAACTGTTCGTGCTCCTGACAGACTCCTCCCGAAGAGTAGTTGCCAATTGTTTAATGTCACTAGTTATTGATTCACAGTAGTACTTGAACACACGTATCAATAACTAGTGACGTTAAACAATTGGTGGCCTGCTAGCAGCTCCCCTCTAGGAGGAGTCCATCGGGAGCATGAACAGTCATGACCGCTTCCATGACAGTGCACATAGGTAAAATTTTACTGTTTAATTAATATAGTTAATAGTACTTAGTTTTAAAAGATTACATGTTCTTTTTAAAATACTTTGAAATAATTCACAAAAAATAAATATTTCTAAATGAAATAAGTGAAGTTTTTTTTAATCAAATTGACCAAAGGAAATATAGCTTTATTCATAATGTCTGGTCAATTTAATAAATTAATCAATATTTATCAGACTGCAAGTCCATTTTAATCATTATTCATAATGCCCTATTAATCACAGTCCATAACACATTTATATATATAAAACGGAATTGTACAGATATGCATGTATATATTGGAAGAGTTGTGCAGACATGCATGTATATATATATACATGCAAGTCTGTACAACTCTTCCAATAATGTTGATTTACCAACATTACACTTGAGCTTTGCTGTTAACTTCTAAAATGATGTTTTGTTGCTGGAATTCTGGCAAAGAATGACTTGTTTTGCACCATTTGTAAACTTTGAATGGTTTCTTTTGACCATATTAATCTCCAAGTTTAATACAGCTGTTAATTACAGTGGATAACCAATTTTTAGCAATTGCTCTTGCAGAGTAATTTTCACTTTAAGAGCAAGAATTTCATCTTTTTCTAGGCCTGTTTGGGGTTTGCCTAGGTCTATTGTTAAATTAGTGATTCTAACCAACTACAGTCATTTCTAGTCATTTCTGCTGGGTTAATGTTAACATTTGTACCTTAATATCAATCTGCTTTATATTTTTGAAACATTCAATTTTAAGCTAATTGTTTAAAATTGTTTCTGTTTTAATAAATTATTACTATTTTTTAAATATATATTTTTAAAGGTTTAAATAAACTAAAAATAAATATTTATGGGATGCACCTTACATCATAATTTATAACTGAACATTTCAAAAAGCATTCCATTCAGATTAAAATAAAAGTAATTATTACAATATAAATGTAATTTATTCTAATCCTACATTTCCAACAACAATAAATTAAATTAAAATTAATTTTTTTTTATTTATTCTTAATTAACACATAATGGCAAATCTTACCTGTACAGAACTGACCATAGTACTTAAAGCAAAAACAGTGGCACAATCTTTCACTATTGATTCACTATCAAACGTTCCTTGAGTATCCATCAATAAAACAGCAATCTAAATATTTCACGCAAAAGATTATTATTAAAACACTCAATAATAACAAATTAATCATTTTATTAATTAATAATAAAAATCAAAATTAAATTGATAAAATATTCATTCTTATTAAAAAATAAGAATGTGAATGAAATGTATATTAAATTTTCAAATTATTTATCAATTTTTGTTTCATAACATCTATAATAATTTGTTCTTGTTATCAATTTTAATCAGAAATCTTGAATTGTCTGAGGACTACCTTAACTAGGTTGTAAGTTTGCACAATACAGCAGAATCTTGATTAACCAGGACTCATTTATCTAAAATTCTGTATTATCAAGATAAGTTGTGGAAAGTACTTTGTCAATAAAGACAAAAGAAATAGTACAGTATACTTTGTTTCTTGAAACTGTTGGCCAGACAATAAACAATATTCAAGAGAGACTTTAGAAATTTTTCTTTTTTTAAATTACTCTGACAACTTCTCATAACACAAGTTTGAAAAGAGTTTTAAAAATTTTAATTGTAATTGTAGGTTTACATTTGTTTTAATGTATATAATTTTATAGAAAATTATGAGTGCTGTAAAACTTAAAAGACATTATGTTCAATTAATCTGAAAATAGAGTAAATCTTACATGTTATATAATGTTGAAAATATCACCATTTGATAGACCATAGCCAATTTACTCATCAAAGTATTTGAATTTTTTGTGAAATCCACTTCATCTTAAAAAAAGTGTATGGGTGATCTTGGTCACCGTGTATATTAACTGGATACTATACATACATATATAAAAGATATAAAGTAAATAAATATAAAAAATTATAAATAGATTCACGCACATATTTTGTGTAAAAATAACATAGAATATAAAAACAACGAAGTTTTGAAAAGAAATATGGTCACATCATCTAAATAAATTAAATGTGACATTTTATCATTTTAAGTAAATTAAAAAATTTTAACCCTGATGAAAATCTAGGTAGTGTAACTGGCACAGTAAGCAGGAGTTTCAAATTTGAGTCCCACTCTAGGCTGATATTTTCTTCCAGAATATTCTAAATTAAATTTATTTATTTCTAATTATTAAATTTAACATGAGATGACAGCTCAACTGCCTACCACCTCCAGTCCAAATATATCATTAATTAATTAGCTACATTATAAGCTCAATAAGATGGTTATATTTGATTAAAAACATTTTAAAATAGTTTGTGTTAAAAATCTAATTTCAGAATACAAAATAAGCAAAGTTCATTAACAAATGTTACAGTTCTCTAAAGTAGTTTACAATGTACTCTTGCTAATCAAAACCCGCATTAATCTAAACTCTGTTTTATCTGTTTTATTTCTTTTATTTTACTCTTTTTACCTTGTTAATAAATTTTTTATACTTTTGAATTGCATTTAATTATAACAAATTAGTACAAATAAATATATGCAAATGCCATATATTAAATAAAATAGTAAAAATTTATTTAAAAAGTTGTTAATTTTGTACATGTAGTACATACATTTAATTTATTAAATTAAATGTATTGTAGTAAAATTTAAATGTATCATGTTTCATAAGCTTTAATGACAATTTTTAAAAGAATGACAGATAAAAGCAATGAAAACCATTCTTAGTAATCACAGCATAGCATTTACAAGCAAAAATAAAAAAATAAATAAATTTTGCTTTCGAAAAGTATGCTGTCTGATAAAGACTTACTAGTCTCAGTATTTAATAGTATATTAAAATAAACCTGCAACAAGTTGCTCAACTTTCCTGGCAGCATTTAAAATTTTGATGGCACCATAGGTTGTCATATTTTATTAAAACATTTTTTATATTTTTAACTATTATAAAACAGATACACAAGACCCCCCTATTATCTCCAAATCCTCAATTTTTAATCACCAAAATTTAATAGCATCAATCCCACTAATACACCCTGCAAAATTTCAGAAATTTTTGATAAAAAGTACAGGAATTATTAAGCTTCGAAGAGGGTGAACAAAATCATGCCTCCCCACACAAACATCCATAAGTACAGAAATCCCCAAGGATGATTCTTGCCTGGTTCAACCTCACCACACTATACACTGAACATCTAAAGTGGTCGGAAGCCTTATATACCTACAAACTCGGCAACACCTCCATCAACCACAAAGAGGAATTAAATCTGTCCATAGCATGGCAAGCACTAGTGGACAAAGAGCTATAAATTCTCGTCAATTGCTACATATATAGTGCGCATGACTAGTAAAACTTCATCGGGTAACACACGTTCAAATTTCGAATAATATTCGTATTTAATGACATTCTAACAGAAATTCGTCACTGCCTGAAGAAGAAACATTGAAGGTTCGAAAACGTTCATGAAATTTATTTTTTTCATTTTTGATGTTAATTGCACACCGGTAACAGGCTTTGAGGTACGTAATTGATAAGTTTGATAGTATTAATGTGCTGAAAAAAAATTAGATATAAAAACTAATGCATTATCATAGTAAGCTATACTTCTGTCTATTGATATTTTTTTAATATTAATTTAAATATTTAAAAATTTTGGATTAACTCTTCAAGATTATTAGATACAAAACATATTTATTTGTTATCTACAAAAATGCATATCTTGTAAGATAGAGAACATATATTGAATTGTTTACATTATTCACATCATCTTGTCAATAATTTATACTTTTAAATGTCAGGTATAATACATCACATTTCAACTTTCAAAATAATAATAATTTTAAGATATTTTCAAAAGATAATATATAAAATAGATAAGGCATCTTATAATCAAAATCAAATATCAATTGCAGGAAAATCAGATTGACAAGCTAATCTTTTTATAATTAATCATTGGTGTTGCTAACTCAACTAGTCAAACTATTTGTAACTGTAAAAAGTTCAGTTGCATATTTCTTGATTTAATGTAACTAGTAAAAAGTATGTTTGTGATACGTAAGTTATTTATCCAAGTTTAAGCGGAAATTTCTCTGTAATGAGTATGATTTAATCAAACTTACCTGACAAGGTAAAATATTTAAGCTATAATAGCTTGAATGCTTCAAATGATGATGATCTCAACATAATTAGACTTTTTAAAACAAAAGGAAACAACAAATTTATTTCATTATAATTAAACCTTTTATAAATTTTTAATTAAGAACATTGATTTATCTCTTGATTTTATTTGAAATGTATTTCATAAATTATTTATTTTAAGAAAAAATTTTTTAATATCAAACATATTTTTTTTTTTATAAATTCAATTATAAATTCTTTATATATATATTTTTGAACAGAAAGAGTTTTTAAAAAATGTTTGTATTTATTTCATTTTTCATTTTAAATTATTTACCTTTTCTGCAAAATCTTATATGTTTGGTTTATATTATTGGAAATACTTCTCATCAATAATCTTTTAATTTCTTCAACTATTCAATGTGAACTGTTTAAAAAAAAATGAAAATTTTAATTTCTGTTTAGATATTTGCATGAACTAATGTCAGGTTTAAATTTGTTGATGTCTTTTCTACAAAACACAAATAATTATAATTTTAAATTGAAATGATGGCAAGAAGTAAATTAGGAAATTTTTTATACAATTTGATTATAAAACATTTCAAATTTACTTGCCGCTATCACTTCAATTCCTATCACTTGCCATTCATTTGCCGTTAAAATTTAAATTTTCCCATGTAGTAATTATCTTGCAATGTTATCATATGAGAAACTGGTTTTATTCTACTAGTAATTACTGTGTTGGCTTTATTTCAAATTAGAAGTCACTACTGTGCTATAAATAGTTTCTCAGCAGATATGGAACCAAATTTCAGATTATTTGCATGCCAATACTAAACTATAAATGCAATTCTTTCTACTTCTTACAAAAATATCTTAGTAATAATCAAGAAGCATTTTTTTTTTTATTAAAACTAATGTTTAGATTTAATTAAAAGCATTTTAAGATATTATTTTATCTTTTATAACTTTGAATAAAATATGTTTTTAGTAACACTACTATACATTTTATAATGATTGTGTATGCCAACAGATTGCAAGAGGTTGCTGTCATATTTGGTGAGAAAATACTTGCTATAAAATAAAATAAACTGTTTAATTCATAACAAAAATTAAAAGATAGCATTTATAAAGAAAAAAATTATTTTCTATATCTAAAAGTAATAGCAAACTTTCATACTTGGCTTAAGATTATGATTTAATCCTATGTTAAAAAACATTGCTTTACTTGGAAAGAAATTTTGTTACTGAATCAACATAAAAATGGAAGTCTTACATAAAATAAATACTCTAGTGAAGTTAACACAGAACTTGCTACAATGTGCAGATATACTGCTTTACAATTTAAGTCAATTGCTTATTATATTTGAAACTGTTGAGTTTATAAAATGTATAACTTTGACAAGTAAGTTTTTCCCATCTATGACAGTTTAAAAATAGAAATTGTATGACTTAAAAAAATTAGATCAAGGTCATTTGAATAATTATTTTTGGATCACTACTATCTATTGAATATACAGATATTTACTATTTCTAAATTTGAACCAAACTATGAAATATACAGATATTACACAATGCTTAATTATAATTATTTAGTTTTTTCCAATATACAGAAATATGCATCAAATTTGAAAATTTCAAGATCATTTTTAAATGAAAAATTTTTACTTTAAAATTAAATAGTAGTTTTAATCAATCAATCAATTACTGAATTAATCTGTACAAACTATGCTAAATTCCAATAAACATGACTTGGAATCAGTGCAGTCAGTCCAGTTTGTCATAATGTGACCAACTGGACTAATATGGATGTAATATTTGTACAGAACAGTATAATTCATTTTATTTTATAAACAAAATGGTTACATACAATATTCAAAAACTTCCAAGAAATTGATCTTTACTCAAATATTTAAGATTTCTTCATGTTAATATCGGTTCATTCAAGAATAAAATGTATATACTGTATTTATATTTCTTGTTTCTAACTTCTGAAAAACATAGACCAGGGGTTGCCAAAGTGGTTGATATAACATTATTGGGGGGAATCGATTTAAAAACTGAAACTAAAAATTACAAATATAACTATACATATTATTATGCTTTTGAATATTGTTTCAATGAATTTAATAGTACAGCTACCCGTCAACATGTAAAATGGCTACGGATCAGGTAACACAGAACAGACAAAAATTGCAGAGTCTGTGCTCTGGTTCTTACTTACATAGTACATGTCAAGCATCCGCAGAATTAGTAAGCTTGTGTCTGATTCGCAGTACGCTGATGTTATTAGTACATCTACAGCTGTTTTTAAGCCACTATACATTTAATTTTAGTATTTCATATATATACAATAAATGTGAAAAATGTATAATTAAAAGAAATGTATTAAAATAGTAAGAGATTTTTTTTTGCTTGTAACACAAACTTTTTGGTGGGGGGGTTGATGTGAGGTTTCGAAAAGTTGTAGAGGCTTGACGATCAAAAAATTTGGCAACCCCTGACACAGACGATCAAATACACAACTTTCCAAAAATCTACTATGTTCAACATTGTTCTGCTCATGTCATTCTAAAAGCAGAGGAATTCTTAAAATTTGAATATGAGCATCCTCTATAGACCACTCTCTTATTTTTTTTAACCATGGACATCAGTCACATCAATCTTCTTGAGGTTACTAAATTTAGCAAACTATTTGCTATTTATTTCAGCTAAAGCATTGTTTCCATAAGCACTGTTGTTTGTGTGGCATTTTTGTATTTCAAAGAAAAGCATCATGTAAAATTGGACAATATTTATGTCTCATTTAATCCCTCATTAAGGATGAATAATAATAGATGGACCTAATAATGGGTAATAACCATTATTAACTGTCTTGTACTTTGTTTTCTATGATTTTCATAATACATTATGAGACAAAATATCCATCAAGCTTGGGACTGGAAGCAGTTTAGATTTATAGATTTTTCAGTTTTCTGGACACAGGCTATATACATATATATACATACATATATACTTTAAATAAAATAAACAATGAAAAGTAAAGAATGAAACTGTTTTCAATATACTGCATGCCTGAAACTTATGTCATGTGGTGCATACACCACAGAAACCAAAATGAAGTAGCCACATTGTCAACAGCTGTAGTACAGCCCATAAAATTCAAAACAAGCTAGTTTCAAAAATAGTTTTCTGATAATTCCAGATTTCTAGAATCCATATATTTGGTCCAGTATTGTAGTATATCTTTAACTAGTTAATTCATCACAAACAATATTTTTTCTCTGAAAACTAGTGAAATGTCTTCTTTTGAAAGATATATGCAAGTCAACATTTCCAATAATAAATACTTTTATGTACACCATTGATTCCAAGTGTTTGTGATCAACCTGAAGGGTAGGTCTATTTTCAGAGATGAGTGCATTAAACAATATAGGAGTAAACAGTGTTTTGATTTTGAAGAACAGTTGCTTTTTTCAGAAGAAAAATGTATAACCCATCCTCATTATATATTGAGCCTGCTTGCTTTGGAAAAGATGTAAGTAATTCTTTCATTTTTTCTTTTATTTTTACTTTTTTTTTATCTTTGTTACTAAACATTAAGAATTAAAAAAATACAATAAAACTTCTCTAACTCGTAGAGGCAATAAAAAATTTTGAGTTAAAGACAATCCAAACTAAAGAGCAATAGAGTAAAAAATTCCAATTCTGAATAGATTTCCATTTTAACTTTACTTGCATTATATGAAGAATCTTTGATGGTTTTTTTTTGTCTTAAACAGCCCATATAATGCCTTTCTGCAAAATGTTCAATGTAACTAATGGAATTGAACAGTTTTGCAGGTACATCCTGTTGATGTCAAAGACAATGTTCCAGTCCAAATTGAGAGGTCCTCTGACTTTGGACTGGAACATTGTCTGAAAATTGATGTTGGAGAGTAGATAACTAACTGTTTGAAAATTTCATAAAAATCTAATAATTACTTTGGATAGAAAAAGTATTAAAATTTGAGTCAAAGAAGTTGAAATTAACATAAATTGATGTTGGCGGCCCATGAAAAACTTGGAAAAAATTCAAGTTGGAGACATTAAATTCCTATGCTATTTCATTGAGACCTACCAAGTGCTTCATTTTCTTAGAGTTAAAAAAATATTCGAGTTAGAGAAGTTTTACTGTATTTATTTTTGAATAAAAGAAAACATTTATTTTGTATTATAAATAATTGATAACTTATATAAGTTACAACTGTTACATTGTATTTGTGTTTTTACAGTTTTTACTAACAGGAATAGACTGGTTCATTTTTACAACCGATCTGTGCAACTTTTATGCTTCTAATTGCAAATATGATATTTTTATATGTTCATCCAACTAAAAGGAGAAGATGAAAGTGAAGGCAAACTAAGCATGAAAAAAATTTCAGAAAGTTATCACAGAAACGTATCTGAATGTGTTTAAAATAATGACAACTCAAATAGTATGCAAAGTAAAGATATATTATATTGTATTTATTTCCCTATTTTTGTTATTGCTTTATATTGTTTTTTCATGTATATATTATTTAATCTGAAAGCAAAACAAAAACTGTCCATTCCCAGGATGTGTTACACCTGACAAAAGGTTAATCTATTCTAATCTTTTAAGATTTTCAATTATAGCGAGAAATTATTTATTGTGACATCATCACAATGCTGAGCTATATTTTTAAACATATTTTAAATTTATTTAATTTAAAATATATGCATTCCACCTCAAATTATTAATAGTGTTTTGTCTCTGTACATCATATTTTTTTGTTAGCAATGGGCATTGTGCCAGTCATCTATTAACTGCTTTCAGGGGAAAAGTTCAAGGAAAGATTAAGGAAATACAGACAGACAACGACAGTAAGAATTCATAAATCTACAATTTTTTCAAATTGCAGCCTAAAAAACTTGCCACTTTCTTGCTGAATAAAAATGTATTTCTATCTGCAGTCAAAGTGTCCATAAGTTTATTGTTTGTAACCTTGTGAGTTATTACTCACTCAACACCCACAGCTACAATTGTTTTGCTGAGTTTCAGTCACCTTCAATACTTTGTGAAGTAAAATAAAAACTGTGAAAATGACATTTAAAAGAAAGATGTGGTTAAAAGTGGTTGTTATAATGGAGAAGAAATTAGAAATATAAAATAAAATGTATATAAACTTCATTACAGTAGAGAGTCAAAAATCGGAATCAATTGGGGACTAGGGTTGTTCAGATTAGTGATTTGTTCCGATTACCGATTATGTACGAAAAAATATATTAACCTGTCCGACGTTCAAATTTTTCTCCATTGCGTGTCGCTTCATGTTGAATTTTCGTCGATTTTAAGCCTAACAAAAATTTTTATAATAATAATCGAGGCTATCGTATCGTTAAAAATTATTTCTTTATTTTGTACAAACAAAATATATATATTAAAGAATATAAAAACATGAAAATTATACTTTAGAAGTAAATCTAGTATCAAAAATGTTCGATTCAGCACGACACAGTCCGACTGAAATTCGTTCCGATTACCGGGTTCCGATTAACGACTCTCTACTGTACTTATGTTGTTAATGAATTTTCTGGATTATCCTGATTTTTGGTCATCCAACCCCATGTGTTTATGCTGCAGAAGTTAACACTTTGTCACTGTTGCCTTTTCCTTGTGTTATCATTTCCAGATTTAAACTAAAATACAACAGAACCTAGGTTTAGCAGCCACTTGCAAGACCAACTTTGTCCACTTAACACAAGTAGCCATTTAAAAATTACCATATATTTTACAATACCTGGAAGTATTTTAAATAATTAACTGCTTTGTTTTAAAAAAGTGTGTGTAATAAAAACAGTAATCAGTAGTGAAAATTATACTATTTACATTGAAATTATAGCTATTTTCACATGATAATTAACATAATTTGACACTAGAAGTTTTAAGCACCATTTTGTACTAAATTTAATAATTATAAATTAATAATTAATTAATTTACAGAAATCTAGAAGATGTTGTTTGAAATGGCACTAAATCCACAATCACTGAAAAGTAGTCAGATAACATTACCAGTTACATTATCTAAACTTTTCAAAATGAATGTTTGCCAATTTTCCAAACATGTAACTCATTTGATTAATTTTCCTTCTTCAAAATTCTGAGTGTTGTTTGTATCTCCATTCCATTAAGCAAAGGAAAAATGCTGCCATCCATGTACCATTATTTAATGAGAAAAGTGTCAGAATAATGTCTAAAAACATAACTATGAAAACTTTGACAAATTCAAAGAAACAAAAAACTTATATGAAACAATAGTATTAAAGGTAAACAAAATATTTTACTTTTCCAATTATTATATATAACAGAGGAAAAGTATGACAATCAGTCAAAAAAAATGACCCCCCCCCTAAGATTTTACCTATTTGGACTTGGGACTTGAAACATCGAGAAATGCAAAAAAAGTTTTTTTTTTTTTTTTTCTGTTTGTGTGTTGTATTGTGTGTGTGTGTGGGGAGGACACAATTTTGTTTATCCAGTTTGAAGCTTAATAAATTCTGTGCTTTTTGTTGAAAAATTTTGAAATTTCACAGGGAAGTTTGTGTATTAGTGGAATTAATGCTTTTAAATTTTGGTGGTTACAAGTCAAGGGGTGGGGAGATAAAGGGGTAACTTGTCATATCTCAAATGGAGTTGGACTTAATGAAGATTTTACTCATTATTTGTATTTACAATTTTTTTTATAAAATTCATCTTTACCCTGGAAATTAAACTTTTTGCCATTTTATAATAATTAGTTAAATAAAAAGTTTTTTAAATAAAATATCATAACAGATGGTGCCACACACAATTTTAAATGTTGTCAGGAAAGTTATGCAACTTCTTGCTGGATTTTTTTAAACTGATGTTCATACAAAGCATGTAATCATTACACTGTCTGCTTAACAAATCTTTAAGAGAATAAGAAGGATAACAAATTTTTATCCATCTGGAAAAAGCAGTGTTTACAAGGTAAAAATACATCAATAATCCTATTGCTATGTCAGGACCAGACATTTCATCTACTAAGCATAAATGTCTAGTAAACATGTTTCATCATACTATAATAATTATGTTTTGATTTAGGCATTTATTTGTTGTTATTTTGCTACTACTACACTATACACACAGTATTATACAGTATAGTCCTGATATTTACCTTACTTCACCCATAGTCTGTTATATTGAGGATGGATTGTGTGTATATTATAAATAGCAGATAGTATCAACTTCCATTTAATTCATTTTAAACATGTAAAACAGAGAGAAATGAATATAATAAATAATTATAAATCAACCAAATTATTACAAAATAGTTTATAAAACATTGTATTTTAGTAAAATAACTTCAAATGAGTAGTTAAAAATTTTCTTTTATACTAAGCAATTTCTTTTGCTTTTTTTCCTCAAAATTTTAAAGAAATATTTAAAAAAATAATTTGCAATGCAATAAAATTATTATAAAAGTACTAATTTAGAAATAAAAAATAAAGTAACATTGAATAATTTACAATGAAAAACTATTACTTATTATTCAAGTAATAATAGTGGCTTATCTTCAGTAAACATAGTAACAGAAAAACATAGCATAATGGCTAGTTTTTCTCTTATACTTATTTTGGTAAAATTAAAAAAAATTGAGAAAAATTTTAACAGAGTTCATCATATATTAAAATGTAAACTATTAATACAAAATCAAGTATTCAAACACAAAAACTAAGCATAATTTAAATATGTAAAATATATATTTACTTTTTCTCCAGTAGGCAAAACTTGTATAAATGGTTCACTCCAAAGAAGTATACCTGTAGTATCACGTTCTGCACCGCCTCTCCATGAAAATCCAGTCAATGGAGAATTTTCTTCACCCATCCAATCTGGACCACCCTAAAACCACAGAGTATAATAATTATTAAAAACTATCCTATTTTTGGAACTTCTTAAGAAATTCAAAATTCTTTAAATACAATGCTGTATATATACAGTTTTGAACTCTGAATCTCAAATAAAAAACAGAATTGTTTTGTTATTAGTATAATATCACTGTCAAATCAATCACTGTTATCATTTGATAATTTTTTTGAGTTTATCACTTTTTTATTTTGAGAGAAAATTTCACTATATTTTTGTTTAATTTCATTATAAAATAATTACTTTTGTATCATTACATATAATAGGAATTTCTCAGATAATTATATATATGATAGTATTCTCTTCTTAAAAGTACAAAAATAATTTTAATTTTCAATGTTTACAAATACAGTGGGTGATCGGTTAACGAACAAATTGGATAACAAACACTTTCGCAAAAGATTTTTACGTTCAGACAACGAACACCTCACAGAGCAAACACAAGAAGCAATGTAAAATAATGAATACTGATTGGTCTTCCTTTGTCTTCAGGCAACAATTTGAAACTTTTTGGAGTGTCGGAGATGTTGATATCAACGCTCAACCCGGGTATATACTAATCGCATAGTATTTCTCCGAACTTTGAAACTCTCCTAGCCTTTTATTTTTCTGACAGAAACAATTCTGTTATTGTATTCGCAAGACTGTCGGGTGGGCATGCGTTAAGTTTTGCGTCAGTTTTTATTTTCGAAAGGTGAGAGTATAATAGCAAAGGTAGAGAATGGGCAGAAGATGTCTGACATTGCTGGGCAGTATGGCTTGAACAGATCTACAGTAGGCTGCAGTTCAATCTTATCTAAGAAAGATACTGTATAATCAAGAAGACTCAAGCAGCTACAAGGAGTAACAAAAATCACATCTGAGAAATAAAGAACATTGAAGAACTCATAATGGAACCTGGAAACTGATCTGATGACAGAAGAACATCAAGAACTCTTGAATAAAGAACACCAAGAAACTTGGCAAGATATGTTTTCTTCTGAAAAAGAGGATTAATGCTGATATCTGATATTAAAGATCTTTTGAAGAAGTGGGATGTCAGAACAATGGTCTTAGAATGGCATCCAAACCACGGTGAGGTTTGGATGCCATTCTAAGACCATTGTTCTGACATCCCACTTGGGCTTGGGGATCTCTACAATTACAATGCTATTAATTACTTCTGGAAAATCCTGAAAAGAGAGGAAAGCAATTGACATTAGACAGATTCTTTAACCCCCATAAATGGAAAAAAACATGACTAATAAAAATGCAAGACTGTGTATGTATATTAAATAATAAAAATACATACATATATATATATAGGTTTTTGGTCAGGTATATATATATACCATAGGTTTTTATGGAAATTTGATTAATTCGTTCTGGAGACACCCAAAAATAATAAATATATACTTTCTTTCTCACTACATTTATTATATGTAATAATAAATATATACAATAATATTTATTTATAATATTTATATTATAATAAATATATATATATATATATTTATTTATTTATTACATATAAATAAATGTAGTAAGAAAATATATACTTATTATTTTTGGGTGTCTCCAGAACGAATTAATCAAATTCCCATAAAAACCTATGGTAAATCGATAATCAGTTAATTAATGAACAATTTGGATAGCGAACAAAGTCTTGGAACAGATTATGTTCGTTAACCGATCACCCACTGTACTGGTTTTATGATACACATTTTCTCAATCATTAACATTATTTGAATGCAAAGTTTTTATGACCTAAGGCCGAGATGCACTAACGTAAAAACCCTCGCCGTAAAAACTTTTAATCACGTCACTTATTTGTCACCCACGTCACCACACACTCGGATTGCGGTGGTGGACCAGCTCACAAAGTTTTTACGGCGACAGTACTATCGAAGTTACGAGTGTATACATGATATATTGATATAAAGACAATGATTATATTCTATGAGTTTTTTCTGTACTATAATTACAAATGTAGTAAAAATAATATCTTTACTTTCATATATTAACTTTTATTATCGTATTATTAAGATAATATACAGCACTTATAAGCTTAGTTTTTTGTTATATATTCCTCTAAATTGAAGGATTTTCCTTTAGCCATCCATATCGCATGTTTGGATACCTCTTGTCATAGATACATGAATACTTTCGGATGTTTTTGATAAATGTTTCCAGATCTATTCTAGAGTAGCCATGAAAGAACATACACAAAAGCTTGTTTTCCACCATTTTCGCACCATGTCACAATGGCCTAGATTTCACTGACTTCTGATTGGTGGATGGTACTGTTTTACGGCCTATTCACGTGGAAAGCTGAACGCTGCTCAACTCGCTTTTAAGACCTGCTAAGGCATAAAATAACATGGTCACGTGATTAAAAGCTTTTATGACAAGGGGTTTTACGCCTGTTTTTACATTAATGTAGTCTCAGCCTAATTCTGTCAGATCGAGACACACTTGCAAATTAGGAAAATATTAGTTATGACAAGATACAGACAATGCTCAAAATAACTTCCTTTCAACTGATAAAATAATTTGAATTTTTCTTTGGCAATTTAGAAACAGTTCTTAATCATCTTTAATCAGAAGAAAGAAATTACTATAAATTTGTATAAAATACAGTGACTTGTTTCTTTGGACATATTTCTCAAGTTCCTTTAAAAAATATTCTGGTTTTCATGTTTATAGATAAGAAATTATCAAATATAAAGAAGTAAATACACACAATATAATAATGCTGATTTTATAAATACATGGTTCTCAAATTAAAATCACATCCCATTTTACTGACTTTCCAACCCTAAATTTCTCTATTTCCTCAACTTTTTAGTCCAATGTAACTTCAAATTTCCTTTCCAATCTAATTTTTTCAATACATTTCAGAGCCATATTTTTAATATTTATTTTTTAAGGAATAGGGCATTTAAATTACTTGAATATTTACTTAACTCTTAGCCTAATACTTTTCTTTCCCTTGCTTTCATCTCTACAACTATCATTACACTACCTTCCAGTATGCAATACAATGTCAATAGGGAATAAAAACTTTTCAAATAATTAGTTCATAATAGTTTAATACCAGCAACTGGTATTAAACTATTTTCAAGTGTATAATGTAATATTTTAAACATTTTTCAAGAGGATAATATTTTTAAAACATTAGACCAGTGGTTTTCAAATTTTTTGGCTCACAGTGAACAATTTTTCTGGTGCATTTCATGTACAAAATTAAAAATATATTACAGTCAACTCATGTTAATATGAATTGTTAGGGGGAACAGTAGTTAGTTCACTTTATCAAAACAATGACTTTCAGGGTCAGGTCAAGGTTACAGTTGTATAATTTAGAGAATTAAGGCTTAATAGGCAATTGAAATTTCTAAATTATAATATTTTGAATTAATTTACTAAATAAAGTAAAATAAAATTAAGTTTACTTACAAAAATCAATTAATATTCTAAATGATTTTCAAATTAAACAAAATGAGGAGAAAACAGTATTTGCTATTTAAGTGTGGAACAGTAGGCCTATATCAGAATTCTAAGCTAAAACAAATCTAAAAGAAATCTATAATTTTTTTGTTGAAGATCGTTTTAAAAAGTGTAAATAATTTTTGGCATCAAAAGAGTAAAAAGGAGCCAAATTTGGCACTAAGTAGCAAAACCTGGCATCACTGTATGCACTTCCTGATATGCAAACTAGCATGTGTTTTCATGGGACTGAATCCATTTAAAGGGGCAAGCATCTTTAAACTTTAACCCTTATTTTCTGAGTGCAGTAGAATGGCTCATTAAAACCAAATGTTTAAATTGCTCTACTACAAGAAGTTGAACCCATTTTTGCTTACTAGGAAACAATCTATTCTACTAAAAATGGTTTATTTATTACAGTACCACTTTTTATTGTTCACATAGAAAAGTGTAAAAAGAAACCATTATTAAAAATAGTTTTTGGGGGTTTAAAAATAGTCTTTGGGTTTTAAAAGTAATTTACAGTTTGGTTTAATGAATTCTGGTAAAATTTTTGTTTGCATTATCATGTGAAAATTAACGTTTAGACAATGGCATTTTGCAAGAGCAGCAGCAAAATTCACTTTGACATGAGAATTTACTTTATCCATGCTCATTTTAAGATGAGACAACTGTATTTTAAATTATAAATAGCTGTATACTATAATAAAGTACTATCATACAGGCTTAACTTAACTAATGGGAGGCACGACCTGGGAAATTAACTTTGACATAAGATCTTGGTCATTTGGTAGTACTTCTTTATAGGATGTTCAATCCTCAAAACAAGAAAGTGCAATGGCCAGCCAATTTTAAGAAAAAGGCCTTTAAAAATTAGAGCTCAGCTTATGTACTAATAAGTTTCACTAGGTCAGCAGCTGCTGAGCAGCTCAGTTGACATCGTTCTTGGCTACTGCCAAGTCGTTCAGGGTTCAAATCTCGGTCTCGATTAGTATTTTTTTTTTCTTTCTAAAAATTTTTTAAAATAAGCATTTTGAATATATATAAAATATTAAAATTTTATTATAATAAATAATTTCATTTAAAAAAATGTTTAACACATATTACATGTCATTTTAATTATAATAATACAAAATAATTAATAATAATAGTTATAAATAATTAGTTATGGAACAACAGTTTTCATTTATTATTCTATTGTATCAAATTTTTCGAAGGTTACTACTCTTATTAATTCTCACCACTTAAAAATAAAAAGTATAAAACATGGCTTTTATATTCATCCTTTACTTCCATTTTAACAAAAATAAACAACTAAAATGTTTCAATTCCAACAGCATTATATAAATGAGATCCAATTTAACACTTCAGTGTGAAAAGTATCACATTAGACTGACATTTTCAACAGCAAAACAAGATTTTTCTCAGGGTCATAAAAATGCGCATGGACTTATGGACTGACCTGATATTTGGAGTGTCAGTTTACTTTTGGATTTCGAAGAGATCATAGGGTTTCATAATATATCACACCATAATACAAATAGTTTCAATATTTTACAGTAAAATGTCTGTGAATGAAGATACTATCAGTTTACCAACAGTTGATGATGATGATTATTAATACACTTATTACATGTCATTTTAATTATAATAATACAATATAATTAATAAGTGTTAAACATTTTTTTTAAATGAAATTATTTATTGTAATAAAATTTTAATATTTATATATATTCAAAATGCTTATTTTAAAAAATTTTTAGAAAAAAAAACAAAAATACTAATCGAGACCGAGATTTGAACCCTGAACGATTTTGCGGTAGCCAAGAACGATGTCAACTGAGCTGCTCAGCAGCTGCTGACCTAGCGAAACTTATTAGTACATAAGCTGAGCTCTAATTTTTAAAGGCCTTTTTCTTAAAATTGGCCGGCCATTGCACTTTCTTGTTTTGAGGATTGAACATCCTAAAGGAGTACTACCTATATACCAAGTCTCATCCCAAAGTGAATTTCCCAGGTCGTGCCCTCCCCTTGTTAGTTATTAATTTATCACAAATATAATAAATCTTTACATAAATCTTCTCATTTTTGAAATATTCTTTCATATTATTCTTGACACATTTAGCCATGTCTTGAAGTGCACGTGTGCCTTGGCACAGTGCTTAAAAACCACTGCATTATATATTATTAAAACAGTACCTAAACTTCTGAAATGTGTTTAAATACAGCTACTATTATGTTTATAACTTATTAACAAGTTACTTTTAGGAAGGAGTTTTTACTCCAAATAAGTTACTCTCAATTTTTTTTCATTTTGTTATAAGTAAGAGTTATAAATCATCAACTACTAGAAAGTATGCTAAAACTTAACAATATATAAGAAAAATATTTTATTGTCTGTGTTGCTACATATATAATTCAAAAGTTGAGATTAAGGGTCCAGATGGTCTAGTCTTAACTACTTTCAGTAATATCTAAGTTTTGATATCATATATAGTAATAGGTGGCTTGTATTACATATTTCAACATCAAACCACACATAAGCACTTAAGAGACTAACATTCATTATATTTATGCATGGTATGACTTAAATATGCTGCAGAAGTCTCCCATTAACTTTAGATACCAAAACTTTGGTATTATTGAAAGTAGTTACAACTAGATCTCAGAGCAGTAAATCTGAAGTAGGTCTATTTTGCTAAGATGCTAAGCTTTCTGTGAAAAAGTAATGCAATAACACATTTTACTCAAACAATAAAATTTAATTAAGTATGACATCTAGCAATAAATAAAATTAAGAACTGATTATAATATTTCACTTGGAAATGTTTAATTTTCCTGACTTTTCTCAGATTTCCCTTATTTTCTCTGTGATCTTCCTAGACTTTCCAGAATTTGGAAAACCTGAATAGTTAATCATATATATTTATGAAAAAGATTCTATACCTTTATACCTAGAGTTCTTTAAAAAATTTTATATTATATAAAATTCTTATATTTTAATATAAAATATTAAAATATTTATCTTTATAGAATATTTTAATATTTGTATAAAAAATAAAAAAAATTTAAATATTGCTTCATCCCAAACTAAATTAAATGCAATATTTTATATCTGTTTAAATGTATAATTAATTTTTCTTACTTATATTTTTAATTTATAGCCTTTAATTAGATACATTAAAGGCTATAAACTCTCAACATTAAAAATTTCCAATTTTCAATTTTTTTAATAATTTATTTAAAAATTTTCTTAAAAATTTTCATATAGTTATTAAATCAATTTTATGTTTTTCAACATATAAAAATATTCTAATATTTAACTGAATCGTATTCCTAAACAAGCATTTTTATTTTCTTTATACTTAATAAAAAATACAAAATAGTTACAGCAACAAATTTTCTACATATTATTTTACATCAAATACAGTATACAGTTTAAAAAAACTTAAACTTCAAATGCTTTAAAAATAAAGCTGATACATTCGTTTAAAATTTCACTTTTTTATAATTATTGAAAACTGTCAATAGTTTGAAATAATAACTATTACGTTGATACATACTTATAGCAAATCATTTTTCATACTGAATAGCCAAAAATACATGCTTGCACATGGATTGAAACTTTATGTAATCACAGGTATTAAATTTTCAATAATAAATTGGTATAAAAGAATACAGCATGAAAAATCTTCTAAACTAATAAGGTTATAGATGAAGTTATGTATTTCAATGCCAAACAGTGTTCATTAAAAAGTTTATAAAAATTTCAAAAACAATATTTACTTACTTGTGCATTCATGAAACGAAGACAAAAATCTAATAAAAATGATTTCCCTTTGCGAAAGGCACCAGCAACAGATACAACTACTACTTGTTTATCACGAACATGCTCTTGTAATAAAATTGCTTCCAGAGCTTCTTCATCTAATTCAAATATATGTCCTTCCTTAGCCATTACTATTTGAATGGGTACTCCTTTCATTTTCACATTAGATGGATGATTTGATAAACCTTTAAGATAAATACAAATAATTTAATTTCTTTACAACTTATTTAAAAAATAAATTCATTAAAATAAATTTTTTTAACTCTTGTATTTTTCATTTACACGTTATTAAAATCAAGATTCCTATTTTATTTATTTATATTATAAATACATAAAATAGGAATAATTTTTACTTTAATAAATACTTGCTATAAATTTTATAACAAGTATTGCATAATTGAAAAATTTTGTTTTAAATTAGAAATAAAATGAAATGTCTAAAGCAGCAATAATGGACTTTTTCAAAGTTCACCATTGCTGCTCTATTGCAAAACTGAATTCAAAATTTATTAACTTGAAATCACAGGTCAAATAATTGAGTAATTAAAAAAAATGGGGGAAAAATCCTTATAAATTTTACTTTATTTAACTTTTTAATCTATATCAGAAAATAAGAATAAATTCTGTATAAGTAAAAATGAAATAATAATATGATTACAACAGAATGAAATATTTTGTTTAATGGGAAATCTGCTACTGTATATTTTACATAATTTTTCTATCTGAGATTCATAATTAATGTACTAAGACATTTCACAACAGCTTTAGGATATTGTTTTTACACTACATATAAAAAATATTTGATAGATTTTAAAACTGTATAATTTATAAAAACCTAATACTCAGACAAAACAAATATCACAAATAACTGGAACGATACTAACAAATTTAACACCTAAACACTCCTTCCAGCAGAAATAAACAATAGACTAATGCTCGGCGTCATTTAGAGGCCTTCTTCAGGAACGTACAACCAAAAAGCTGTTCTATCGTTTGAAACTGTAGAATATCGCGTTCCAATTTTTTAAAATATTTAAATATTTAATGATGTAAAATTATAATTTAAAATAAAGTTACAAATAAAATCCTTATCGTTATTACTATTACTATTAATATTATTATTAACAAACTGGTGCGTTGTAAACGATGTAGACATTTTCTTTTACATATCAGAAAGACGAAAATTTAATTATTGCGCTTATGGCACTGTAAATAATATTTCCATGCCTGTGGAACCGGAATATAATCGACACAACTTACGCTTGTTGGAAGCTCTTGAGATCTATATAGAAAGCACAAAGGAATGCTGCATTAACTCCGATTATATTCCGGTTCCACAGGCATGGAAATATTATTTACAGTACCATAAGCGCAATAATTAAATTTTCGTTTTTCTGATATGTAAAAGAAAACAACATCTACATCGTTTACAACACACCAGTTTGTTAATAATAATATTAATAGTAATAGTAATAACGATAAGGATTTTATTTGTAACTTTATTTTAAATTATAATTTTACATCGTTAAATATTTCAATATTTTAAAAAATTGGAATGTGATATTCGACGGTTTTAAACGATAGAACAGTTTTTTGGTTGTACGTACTTGAAGAAGAAGGCCTCTAAATGACGCCGAAAATGTTAGAGCATTAAAGTCCATTGTTTATTTCTGATGGAAGGAGTGTTTAGGTGTTAAACCTAATACTTTCTATTTATTTTATTTATTTATTTATTACGCATACTGGATTTTTATTCCTTGATGCAGGGAGCAAAACCATCTCCCAAAACAAAACACTTAAATACAATAAACATAATCAAACAAAATTGTACAATGATAAATAACAATTCAGTTGTAAAATAAATTATATAAAATTTACAAAATCAAATACAGTAATTAAATAAAGTTTAAAGTTCGGGAGCATCTGTCAATATAATACAAAATACCAAAAAATAGAAACCAAAATGGCAAATTGCTTACCTATAAATAGAAAAAAATTAGTATCGAAGACACAGCACTGACAGATGCTCCCAAACAGCACCAGCAACAAGGCTAGATTTATAGTAGAGGAATCACGCCCCCTAAAACAAAATTTTAACAGATTTTCTTAGAAAACAAAATACATTAAATTTATAACAAGGTTTCGATAAAATTTTAAGAAAAAAAGACCTGGTAAGAACTTCGCAACCAAAAATTTCTTTACGTAACACTTTAAGATGCCCACATTTAGCCAGAATATGCCAGGCATCCACAATTTCTTTCTCAACACAAAAGTTACACAATTCTCTCGAGTAATTATTTAAAAAGTTTAACGAATTACACCTAGCCTGTATAAATAAACACAAAATATTAAGGGAAACATCTTGATTATATAAAGAATTATCAAAAAACGTAACATTCAAATTCTTATACCAACAATTATATACGCTTTTATTTATTTTTTCATTTATATTATATAAAAAATTATCAAAAATGTTTACAAGGAGAAGAGACCAGTCCATTAGATCCAAATCATCATTAATAAAATTAATACCATGATTATTGCATGTATCAATAAGATAACGTGTCCAATCTATAGACTTTTTGTTAAGTATAAATTTCAGACAAACCTTACTCAGACGATAATCATCGAGCTTAGAAATTCTATTAATCCAATTTCTTATCCTACTAAATATTATAAGTTTTATAGGGGTCAAAGCACATTCCATCATAATTAAATAACCTGGTGTACAACGAGGTAAATAAAATAAGTTTTTAATAAATTCAGTCTGTATACCATCACCATTAGTCAGATTAAAACCCCAAATCTCTGAAGCATATAACAAAGAGGGCAAAACCACAGTTTTCAATAGACGTAAATAATCTCTCAGATTACGTAATTTGGCAGATCTCCCCAACTGAATGATTTTATTCATCAATAATCTGGCATGAGTTCTCTTATTAGTGTAATGCGTATGGAATAAACCATTAGACGAAAATGTAACACCCAAATATTTGTAATTGGAGACAACTTGAATTGGAGAACCCTTAAACCACCATTTATCTGCCCTCGCACTCTTACCTCCTCTTCGAAAAACAACAATCTTGGACTTATTCAAATTCAATTTCAAACCATTTTCATCTAAATAAATTGCGAATTTATCAATCAATCTTTGAAGTCCAATCACAGAGTCAGATAAAATTACAATATCGTCTGCATAAGCTAGTATTTTAATTTGGAAACTATCTATTTCTATACCATCACCAGAAGAATTAATAAAACCAAAGAGATCGTTCAAAAAAATACCAAACAAGATTGGACTCAAAATACAGCCCTGCTTAACACCAGTCTTAGAAAACATTAATGGCGAACAGTTCCCTCCAACTCTTACCATAAACGAGGAATTTTCATACAAAGCAACAAGTAAAGATATAAATTTATAACTGAAACCATAACGCAACATCTTAGACCACAGCAAGTTCCTACAAACTCTGTCAAACGCAGAAGATAAATCCACAAAAAAAGCATACACCTTCCTCCGTTTCCGTAAAAAAGTTTTCTGAATAACCGTGTACAAAACAAAAATATTATCCAATGTGGAATAACTAGCTCGGAATCCTGCCTGATTCTCATGCAATATATTATTAACTTCTAACCACCGAATCAGTCTTCTATACAAAATAATACAAAACAATTTCGAAACACAAGATGATAGCCATATACCTCTATAATTACCAGGAACATCCTTCCTACCATTCTTAAAAATCGGAATTAGAATACTCGTCTTCCAAGACTCCGGTATTATCCCAGTATCAAAAATCTTTGAAAAAGACACAAAATATGTGGTCTCAGAGTCTCAAAATTCCAAAATTCCATCAGGATCCCGTCAAAACCTGGCGCTTTATTTGGCTTATACCTCCTCAGAGCATCATTAAGCTCACCTGCACAAAGTTCATGGTCCAAAAGTTCATCATACCAATTCCTACAATAATTAAAAATAGAAAAATCAACAAAATAAGGGTCCAGGGAACCAAATAAATTAAAAAAGTGATGAAACCAATCATCAATAGATATAAAGCAGAAATTACAAGACTTAGTCCGCTTAACGTGTCGGAAATAATTCCAAAAAAGCCTATTATCTTTCCCGAAACAATTTTGAATTTTTCCAGCAAATAATTTTTTTTTCGCAATGCAAAATCGCTTCGCCAAACTTCGTAACATAACAAAACGCAAACGATCATTAGAATCATTACTCTTTGTAAAAGATCTCCAGGCTCTATTCCTAGTGCAAATTAACATCCTACAGTCCGAATCGAACCACGAAAAAGAATTCTTATGTCTCCTAATATTAAATCCACACTTACAAGCCAAATTAAAAAGAAGATTACTCAGGTCTTCCATTGAATCAAACCCATTCAAGATACATATTTCCTCCAAAGCCAACCTTAATTCATCCTTTCTAGTAACTGTAAAGCTCTAACATTTTTGCCATAATTTAGAGATCCTCCTCAGGAAAAAAAGGAAAACAATCAGTTGTATCATTCAACAAAGAATACCTGTTACGTTTAAAATAGAAATTCCAAACATTCAAAAAGATGTTCAATACGTGTTGTGATGCACAGTTTAAAGCATAAAAATAAATGAAAGGCATTTATTTATTTTTATTTTTATGTTTTCCTTAATCTGTCTAATGTTCTCTGAATTCTCTGTCAAATAATAAAACTGATGTTTTCCCCCTCCTGAGGAGAGCCTCTAAATTGTGGCAGAAAACATTAAGAGCTTTACAGTTATTTGCTGGAAATCACATATAGGTGTTAGTTTCACTATTGTACAGTTCCAGTTTTTATGTTTGCTGTTATTTACAAGTACACATATGCTTCAACAAGAGTTATGACAAACTTTCACTTCTCACCTGCCTGGTACTTCTGATGTAGTTCTCTACAGTTGGTTTCTTTCTCAGCAATATGGCAAAGGGAAAGCTTGTACTTTGGGTTTGTATTCCTTTCATAGCCCTAGATTTTCAGAAATTATTCAATTAACTATTTATAGGGAAGTTCCTACTTTGTAATGTCTCTTTAGGTGCTGAGGTTTATCCCAATTACAAGACCTTCACTTTCTTCACTATGGCAGATGTCCAACTTGGAGCAGACTGCAGTTTACAGAGGTCTCCCACAGTGCTGTGGTCTCCCACATTTTCAGCTTATCTAAATTTTCCTTTTCTTATAACAACAAAACAGACTCCATTCTTGTATCTCTTGATTATTTCATTATGACTATATTCCTCTTCAGAAAAAGCATCATCATACCCTCAAACCAGTTATCAATTTTTGGAAGTGTAATATGAAATAATGACAACTATTATGATTTTTTACTTAGCAAATGATTCTTTATCATTCTACTTTCAGCAGATGATAATTGGCATGCACATAAAGAAAAGGAGCAAATTTTAAATTGCTCCTTTTCTTTATGTAAAACAGTACATACTGAGAGCTGTATGTACTGTTCTATTTAGTACAGTCTTCTGTCACATATGAATGTTAGTTCTATCAAGCTTTATGTTCTTTAGATATTATTCTAAATCCTTAGAATAGCTTTTAGTGCTCTATCTAACCACAATTGGAACTATGCTTTCTACAGTCATTCAGCTTCAATTTGCAGGTTCTTTCTCTAATTGCTTCTCTTCCATCCTGTTGTTACCTGTCTATAATCCATCCCTTTTTTCCTATTAACATAATGTCTGGGTTTTATGAGTCAAATGTTTATCTGTTTGTATTTGAAAATCCCAAATATTTTTTTTTTCCTCTTCATTTTCTACAATTTTTAGTATTTTGTGATCATATCAAGTCTTGCTACACTAAAAGCAATAGTTTCTGCAAAGATTTTAGTGACTCATTGCTGCTATGTCATTCAAGATAATTGGTATGTATAATTTTCTTGCAACAGCTTACGATGTAGTCAATGGTCTTTTCACTCTCTTTGCATATACAGTACTTGGAATTATTATATAGGCTTTTAAATTGGTGTTTTAATTGCATTCATTACAGGTATCCCTTGTACAACATGGCATTTCTACAATACAGTTCAAGAATTGGAAATATCGCCCTTACAACAGTGAGAATTGGGGAAATCCCCCTTTACAATGTGGTTCAAGAATTGGAGACATCCTGTACAAAACATCACAATTTTTAAGTACAAACGCTGTCATTCAATATTTTTTTTTTATTTAAGCAAGCATGTGTGTTGTCTCTTATTTGCCCATAGATTTTAGAATATTGAAGTTTTCAATGTTATTTTATGCCTTTCACCCTTGTTTAATGAGAACTCGTGATAGTGCTCTAAATGAACTCAAAAGACTGTCGCTGTGTTTCGTTTTTGTACATTAAATTAAAAATTACTAAATAAAAAGATTAAATTTTTATAGATAGGCATATACAAACAAATGAAAATATCAGATTTTATGAAAAAAATAAAAAAAAATTAAGATGTTGCAGATATTTCATATTAAGGTCAATAAGAAAACTCATATGATGACATTTTGCCAAAAATAAAAAGTCCTCTTTTAACAGTGTTTAGCAGTGAAGAAAAAATTAATATTAATGTACAATACTTTTGATTGTGATTGTTAGTTAATTATTGATTGTTTTAATAAATGTATTTCTCTCAATTACAAAAAAGAATAGTATACTTTTGCTAACTTTTGGAATCAACCCTATTTTGTTTCTTATAGCACAGATTTACATAACACTGCATTTTTTTTTGGAACCTAACTATCATGTTATACAGGGACTATCTATATTAGTTCTTGTTCTTGTGTGTTTTCTTTCTTTAATGTCCCTTTTCTTAACCACATTGTGTTCTCTTACTGTCAACTTTTCCTTCAATGTTCTTAAGATACTAGTTATGAAAGATTTTATTTTTTCCCCCTTCTGTTGTCAACTGTTCTTTTTGGTATGTTTCCTTTGTTTCTTTTATTTTCGGCAATTTGGCATTTTTAACTTCTTTCAGTACTTCCTCTTCACTTATCTTTATGTATTCCAATAGACTTCCTTTTCTTTATCGACTTTTGTTTAATCTGCAGCAGTTCTCATCTCCCTTCACAATGCAAAAGATAAAATGATGACACTTTGTGGAATAAATGCACAATCGTCATTATTTTTTGAATATATCAGACTAAGTATTAATATTATTACTGGATAAATAACTAACTATAAGAATTTATAGGCTCAATTCCAATAAAGCAAGAAATCAAATTGAACGACAAACAAATTGGGAGAGAATGTTTTTTAAGTAGTATGAAGCTTTATTACAAATAATTGTAATTTAATAAGCAATAAAATAAAATATGTAAAATAATTAAGTTACTTTTCATTAACTCTTAGTATTACTAAAAATTTTAGTAAATAAAATATCAATGGTTGTAATTTTTAGATCATTTAATAGATGTCCTCTTTTGAAGGAGTAAAAATCATAATAGCTCAGAAAGATCCCTATTACCTCACAATGAAATATATGGAAATACCTTAATCATGCAACACAATTTTTTTATGAAAAAGTTTTTTTCAATAAAAATTTATTATAAAAATTTCAAGTTGAATGATTTTAAAAAAATTATTATGTAATATTAACAGGTATTAATTCATTAAGAAGCAGTAACTAATTTTTACAAATTTTTTGATAATTTTCAAAATATTGCTAGTCCTATAATACCAAGTATTTATTATAAACTAATTTTGGATTCAAGTGATTTTTGGATGTCATAATGTAGCTTGAACACTGTATTTTGATCAAATAAAGGAAATATACAAAAATATAAAATTAATAAATATAACAAATAACACTTTTGTCTCTTTTATAAACACTTCTTCAGCTACAACTAATTAAAACAAAAGAAAAATTTAAATGAATTTGAAATGAATAACGAAAACAAAAAGTATTTTGTATTTTATTTAAATTGTTCTGTTCAATTTTAATTAAATTTTTTCTGCTAAAATTGATTATTAACTGAAGAAATCTTAATGAAAGAGGCATGGACTTTTATTGTGTTTATTAGTTTTCTAATGTTTTTTTCACATTTTATTTAATTATAGATATTTAGTTTGCAACTTTTTGATGCAAGCCACTAGCAAAAATTAATAAGTAATATTCTAATCTAGCTGTTATTCATCACTATGCAAAACAGTAATTAAAAATATGATCTTTGAAATTTAATAAATAATCTCACTTTCAAAGGTCTTCAGATACTGTTACCTTGCCAAAAAAAAAAAAACTGAATAAAATGTAACATAATGATAAAACAATAAAATAAATGAAATGTTGTATATATCAATTCAACTGGAATGCATTGATAAGATGTACTGGCAGATAGCATAAAAAAATATTGATAGCCAGTATGTAGTACTAACAGTTAATCAGTAAAACAATTATTTGGTGTTCAGTCACCAAATATGCATACTGGCAGTAAACTTTTTAGAAAAAGATCACTAGTTACACTTAATAAGAGTATTTTTGAATTTTGATATTTTGGAAGGGGAAGAATCTCAGACTATGTACAGGTATACCTCGTCTTACGTCGGTAATTGGTTCCAGGAGAGGCGATGTAAGTCGAATTTACTTGTGTAGTTACGACGTAAATCGTAGTTTCAACTTACGTCGTAACTAAACGCTAATAATAGAGGAAATGCCAATAATGAGCACTTAAAGACCGCTAAATAAGATGACAACACAGAAACACAGATGTTTTCATGGTTCGTTCCCTAGGATTTATGACGATTATATTAACATTTATTGTAAATGTACATATTTTAATATGATTTTATGTGCTTTCAACGCTTTTCTAGTGATATTACGACTTCAATGTTTATGGCGGACGGATTTAAAGTCAAATAAACTGACTTAAACTTGATTTTTATTTTTCCATATACTTTTTTGACAAACGACGTATAATCGGGAACGACGTAACTCGAGGTATACCTGTATACTGATATTTGAAACCTATTATAGAGCATAAGTGTGGTTCAACAAAGAGATGATTAATTTTTATATTATTTGACTATTTAAACAAGTTTATGATATTTATAATATAAATATTTGTAAACTAATATATATTTATTTGAAAATAGCAGTTTTTTCACAAATGCTAGAAAGTCCAAGTAAATAACCTATTTAAACTGAAAGAAATTTTTTGACATGTCACTATTTTGTATTTTAATAATTTGATTGAAAAAATTATCAAATTCCAATAATATCAATTGCAGAGAATTTCATAAGAAATTAATAGGAAATATCATAAAAAGTACAGAAAAATTCATTTCAAGATACTTAAAAATGCAACACAATCAAATTTAGTAATTCTAAACAGATGCTAAAATACTTGTAAATAATAAGTTCTGGTTAATCTTTCTATAAAAACAATTATTTAGTTTCTGATAAATGATTTAAATGTCAGAAAATATATTGAGAAATAAATCAACTTTAAACTGAAGTGTTTCGTCAAACTTGCCAAAAACCCATTATAACCCTACTGTATTTTGAAAACAGAAAAACAGAGTTATTTTTGATATTTTCACTCTAGTGTTCATTGTAATGAAATAACTCAATGCAGAATATATTCATTCTTTAATTAGTTTAATAAACCTGATTATTTTATTTTTAAACTATTTCAAAAATATTCATGTAGCAATACAGTGTTTTATTGAAAGAAACAAATGTATTATGATTATTTGCTGACACATTGTAGACTATATATATAAAAGATGCATAGGTTTAGGTTGTTGACTTCTAATATAAACAATAGTAATTACTACAATAAATTAAGATTGGAAATTCTAAAATGAAACCATTAGTTTAAAAATAATATAAGAAATTGTTTTAGGAATCATATGGCATCTACTTTGAACTTTGTTATTTTAATATGATATATATTTATAATGTAATATTTATAATTATACATATACCTGATAAAAATTAATATTTAGGCAAACAAACAAAATTTATTTAATGAGAACAGTAATACCCTATTCACACTGTACATTTTAAGCAGGATTAAGATTTAAGCAGAATTAAGTTAAGTCGCATTGTCGAAAACAACATTAACTACTCGTTCACACTAGGTAATTAAAGCGAATTATTCGCTTAGCCCTCAAGTGGGTGTACTAAATATTACATTTTAAATAAAATCAAACTTTTGCTTATTTTTCATAAATCATCATAAATTAATTTATATTTAGTAATTTAAAATATAAATAACTTATTTAAAATGCATAAGACGTCAGTTAGGAATTATTAACATTTATTATCAGTGATGTCGTCGTTGGCAGCATGATTCTCTCAATGTTTATATCACTTTAGTGATAGAACTGTGATAAGAATGGATTTTTTGACAGAAATTTATATATATATATATATTTTCGTAAACAAGATATTTATATTATTATTTAAACTTCTTGTACCAAAGCAGCATATACATACTAACAGAGAAGAGTATCGTTTGTTCGAACATTTGTACCTGTACATCTGCTTCCACCATTATTTTTGAACTTGTGGCAGACCTCGTGGAAAGCTTGAAGCAACTTAACCTTCTTTGAGAAAGCGATTTAAGCTGAGCCGGTTGTTGGTAGTTAAACCGGTTTAACGTTAAGTCAGTTCTGTTCATATTTCATACCTTAAGCTGGCTTAGTCATTTAAGCTGGCTTAAAATGTACAGTGTGAATAGGGTATAACAGATACAAAGGTAAAAGTGTCTATTTGAAATTGCTTCCAGGTACAATGACATGGTAAAGATGCATTGAATATAATAGTAACTGATGACCTTTAGCAAACTAACACTATGGAGACTATCAAAAGCATTAACAATG
Organism: Centruroides vittatus; assembly: GCF_030686945.1. Lineage (NCBI taxonomy): Eukaryota > Metazoa > Arthropoda > Arachnida > Scorpiones > Buthidae > Centruroides > Centruroides vittatus. The sequence continues at coordinate 2,227,517 of NW_027122335.1, forward strand.
GCTGTTTGAGGTCATCAGTTAATTTTGGAGCTTCATGTTAGACCTTATCTTTAACACAGCCTCCAAAAAAAATCAAGAGGGCTCAAATCCTCAAGCCAGAGAGTATGGAGGCCAGTGCTTGTTGTCAAGATAGTGATTTGGATAACCATTTGTTATGAATGTCGAAAAGATTGTATCAAAAACAACTCATGTTTTGTGAGGGGACATTATATCCTGTTGGAATCAATAATTGTCACCATACCTAATTCCTGAATCTTTGGGAAAATAATCCTCTGCAAAGGCCTTATATTAAGTTGAAGTCACAGTTCCTACTTTTGGACAGTTCCTGAATGTTGTGGCCCACTGGCAGAGCAATTCTGTGATGTTTTTATTCACTTTATAATAATAATAATAATGAACACAGAACCAATAACCAGTGTATATTATTGGTTCTGTGAGCATTATTAATATGCCAGTTATTGGTTCTGTGTGCATTAAGTATTTCAGTATGGTATGTTGTAATTCATTTTATAAAAATAAGTTGTCACAAGAATAATCCAGTCTTTGACAAAATATTGCTGTTTGCACGCTATACCTAAAATAACACCAAACTCTTTCAATTATTTACCCCTTTTTAATCACTATCTCTCTGGCAGACTACCAGTGCCACAACACAACTTCTGCGCACACAATTCAATTTCTTTTCTGTCTAAACAATAATTGTCACCCAGTATAGTAATAAAATTGGTAAGGAAAAGTCATGCTTACTAGCTGGAAGTTAAAATTTTGTCCTTGTTTAATTTATTGAAAAAGAATTATATGTTCATAAAATAAGAGAATGTATACTAAAGAATCATTTCAGAAAAACAAATTTTAATTATTGGATATTTAAAAACTATTATACATAATCACACAATTGAAATCAAAATGGCCAAATAATTTTTCATTCTTGCATTTCATAACTGCAATTTATTTCTTAAAATACTACTTTTTGTCTTTCCCTTGCCATTTTAATTATTTTTACTACTTTTTTTAATAAGTATTTAGATTACACAAATGATTTTTCATAGCTATAAAATATAAAAATTATTAAAAATAACTGCTTGATAATTGTTTTAATAACAAAATTCATATAAATGTAAACAATTGAAAAATATATAATATATAAAAATACTAGGGGTGAATTCCCTGGGCTTTCTTAGAATGCACCACATGCTTAAGAGAAAGTTTTGACTGTCAAATTTTTTTATATGAGAACAAATATGCCAATAATAATTTATTCTAATGTGTAAACTCTTTTATCATTTGTGTTTCTTTTTATATTGGCAGCTAGCAGCTAGTCGTTTTAAGTCAGAAGTGCTTGCAGAAACTTGATCACTTGCTTGTGTGAAAGTTTTCCACAGTAAACAAGTGCATGCACATGATGTCATTTGAAGCATTTAACACGGTCAGACTGTATCGAAAGCTTGCGATACTCAGTCAGCATATGTGTATTGTGTACAGGGGCAGATCTACATAGGGACTAATAGGGCTTAAGCCCTGGGCCCCAGTGTTAAGAGCCAACAAAAATTGAATTATCATCATAAATTTTTAATACTTTTTCATAATAATATATTTCACATATTTCATATGTAGATATAATGGGCTTTAAAATAGTCCATACTTTTTTATTCACACCAAATAACATTTATGCCTATTGTTTAATGCTAGAGATAGGCCTATTATTCTTATTATAACTTTCAGCATGCCTAAAAATTTTGGTCAGGATTTATCCCTGAAAAATACCATATATAAAAAAAGCAAATTAAATCTGTAAACTAATCTTATTCATCCTAAAAACTATGTAATAATAGACCAAATATCTCCCAGAAATCCAGAATTACCAGAAAACTGACTAGTATTGAATTTGGCAGGTTGTAGTACAGCCACAGTTTGCCATCTGGCCACTTTGTTTTGTTTTCTGACATATACATTGCACAATGCCAGTTTCAGTATGACTGTTATGGACTTTTTGGCATATGGTATATTAAAAACAGTTTTGTTCTTTACTTTCCATTGTTTATTTTATATTTTAAGTATATATATATAGGTTGTGTCCAGAAAATCCAGACTTCTCTAATCCTAAACTTGCCATATATTTGGGCCAATACTGCATTCATTATTTTATTATAATTAAAAATATATATATTAGCCTGTGTTTAAAATAGATTAATTAATAAACAATAACATAAACTGCAACTTTTTTCGACAAATATAAATTTATAATCTTCATTTGTAAAAAAATAAAATACACTTCATTTTTACTTGAACAAAATTCTTGGCTTGAAATTGTTTTTAATTCTAAAAATTATTTTCAAATTGTTAAAATATTACAAATTAAAAAAGTCATGAAAATAAGCAATTCACTATTTATAACTGATAATTAAAAATTGTGAATCTTATTAACTTAAATACATAGAATGGATGTCACATCAACCAGTGTACTGAATTAAGAGAAAAATTCAAATAAAAAGGCATTAATTTGTTTGAAAATCTATTTGATTCCATTCCTGCCCAAAGACAACGTTTATATATATGTCGAAAGCACTTGCAGAAAATAAAACATTTCTTAAAAAATGTTCTTTAATGCCTTTTTATGTGAATTTTTCTCTTAAATCAATTGTGAATCACTGTAAAATTGTTAGAATAGTACAAAAACCTTTTTTTATATAGTTTCAGTATTTATAAATTCATTTTCAATGTTGTCTGACAAATTCATTCTTCTTCATTAAGAATATTTATTGAATGATATGCTGTGATATGTTGAGTAGGCAGCAAAATTAAATACAAGCAATTAATTATTGTAACATCTTTTACAATGGTTGGCTACAATTATTAATCATATTTTAATTTTAATATATGTTTTCCATATCTGGTCTCAATTTTCATCTACCTAATTCCATTCTCAAGATTAATAAAGGACAGACACAGATGGATGACAGTGGGAATGTATAGGTCAACAATTTGAAAACTGCAGCCCAATAAACTAACATTTTAAAATGTTAATGAAATTACATTTTCAGATTTTGTTCTAAAAATTACTCTATCAAACTTTTCTCCCAATTTTATTTCAATTAAAAACTAAACTAAACATTCTTCTGCCTAATTTAAATATTTAGTATGGTAAAACGACTTTTGAATCGGTAAATAATATCAATTAAACTATTTTCTGTTAGATAACTGATACAAAACCAATAACGGTTGCATATTCAGATTAAAAATCTGAAATAAACTGCTGTGGTCACATACAATTCACCAACCGTAAGTAATATAGAGATATTTGTTTTCAATAGCATATTCTAATCTCAAATAAACGAATCTATCAAAATTAAAACAGTTGATACATTCATTTAGTTTAAAGAAATGTTTAAAAATGACAAAAAAAAGTTTTTTTTTTATTACAAAAGATTAAATACCTCTTTTATTTAAGGAAACGATTTTCTTCCTTGTGGGCCAAAATGATTCGAAAAAGTTTTCTAAACTTCTTTTTATTAATATTCTATAAATTCATTTCATAGTTAATACAACAAGTGAAAAAAATTGGTAAATAATATGAGATAATTCACATTTTAATTTACAAATTTTTTTCTCTTTTTTTTTAATCTATCACCTTCAACAAATCATTGTAATAAGCAATCATTTTATAAATTTCTATACTCAAAAAAACAATACACCATAAAATATTTCAATACAAACCTTGAAGACTATTATAAAAAACACAGTATATACAGTATTATATACCGTAGCCATATATTAACAAATGAATTAACAGTGCACTCCTTAAACACAGTAATAATTAAGAAAGCAATGTAATATATTATATAATAATAATAGTTTACTTTAATTAAAGAAATTAAATAAGTAAAATATGATTTCCTCGATTACTTTAAAACCCTTGAAAGCATTAGTATATATGCTAGATACTTCGCCCAATTTAGAAATAAGACGTTTTAACACGATATAAGCAATTAAAATGGTAAAATGTCTGCATTATTATTATTAAATGAAGGAAATTTTTAATACAAAATTTGAAATTGCGACACTTATCAAGGACGAATTAACTTTGTTATAAATTCTCTAATTATTCTACAACATAACGATAAAATATTATAAAGATCCGATGTAATAATATAACGTGCGCGAGGCATTTTATTTTTATTTGGAAAAGTCGTTTTATTTTCGAGAATAAACAAACTTTTTACCGTGAGACGAAATCTGCTTTCCTAACTCGTCCGCCATCTTGAACGTACGAGTGCATAATCTTGTCACCGGAGCAAGAATAGAATCGGAGAAATTTATTTTCGTATTCGGTATTCTGGCTGTGTTCTATTTACAAACTCTAAGCGTGGAGTCTTTTAATTCGGTAAAATATAAGACGGTTTATACTATTAATATAAATATGTTCGAACATAAAGTTTATGAAAACGATCAAATACTTTTTTTCATCATTAGATGGCGGTAGGATCATTTATCTTTCGAAATGGAATTTTATTCGGGAGGGTTTTTCACTTTTGTATCGAGAAAGTTTCCTCGAAACAAGTTGTGGTGGAATTAATTGAAATTAAATCGACAGATAAAAATATGTAAATGATGTAGAATACCTTAATAAAGTGATAAATTAAAAATCTAAAATTTATCCTCAACATTTTTTTTTAAATTTATAATAAATAAAAATTCAAATATAGTTAAAAAGTCAGGTGAAGGCCACAGACCCCTTCTTGGAATGTATTTAAATGTATAAAATAAAATTACAAGGAAACTAGTTATATAGTTAAATACATTTATTAAAATTTAAAAAAAAACTCATGCGATATATGTAGTAATATATTTGTTTCTTTTTTAATCTAATAATTAACAATTTCACACAAAATTAAAATAATAAGTTTTAAATCTTCATTTTTATCTCTCCAAGCCCATGGATCTCTGAAAATTTCCTACGGATCCCCAAGAGATCCGTGGATCGTTGGGCTAAATTATTAAATAACCTTATATTCAAGAGATGATAGTTTTCAGATTTTAAAACTTAATGAAGAAACAATTGGTCGTTTAAATATATATTTTATTTATTAAAACTGATATCTATATAGCATAATATATATATATATATATATATATATATATATATATATATATCAAACAATTATGATCTGGAATATTTATTCCAGTTGTTCTTGCATACTTTGGATTAAATCACAGTTTATTTGTATGAAAATACTTTATAAATTATGCCTGATCGCTACGACATTTTAAACAATACAGGACATCCGATATACCATATTCTATATGAAATGTCAGCTTTTGAATAAGGGTGACTGTTCTTGTCACGTTTTCACAAAATTTATTACGTCATGGGACATCAATAAAATATCGTAGTTATTCCTGAGTATATAAATGTTATTTCATTTTTAATTGGTTGGAAATAATGATTGTAAAACTTGGCTTATTAAAAAAAGAAAAAAAAAACTATAAATCGATTGATTTATTACTCTTTGGCTCTAAATGGTTGTTTAATGGTTTAAAATATATAGGCCTAGGTCTATTATATTCTTTATAAAGAAAATTGCAAAAGATGAATTTCAGTTTTATTCAGGTTAAATCATTTAGCTTGTTTTTATCAGTAACCTATTTGCCAAATTACTATTGTGTTGCTTTTAAAAAGTAAACCTGTTTAGCAATCACGATTTTTGGTTTATCTTATTAAAATGATTTCTTCTCGTGTAACCCATATAAAAATATGAATTACAATTGTTGAAGTGTATATAATCTTCATACGATAAGACAATATAATTATGTATTTCAGGTCCGATGTAAAAAAAAAATGATAGGATCTTCTGTAATCTGTTCCTGATTAGATTTAAGATAATAGTGCCCAAAACATTAAAAATTAAATGTTATGATATTGTGTGATATTTTTTTATACTTTAAAAGTTTCAAAAATAAATAAATAAAATCGTATTTTATTATATTTTCATAATAAAAATGTAAATATTTTATAGCGCATATTATATATAATTGATATATATATGTTTTTATCCTATTCTAGCCATTTTACATTTTGTATTATGCGTCGACAAGGAAAATCTAGATTAATTCCTTAAATTTTAATAAGTTACGAAGCATTTAACACGATATGGTAATATTTAATGCGTTAAAGACAATTTAATATCAATTAAAGTTTCATAAAATTATTTATTTTCGAGTAGAGGAACATAAATGATGGATATGATTATTATTTAAATGATGCTATATGAAATGAGAAACAAATAGTAGTTTCCAAATATATTTCTTGAAGTTATTCTTTTAATTAAATAATAATAATAAAGAAAATAAATTGGAATTTTATACATAATATAATAACTTAAATCTCCTAAAAACTGAATATTTTATCTGATACCTTCAAAAAAAATTCAATAATCCGTAACTGTAGATTAATGTCAGTTTTGAATCTAATCTGACCGTGAACGTAAGTATCATTCGGCATGGTCGAACAACCGTTTAGTTTTTAAAACAATAAAAAGTTGGCCAAAAAAAAAAAAAATATATATATATATATATATATTCTTCTCTCCGATAACCCAAGCGATTCCTGAATATCAAGAATCTACATTCTTTTCTAAACAATTTAAAAAACATTGCTACACCATACTAAAATGTCAATTCATCTTTACGACTGCATTCATTATCGTTCTTCGAATATTGACCTTCGACTGTTATGGTTGAATTTCACCCCCCGTCAGTGTTTACCCATAGTGAATTGTCTTTGACTGACTGACGACGATAAATGCGGGCAAACGTATTTTGATATGTAGAATATTGTTTGTTATTGATAACAAAAAATATGAATTTAATTTATTAAAATATTAGGATAAAAATGCTTTAAAATGAAGGAAGAAATTTATGTCTATTCCATTCCTCATTATTCTTAAATATATTATATCCATAACGGTTAATCAAATAAATTATGATATATACATATACATAATACATAGAAATAAAAAAGGAAATTTATATGATTAAAAACGTGTCAATAATATTAAAATCGTTTAAAAACAGTCTTTAAAAAAGTATAAGAAGAAATAGTGAAAATATGACATTTATTTCTTTATTAAATTATTTCTGACATCTTTAAACAATTTCTGTAGTAACGCAAATATTATTTAAAAATAATTGAAAAACGAGATTTATTCTTCTTCTTTTCTTTAAACAGATTGATTCTGTATAATGTTTAACTTATCAATAGAAAAGCGTCGATTAACTATATTTAGTCTGTATGATATTTCTTCGTCTACATAAACAATTTTTTTTCTTTTTTTTAATTTTGACTTTTAAGATGTGAGGTTTCAGTCCCGCTTAGCGCATTAATTGGATAACGTATTAATATCCAGCTGAATGATTTTTTTAAAAAAGAATGAAAGACGTTATTAAAACGTTTATAATATTTTTGTGGTTAGATTGCATTATTATTAATGTATTAAATTTGTGAGTTTGAGATCATGCAATTTCTTTAGTATTTCATCCAAATTATACTTTTAGGTCTCTCATAAGAGGATTAATGGATCGTTTCAATCGGGCATCTTATTTATGGAAGCATAAAAAGACTTACAAATTTTTCATTCCGTAGCATTTCTTGGGTATTAAGAAATAAAATTATCAAATTTTATTATTTAGAAAGTATAATTAATCTATATTTTTATTATCATATTTTAAAAATACTAATTTTTTTTTTTATTCCATAAAAGCATTTTTCAATTACATCGATCATGAGAAAACCAAAAAGCTTTCTAACGAATGTTTCGAAATTTACGAACTGAAGCTTTCGTGTAAACGTCACACAACAACAAAACATAAACACTATATAATTTCATTTATTAAATATCTTAATTCCAAAATGGATTAAATTAATCAAATTTAGACTTAAAGTAGTTTAGTTTTATTTGATTTAAATATTACTTCAAAATATATCTAAATGTTAACCTTTGTGGAAATTTCAACATAAATTAAGAATAATATTATATATACAATCAAGTCTGAATAATGGCTATTCACTGATGTGAATATTAAAAAAATAATAATAATAAAAAAATGGTTACTACTGTTTAGAGGTGGTTCCACTGCTTATAAAATGTATGATTTTAATTTTTACTTAAAATTTTATTGTTTTAACATCACTATTATTGTTTCTCTGTTCTGTTTTCCAGAGATAATATGATATTTGATGTAAAATTATCGTTATGTAATCGTAAATAAAGAAATATTCTCTAATATCGATTGCAAGTTTCTATTTCTTTTATCTTGATACGTTTTGTCCTAGATTTTTTCTATTTATCAACCTAAATTTTATGTTATAAAATGTAGTTAGTACATAAAAATAAAGGAAGTAAATTGTGCAACTTAAACTAGACAGGTTAAATTGAGTAAAATAATAAAATTTTATAAGAAATATTTAATGAAAAATAAGAGAATGATATTATTATATTATAAAATTTCAATTTTAATAGTTAAGCTTAAAAAAATATAATAAATATAATAAAATATTTACATTTAAAAAAATAAAAACTAAATTTTAAATCTAATTACCCTTTAAATATTTTATTTTATATAAATTACTTTAATTATATAGTAAAAGCTTGTAAATATGTTTATTATTTTTTTATTCTAAGAAAAAAAATTCTAACAAGTAATTAAGTTATGTCATAAATCATTTTTATGGATCATTTGATTGAGGAAAAAAATATATGAATGTAGAAGCATACTTAACTAGGAAAGTGTTGTCTACAACAATAAAATTTTTTCTTAAAATATTTAATATATAAGATCAATTCTAATAAAATGCTTCGTTGGTCATGCTGATTTTGCACATAATTATTAACTGTTAAAATACTTACTCTTATTGTATTTGGCTTCGAATTTTTGATTAAATTTTAATATTAATTAAGAAAATAATTGAAACTTTTCCTTAAACAGAATAATGAAACTTCCTTTATATTTGTCTATAAATAATGATAATGTGGTATTGTGACTAGAAAAACCTTTGGCAATCTTTACTATTAATAATATTTATCTAATGCATTTGTATTGTTTCTGAATCATTATCTGTATAACGTGCTTAAACAATACAAATATCTAATCTAAAAAAAAAAATAAATAAAAATGCACAAAATTTCCGATCAATATCCGAAATAATTCAACAGTCATTTATGAAATTATTGTATGTGGTGCCATCTGTTGTTTTTAATATTAATTAAATTAAAAAATAACTTGAATAATTCATATGTGAATATTAAAAAACTGGTTGTTATCAGTATTTTATAATATATTTCGTAATATTTCAAACAAATTTAAGAAAAAGCAGTTTATAACACGTAAAACTTGGCAATTGTCGTAACGTAATTTGAAATATATTGTTTAAGCTTTTGCACTATTAGATTAATTAATTAGATAAAATGCTAGTTTTACATAAATCAAATTAATGAAAAAATAACAATATTTAGATTTGCTTTAAGCATCTATCTGTTATTATAGTTGAAATTCAATCACAATTATTATTAAAGTTAAAAATTGAATTTAATTAATTTAAAGAATGAAATATATGCGTATAAGAGTGAAAATTTCAGAAAAAAATTCTCAATTTTCATAAATGGATAGTTAAAGGGCATTCCCCCTTCATAATATCGAGCGCCGATCATTCAGATTGTGCTGGCGTCAACCAATTATTGTCTGTTAATAGGCTGACGCAACATTCCCACATTGACAAAAGTCGTGGGAAAGCGTCGATTCGGCTTACAAACACAAAACAAAGCTTTCTTGGAAATTTATTCCTGTTCGGGATTGGTTGTTTCAATCGCCAGTTATTATCCAATTAAGTTTTATTCATAAATGTCACCGGGGTAATAGTTAGTTAAATTGTTCACGTAACAAACTGGATCCTTCATTAACTTGAAGCATCGGCTATGCGGTGACTGTAAACATTAATTCGTAACTTTCTATTATTTATTATTATATTTATGGGTCTATTTTTACTTTGAATTAAAAAAAAAAAATGTAGAAACGCGATAATAAACTTTTGGAAAAATTGACTCTACCTTTGAAATTTTATATTTGAACGAAGAAATCACATTGCAATTTTCTAAAAAGTATTAATTAAAATATATATCAAAATATGTATTATTTTTAGTGATTATTTGTGGATATATTTTAAAATATTTTTATTGAAGTATTTAAAAATATAAATCTTTAAAATTCGCTAAATGTTTTGTAAACGAAATATAAATTAACTTTAAATTTCACTTTTCGTTGTTGAAACTTTAAAATTAAATCTAATTTTAAAATAAAATTCATTAATCAATAGATTTTCAAGAAATTTATGCAAAAATGTTTGAAAAATTTTAAGTGAATTTCAATATTTTTTTTCATTATTTCAATAACGAATGCTTTATAAATTAAACGTGATATACATTTCCTATATATTATCTCCAAATTCTTTTAAAGTAATTTTTAAAAAAATTAATTGAAACAATGATGTTCAAACTATTATTTAAAATTAATAAATTAAATAGTACATATATAAATGTACTATTAAATCTTTGCTATTATCAAAACATATATATGTTAATAATATAATAATAATTCTTAATAATAATAATAATAATAATAATAAGGATTCATGATTGCCATACAGGATCAGGTCATAAATACTAAAAACTACAGAAAACACATACTCAAAGATGCAACACTCACAAATGACACATGCAGAAAATGTCACATTATGCCAGAAACTATACAACACATCACCTCTGGTTGCAAGCTCTTGGCACAGACAGATTATTTACACAGACATAATCAAGTAGCAAATATAATACACCAAGAGCTTGCAAAGAAACACAAATTAGTAGACATCCACAAACCATACTATAAATACATTCCACAGACAGTATTGGAAAACAACACGCACAAAATGTACTACGACAGAGCCATAATCACAGATAAAACAATTTACCACAACAGACCAGACATCACACTCATTGACAAACACAATAAAATCACATACATTATAGACATATCCATTCCAAACACTCACAATATACAAAACGCATGCACTGAAAAAATTAGCAAGTACACAGAACTCGCCCAGGAAATAAGGCATCTGTGGAGGATGGATAAGGTGCTTATTGTACCTGTTGTTCTCTCCTCTACAGGTGTCATACCACACACACTACACAAAAGCCTGGGCACATTACAATTGAATAGAAACACATACATCACACTACAGAAGGCCACTATATTGAATACATGTCATATTGTGAGAAAATTCCTGAATACAGACACACACACTGATACACTTCTTTAATTTCTGTTTTGGTTACTATGCCTTGACTTTGGTCCGGCATAGTACACAGCCACCGGTGTTAACCGAGTATATCTCACTTAACCCAACAAAATAATAATAATAGAAAAAAACGAAAGTAGACAAGAATAAACTGATATCATTAGGATAAAATTTATCTTTTATCATATCATTTGATATTTTCGAACGATCTCTGAACTAGAAATTTATTTTCTATCTTATCTATGGTTACATAAGTAATTTTATTTTATTTAAATATGAATAATAACGATTCCACTAAAGTAATTATTGTACTTAATTCATTGCTTCAACTTTATTTAATATAATTGAATATCTAGATTTTGTATCACTTGTATTACTGAATATTGCATGCATTTAACTTATTCCCTCCTTGAAACGAGTTTTATATTTTTTTTTAAAAAATTCATTGTTCTTTAATTTAATTATAAATAATGAATTACAGCTCAAAATTAATATGTTATATTTTTAATTGAATGACGTTTCTGAAGGAATGGAATGGATTTGACTAAACAGAATAAGGCATTTATTAATTACGCGATCGTCTTAATATTGCTTATTGGGTCAATCAATATGTTTGAGAAAGAAAGAAGAAGCATTACACGAATAATCCATGAAAAAATCACAAGTATCATGTTTTGTTCATCTTTCAAAACAGTTCCCTAGCCAATATTTCTGAGGTTTTTTCCCTGTATTTCAGCCTGCTGTCCTCATTATTCCGTATTGTGGTTAATCCTCGATTCATTAATTGCCGGCTCTTCGTCTAAAACATATTCTAATATGGATTCATATTAGAGCATCCTTAATCCACAATTAATTCCCTATAGATATTTATATGTGAAACATGAAATCCTATCTTCTGTTTCGATTTGTTATTAGCATTATGTGTTAAGTTCGAAAAATTCTTATTTTTCCATGTTTATTGTGAGAGGATTTATTATTGATTCAAGTCTAATTGCTCGATACGACTACAAATAAATAGTTGCAAACTCATAAGTAGATAAACTTCAATATTTCTTATAATCATAACTCTAACTTAATAAAGAGTAGAATGATTTTTAACACAAAATTTAAGTAATTCTCATTAATCATATATTTAATTAATCTATTAAATTTCATATTTTATACATTTACCATTTTCCATATTTATATTATTAGTACCTTTCTAGATATTTTTATCACCAAATTTATCTAATAATAATTTAAAATATTTTCAATTATAAAATAATTATTTAAAATTTAAAATTAATGAGATTATTTTGTCAAATGACTCGACATTAATGTTAACTTTATTTATCCTGTAATTATGATGACAAATTTCATATCTCGTTTCTGATAAATTTTCCATAATAGATATATTACGTTCATTATTCTGATAACCGAGAACACAAATTATATGTTGTAATTTAAAATGGTCTTATTATATTTATTTTATTAAATACGTCATTATTTAATTAATAAAATTATATCTTAATTTTGTTAATAATATATATCTGTTTATTATTTTATAATTTTGGGTTCGATTTAATTAGAAGTAAAATTAATATCATGCATTAATATCTTACTTTCGTTATTATATACCTTTCTAAATAGTGGTTATAATTTTTATTTTGTAACTTAATTTATTTATAATTTATGAAAATAGTTCTCGGTTTTATCTTATGACTTAAAAATATAAATATTAAAGTAAATTTTGGCTATTTATCTTGAATGGATTTTGGTATTTTTATTTTTGTTATTGATCAATAATTCACTGAAAATATTCATTAAATATTCTGTAGTTTTTCTTCTGTGGTTTTTTTTTGGTATTTTCTATATAGGCGTCTAAAAGATAAAAAACTCAAAAAAATACTAATAATGAAGCAGTAATTCATTTATTTCACAGTAACAGTGAGACAAATTCATTAGAAATTGTAAGAATGTCTGGGAGTCTGGTCTAAGATAAAGAGATTTCATCACTTTACAGGGAACGAAGATTAAGTGTATTCAGTAATTTAATATATTTTTATAAATATTACTTTAATATACTTATCATATTTATTTTTGTAACGCCTTCTTGTCGCGTTAATAAGACTGAATTACCTATTCTGCAAGCATACGAAAAATATTAAGAAAATTAAACCTCTTTCCTCTCTGAAAATGCTTCAAGTTCTATTATTTGATGAGAGATTTTTTTTTTTAAACTAATATTTTAGAAATTAAAATTCATCATTTAAAATTCGATTCAAAATAAAAAATCATTACATCTAGATGAAATGTTGAAAAATAAATATTCAAACAATATGCAAAATAATCAGATTTGAATAATTATATTAAATAAAACGAATTAAACGTTAATAAATTATTTTATAAACTTACTTAGCATCAAACTGTTTTGGTAGTGGTATTTGTAATCATTATTGTTATTAGATCTAATTTAATGTAAATTCTTGTTTAACAGTAATCATAATTTAAACTGTTGCAATTAATTTAGAAAATTATATAGATCATTTTAATTTTATCTAACCTAATTAATATGATTATAAAAATTTAACATTAAAACTTGATAATTCTGTTTAATTTTAGCTTTTTTATACAATTAATATAAATTATTATATTAGAAAAAATTATTTAACTTTATTCGAATAATGCGAATATATCTTCTTTTTTTTCGAAAGAATAAATAAATTAGAAAATGCAAATATTTTAATATTAATAATAAACTCTCAAAAATAGAAATTATAAAAGCTGTTTTCAAAATTAAAAGCATTATTTTCAACAAGAACAGGTCTAACTTTGCTATATGTTATCCCGATTAAAGTAGATAATATCGAATTTCAGATGTTAAAAAATTGCTTTTTTTTTTATCTGAAAGGGCGTCAAAATAAACTAAGAATAAATTATTATATAATATATATTATAGAATAGAATATTATAAGAATACTACAGCTAATTTTAAATCATTTGAGAAAATTCACTTACCTTTTAGAAATTCTCTATTTTATAGTAATAAAATATTATTTTTATTCACGCTAAATTTCGCATCGTACAGTACTATGCTATAACATAATTAACATAAAGCGTAGTCTGTATTTTATATCACTAACGTTAATATTAAAACACAACTCCTATTTGAGAGATAAATTAACGGGTGATAATTCGTCAACAAAATAATATATCCCGATTATAAAATTAGATTAGATTAGCCTATCTTTGCGGCAAAGTATATTAAATATTATATTATATTTAGCATATTTTTAAAATAGATTTAAAATATAGATTTAACTAAAGTGTAATTAATCTTATATTTAGTAGTAGACCCATAAAAAATTCTAAGTATTCTGATGTGAAATAAGTTTTTTTAAACTGTTAGAATATTTTTACAGTAGAGCATCGATTATCCGACTTAATTAGGGACTGGGGTTGGTCGGATAACTGAAAAGTCGGATAACCGAAGAGTATGAAAAAATACATTATTAGTATAGTGTATTAGGCCTGGTTTAAATACTAGCCTCCCTTTCATGGTCGAGCCAGTGCTGCCAGCTAAAACATGCAAAAATTTAACAAAAATAATATTAAAGTAGCCAAGACATAACCAAATATTGTAGCACCACATCACTAGCGGACATTTGAATTTGCCGACTAGAACGCGGTCGGTTAACCGATAAGTCGGTTAATCGATACTCTGCTGTATTTATTTTTTTTTATTACATTACATCCAAATCCAATTATATTAAACTGAAAAATTGTTTATTTGATTTAATATCAGCAAAAAATAAAATAAAATAAAATAAAAGAGATGTCGAATTTTTAATAAATTAGAATTTAAAAAGTGTACTAAATATTTATTTAAATTCGATAGATTTTGTTTGCTTACATATTTCAATTTTTGAAGCTTTTACTAAGGAAAAAATTATGTATAAATAGACTTATATAAGCGTATAATTAACATTTAAACATATTATAGCTTATACATTTTATATTAAGTTTATTAATAATAATTTTATTGGAAAACTTTAATTTATTTAACATTATAAGATATTCTTAATTTGCGTTTTCTCTTTAAAAAAATATACCTGATATGTTCCACACTACAATGGTCGATTAAGATTTATAAAATCATTTATTTATTTAATGATAGAATTTGATTCTATTTTAACGATAACGTGTATTTCTAGTCAGGGCCGTTCAGAACTTGTATGAGGCCCGGGGTTATTTTAGTATTATATAAGAATAATTTGAGTGTAGGTATATGTGTCGGGATTCATTTAATGTAAAAGAAAAAAAAAACCTGTCTGGGTGGTTGTAGATGTGTGAAAATCGCAGTTATTTTGACAGTAATATTGCGAGAATGATGATATGTTGATAAAATGTAAAAAAAATTTTTTTGGTAAAAATCCAATAAAATAATGTCAGGAAAACCGAATTTATAACTTCCATCTGTGTGTGTTTAGAAATACGTTTAGAGATATTAAATTTTTATTATTGGGCTACAATTTGAAAAAGTTGTAGACCTATAAATTCCCACCGCTGTACGTCTGTTCGTCTGTCTTTCCTTAATCTCGAGAATGGAGTTAGATAAATGAAATTCAAGACCAGACATGGAAAGTTTAGGGGCTGGAAGCCCTATATATACGAACTTCTAATGTAAACCGAAAGTCACGTTATTTCAGTTCAAAATTTTTCTCCTGAAAGCAGTTAATTGATAACTGGCACGAGTCCATTGCTAACAGAGAAATATGATATACAGGGGCAAGGCACTTAATTTGAAGTGGAGAGTGTATATTTTAAATTAAATAAATTAAAAATATGACTAAAAGTTGAAGGCCGCAGTCCAGCATGTGATGATGTCACAATAAATAATTGCTCGTTATAATATATATATTCTCTCTCTGATTACTTGTATGAAGTAGCTACGAATTTCATTTAATATTGAAATTTGTGACACTAATTACATTCATCGTTCTCTTTTGATTTATTTTAAACTATTCTACCTCGTTATTTACATCGTCTAAATCTTTGATGACAGATAAACAAGTAAAAATATTTTAATAGCTTAATTCCTATCTCAATCAGATCTTGTGTTTTTCATAAAATCATTAACTATTGCTTTTATTACTGATAAACATAATTCATAATCCTTTAAAGTATTTTTAATTGTAAGTTCTCGCTTAGTTATATTCCCAAATGTTTACATTGGTCTCAAATCTTTAAGATAAGATACTACATTTTGTTTTAAGTAAAATATATGCTGCCTTAATCTTTTCAGTTGTTCCTATTCTTCTAAAGCAACGTCTGCTACTAAAATTCATTCATTTGATATTATTAAAAAATTTCTTTGATGGCGAAAATAATTTCTTTCGTTATCAAGTTTACGCTTTATTCTCTTATAAGAAAACACTGGTGGTCACGATTTTGTTATATCGAGATTAAAAATATATATATCAAAGGTTTTGAGCTGAATTTTCCCACGATTTTATTCATTAAATTTAACTAATTACTAAAATTTTAGCTTGAAATATATAAAAGTATTTTAGAAACTACAAGTTTCCTAATAATGTAGTGGCTAAAATTTTTTGTTAAACTTAAAATTTTGTACATAAAGCCATATTTTATGAAGAATAAAATACTATAATTTCAACGTAAACTAATTTATAGGCATTTACGTTGTCTGGCTTAATGACAAAATGCTTTCGGATTTCGTTTGTAAGTTATTCACACAAGGTTTAAGTGTGAGAAAATTTCCATTACACTTAAATTAATCATTAAATGTTTATAACGTATTAAAGAGTAATTCTTAAAAGAAAGGTATATCAGTAATGAAAGATAAAGAAGTCGAATAAAACGCCATATTAGAAAAATCTAAAATATATGCCAACAATCAGTATGACAAGCTTGATGACCTAAGGAACTCTATTAAACAATGTGAAGACACATTTCCAGTAAAAATCATTGTTGATCTTTACAAATCAATTGCAAAACGATTAGTTTCTGTTATAGAAAATAAAGGCGATGTTACAAATGATTAATAAGTTAAAACAAATAGAATTGTTCACATACTTTATTATACTTTGATCAATAAACAAAGTGGGAAAAAATTAGCTTAAAATCTTTAATAGATTTTAAGCTATTTATTCCTCATTGACAATTTCACAACCCTGAAATTTTCTTCTCCCTGAAGGAGGACTTTCAGTATTTTTCTTTGGATTTGTTTGGAATGGAAAATTATTATTTACCTTATGTGAACATTAAGAAAGAAAAATTTCAATGTCAAGTTTCATTTATTGTAGATCTGCATACTTCGTTTCACAAAAAAAATAGACAACAGTATTCTGAATTTTAACAGCGAATCTTATTAAATCAAACTACAACTATAACTAAATTGATATTTGTTATTTCGATTATATCACATAATAATTTAAGATATACCTATTTAGAATTTATTTGACAAAAGATAAATGAAGGGTTTGTACTATTTAAAATAAAATATTTTATATTTGTTTTTTGTTAATAATACATATAATTAAAATAACCATAAAATAACATAAGGAGGATAATTAATTTAAAAATAATTTCAACGAATCTTTCTATTTTTTGTAGTTTAACGGAAAAATAAAATAAACAATTTAAACTTAAGAGAATTATAAAAATTTAAATACTGTATAACTATTTTATAATATGGTTTAAACGTTCTTTATGTAATGTGTTTTCAACTTCAAAAAACTAAAACTCATAACTTCTCCTTACACTATAATGAATTATAATTTAAACAATTAAATAGCAATAAATATAGTAATTAAAAAATTGAAAGATCACTTTTAACAAATTTTTATGTTAATTTACGTAATTAATGTAAATAATTTAATAAAATTCATTTATGTTTTATGTAGTCTTTTACTTAAGACTTATCTCGAATCGTCACAAAACATTTTATTTTCATACTTTAGTGAATTTGAAAAATATTTAGAAAATAGAAGATAATTCGGATTGAAATCAAGATTCGCTTTCTATTGACAAAAGTCTTAACTAATACTAATTGTTCTCTTTTCAGCACAATTTAATATACTAAATTGGTTTCAAGCGGTAATGGTCATGAGTCACGCATGGAACACTTGGACCCAGTTAATTGATACACGAAAACAGCATTGGTTGAATCCAAACCTTCTCACACTTGATGTTAACTTAACTTATTTTTCCACCACCTGTGGCGCCACCGTCTCTCTCTCACAACCCTTGATTGAATGACATCATCTCAAAGATATATCGCTGCACGTGCTTGGAATGACTTTCGGCCAATTAAAATGAACAAACTAATTTTAGGTCGTTTCATCTATTTAAACCCGCAAGAAATCTTTCTCTGTTTTTTGAAGAATTCATTTTATAACTCAAATATTATTTAAATCATCTAATATGTGCATGACTTATTTGATTGCATTATTATTATAATAAAATGAAAAATTAATTATTATGAACTGTTTATACTGTAGACTAATATATATAAACCAATATATACCCCATCATACTCCTCTCGTCGGCCTGCATGGCATGCACTCACTTTTGTTCTGTATGCCTATCTGTATAGCCTAATTCTTCTAAAGAAATTGGGTTGGAGGCCTCAAAAATGCTTAAAACGGCCTTTAATTAACATTGTATCTAAAGATAAAATGTATATAGTATCTTTAGGGATAAAATTATATTAGAAAAATAATTTCACGTTTATTGTCGTTATTGTGGGCATTATAATTTATTATTGTATAGGTTATCTGTAATAAAGTCGAGTGTTTTGCTTAGTAAATTTATTATAGACAAATTTTAGGGTAATATAAATTTTTATGATATAAGAATTAGATCAATCAAATCGAAATCATTTAATACAGTTCATTTTCATGTACTGTACAA
Organism: Centruroides vittatus; assembly: GCF_030686945.1. Lineage (NCBI taxonomy): Eukaryota > Metazoa > Arthropoda > Arachnida > Scorpiones > Buthidae > Centruroides > Centruroides vittatus. The sequence continues at coordinate 2,246,775 of NW_027122335.1, forward strand.
TGTCCTTCGGCTTATATTATTTAGTAATAATAAATCATTAAAGTAATATTATTTATATTACGTGTTATAATGATATAATAAAATAGTAGTGTGTATATTTATACTCGAGAAAAGCATGTTAATATTTCGATTAATATAAGCCTATACATTTTGAGATAGTAGAAACTTTGAATTAATGCCTACATATTTATGAATCTTATATTTGTAATTAAAAATGACTTCATACTCTTGTAATATTTATTATTTTAGAATATAAATTGAGCTATTATTTACGTATTAGACTATTGAATTCTCATAGCATTTTTGAAGGATTTATTTACTTTTCGTAATAGGCTTACATACTTTGAAGAAAGTTGTGCTGGATACATTATTAGAATTTAATAGAATTATTTTACATTATTAGAACATTAAACGGATTACAAATTAAATGTTGAGAATATTTAATTTAGGCCCACATTTTTTAATGTCCCTGTCTATGTTATTTTAAAGAACCGTATAGAAAACGTCGAAAACGTTTTGAGTCTAGCGATTTGCGGATGAAAATATAAATTATAAATAAAATAAACGTATGATAAATTATTTTAATGTTTCTTATAGAATATTTGAAAATATTAGTTTAATTATTTTGCTTGATTTTAAAAATAAGAATTTAAAATCCAGTCTATTAGCCTCTTCTCTTAAGACATTAAAAATAAAAACAAATTAAAATTAAAATTGTTAGATAAAGCTCTTTTTAAGAACATTGACAAAGAATAAAATGTATTAAAATGTGTAATTATAGTAATAGATAAAATATTTAAATACAAAAGCTATTAGAATCACGAAAAATAAATTTTATGTTCGAACCGTTTAAATATTACGTAAAACAGGAAGTGAGAGGGATTATTGGACGGATATGATTGTCATTAATTATTTTGGAGTGAAATCAGGTTGTAAATTCATTTCCTGTATAATATGGACCTATACGCTAAAATAGTTTCTTAATTTATTTATTAAACTCATTACGTAGCAGACATTGTTACAAGATCGGTTTCCGATTCTTCTCTTTTATAGCTGCGTATATATAGCTTCTTAAAGTATTTGTTTAACAAGAAAAATATTTTTAAAAAACGAGTTATAATAGAATATTACTTAACAGACAATTAGATTTAATTTAATTAAATTTCGAAAATAACACCGCTACAATTCATTTAACTTTAATTTAATTACAAAAATGTCATTAAAATGAAAATATAGGCTCTATCATATACGTGAACATAATATAAAAAGCTCGAATAATTCTTCAATATCAGATATTTATTTTCAAGTCTAATATTATTGTCTTTAGTGGTTCTAATTTAAATTAAGAGATCGCTATAATGATAGCATTATATGAAAACATTAAATTTTAAGTCTATTAAATGCTTCTTTAAAAAATAAATTCGAATAAATTACTTTATTCATACATTTGTAATAGCAACAATTAAAGGTAAATTAACGAACAAAGCAAATTTTAAATCTGAAATTCACTCGCACGTATGCTTCTATTCAAAGCTACCAATTGCTTTAATTTATCCTTATTCTAAGCAGGATATTTGATTGGTCAATTGAACGCACGTGCACACGTGATGGACACGTGAATGTCAAAACATCAAGAAATAATTGGACAGCGTGAGTCACCCCGGAACAATAGATGACAGAAAGATAATTCTTTTTAAGTGTTAGTAAACCTGACATTTTTTTAATTCTTATTTTCGACAAGCATCGAAGGTGTATTTTCCAATAATTTTAAACTTTTTTTTTACCAATTATATATTTCTCTCGGATTTTTATCTTCATTTAAAATTATGTTTTAAAAATTATTTCGTAAAAATTACAATATGAAGTTGTAAATTAAATAAATAAACAATTTCAGTGGTTTCGGTTTATAAGCACAATTTAATATCTAATTTGCAGCATCACTAAATCACAAGAAACAATTTAATGTAAGTTAATCAAGTCTATTAATGATTCTATTATTCAGTGCTATCTTTTAAGCATCGACGCTATGAAACTTTATAAAATATAGTTTTCGAATCGAATATTTTTCTCGTATTTAACTCTAGCTTTTATATTATAATAAAATAGGAAAAATAAATTAAGTCTTATTTTCAATAAATCAATAAACAAATGTAACATCAAAAGATTCATACTTAAAATAATAAACAATCAGTATATAATAGCTCTATTCAAATATGCAGAATGTTAAATTCAAATTCAAAATGGCTATAATTTTATAATTTGGCTAGTTTTAATCATCACAACGTAAAATTTAAATAATTAAAATGTTCTAATTTTAGAAAATCTACAGTTAAAGCAATTGTAGCAATGTTTAACACGGATTATACACGAAGAAAATATTCACGTTAACCGGAGACGACATACACTATTGTAATAAATGAATTAATATCAAAACCGGGCACATAGTAGTTTACAGGTTTAACCTCCCATTTTGGAAAAATTTAAAAAGTAAATAAAATTAAAATAAACAGTATAGTGTATCTAACTTACATTTATTTTATATCAGTTCAGTTCCTCCTTAGTCTAATGTATTGTGTACTTATACTGTACTTATAATTGTAAAAATTAATGTATTTTTAAAACCCAACTCTTTTAAAAATCCCGAGAACAGGCCTGGTTAATGCAGTTATGTTATACTAATATTATAAAATATCGAACTACTATTTGTAAAGTATATAATACGTTTAAAATATTGTCTGCAAAATTCAAAAACAGTTTTTTTTTAATATTTTGATTTTCATATGATTAGTTTTCTTAATATATTAAATATGGATTACAGCTGATTAATATTAATGTAATTATTTAATGAATGTCGTTAATTTCCGGATATGATAGCATAGTATTAGACTGAAAGGAATTCTAGTTTCTGTTAGAAGAATCTTTTTTGTTTTTTTTTTTTTTAATTTTCGTTTAAAACGTTTAAATGATCTCATTTACTAGTCTAAATCTAGCTTACAAAATTTACAAGAAAATAATAATAATAATAGTAATAATGTTAGCATTCATGTCTAGTCTATTTATCTAATTAGGTAGATGAATTATTTGAAAAATTAATCTTATTTTTACATATTTTAATTCATTTTTTCAGTAGACATTAATTTAAATATAATAAAACGTTTCATATAGATTTTACCTGCATGGTGTTTATATTTGATACGTAATGACATAAATGATCACATAATAAGCTACGTAAATGTACCATGAATTTATATGATTCGCCATTTTTATACGTTTACGTAACTTATACTCTAATGACATAATTGACGTAATAAAAAAAGCTGTTTTTTAATATTTATTCGTGAATTTTTCTTTGTTCGTCTTATCTAAATTACTAATCTTATCTTTTGAAATAATTAAGTAGTAATAATTTATACGAAATGGCTCAATAATATAATATATTGATATATAAATAAAATGCAAAGCCGTTTGCAGATTTTTAATTTTAATACAATGTTAATAAACAATAATCCTAAAAACTATAAAATAAGTCAAATACAAATACTTTTTTTCAATAAGAATTTTTTTTCATAATCTTACGTATTGTTTGCAATATATAATTTATGTCATAGTTAATAAACAATGTAACTTACTTTGTATGAATTTTTTTAAAAAAATGCAATGTTTATGAAATTTTCAAGATGGAATCAAAATACTCTGACAATATAAATCTATTCTAACGAAATTTCTTGTTTGACTGAATTGCTGATTTTAATAACTTATAGAATATTTGAAACTATAAATTTATAATAAACTAAGCTAAAGAAAGATGAATACAGTTACAAGATAAGTCAGATCGAAATTAAATACGAGTATTTGTGCATACGAGCATTAAGATATAACGGACTCTCCTCTTTAATGTGTTTAATAATTATTAGTGCAACAGAAAAAATTATAAAACTATTCAATATTCCTGGTAAAAAACACGAATTCACCGTGTCATAATCTTTATTAGTTTGCTCTGCTTTTTTCTTCGGGGCTGGCAAAGCATGAATTTTTAATTGATCACTAAAAGTGAATGAATCAATGAGGACCAGTAAATTGCATTGCATATTTTAAAAATGAATACATTTAACTTTAAATAAACAGTAAATAACAGTAAAGAGAAAGATCGTATCAAATACAGCGATTTTAATGATTAATTAATAAAGAGAATAACTATGGTGAAAATGCCTTAAAGCAAAATAGTTGTATTTATAGTTGTAAGTTATTAATATATATATATTTTCAATAACCACATTTATTAGAAATATCGATATTGTTTGAACTTAATCACATTATTCTTATCATACAACATGATACGTGCGAGTTGTTGAAGAATTGGGGAGTAATTTTTTAAATATTCTATATATAAATTATACTTTTTAAAAAATATTTTGCATACTTAAATGACGATTTTGGTTTAATACATGTTTTATAACAACACAGATAAAATAAGAAAATTGTATATAAAAATAAGGCAAGAGGAAAAACAGAAAATATAACGTATAAATAAATCGATTGTCAATGCCAGCCAACAGAAAATTATAATAATTCGTTTAAGAGAAATGTTTAATCAAACTACAGCTATAACGAATAAAAATATATAGGTCTATACTTTATACAATACCATTAATATATATCTGTTAGATGTAAAATATTGGGTATTTTATTTATCCAGACAAAATTTAATTTTTATAATATTATGAAATTCTAAGACGTTTCTTTAAACAAAAATAAGTCGTAATTTTAAGAAAAATAAACAAATTAATGTATTTTCTTGACGTCGTTTATTAATTTAATATTACAGCAAGAATAAATAACATACTTAGAGGATATAATTTAAGATTTCGATTTATATAAATATCCTTTGTCTACTAGAATGATTTTTGTTTCGCTGTAAAATACCAACTTTTAAGCTAAGAAGTAGAAATTTTTAAATCTTCATCGCCATATCCTTTAGAATGATTTCTAAATGCTTCTTGTGGCTTTGGAACTTCTTATTAATAAGCCTATAAGTTATAAGTTATAATATATTTACAATATTTCAATCACATTAATGATAAATATAATAATTAACTCTTTTAATGACTAGATTTAATAAATTATTTTTTCTAAACTTCTCAAAACAGTATAGATCAAGAGCGCCTTAATAATTTATATACGGGACTTTGCCATGCCCCTCCATATTCATTATAAAATACTTTTTATTTTTAATAATTTTATATAATATAATATTATTTTATTTTATATTTCTTTTAAAAATATGTTATTATAGTTACTAAAAGTATAAATATTTTCATATTTGAATTTATCCGTTTGTTCTCTGTATTATTGAATGCAACAATAATAAGCTTGGGTGTCATAACAAGCTCGTAAATAAAACTTGTAATGTATAGAATTGTTGTATAGACAGAGTGAGACTAAGAATTTACTAATAGTATTAAAATCTAAATTATAGCAAAATAAAAATATTTAAATATTAGCAAAAGTATGGATTTTATTTAAGTGTAAGGGTCATTTATAAGCTTGGTTAGTGCGAATTAAAACATTTCAGAAATTTTCGAGCTTTTTGTTTTAATACAGTTTCTAATGTGGATTGTGTACAGTACAGTACATGTTTATACCGTATAATATTGTAAAATTATAACTTAACTTGGGTAATTTAAATATATCACCCCTAAAACTAGAATTGGTATTAAAAAAATAAAAGAATTCCGAATTTACTGTACAGTACTCAAACATACTTAGTATCAAATTAAAATCTAAGCATGAATAAATCAAATATAAAAACAAGGAGCATTCAATTCTAAAAAAAAGGTATTCCAGATGATGATTCAAATGATGAAATATCATATGAATGATTGTTTCATTAAATAGAAGAAAAACAAGGATTTTTTGCAGACGCTATGCACAAATTTTATGCTTTATTATTTTTTTAAATAAACAAACTTATTGTAATTTAATATAAAATAAAATACACGAATACGCCTATATTAAGAAATGAGCATTGTAACAATTGTAGGCGATAACTAATGACTTGCAACTGGAGTTAAAATTACTCTGAAAACAATATAGTTTTTGGTATATGTGCGAAGTTAAGCTAACTGGGATTAAGTTCCAACTGCGTATAACACTAAATTACAATTATCTTAATCCACGACTGACGGATACTGTTTCGGCACTCTGCATAGTGCTTCATCGCTTTGTAGATAACTGTTTTCATTTCTGAAAAATTATTAAATATACTTTTGAAGATAAACAATAAAACAAGAAGAAATAAAATAACTTTAGATTCCAAATAACATATTATAATTAATAAATTGCGAAAAAATGTAATATTTTATTATTAAAAACGCAGTTGTTAAACGTTTTCGTAAAGTTAAATTTTGAAATGAATTAAAATCAATTTATAATGAGAGTAAAAAATATAATAATAGCTATAACTAATTATAAATTTTTTAACGAAAATATAACATTCTTTAAAATTCCCTAACAATTATGAATTAGTAAATAAATCCAAATAAAGTCTAATTTCAAAAACAAGCAAATAATTCAAATATAATTACCAGAGTAAATTTCGAATAATTAAAAATCGACACATGAATAAAATTAGACACGGTAATCTTATAATGAAAATAATATTGATATATTTTTATTAACTTTTAATTTATAAAATATACAAATATTATTTCATAAATAGAGTACTAACGTATTCGTGCAGTTTAAAATATAATTTTTATTAGATAATAAATTTCTATTATTAATTACGATTTTGTTTTTAATTTAACACTTTAAAGTAATTTTTTTCCGAAGAATAAATATTTACACTGTACTTAGAAATATTTACTGTATTTACCCTACTTTTACTTTTATTTACTTATTTACTATACTTTTAGAAGTAGACGTAACTTTAAATAAGTCATAAAGTTATCTTTAACATTAGTTTAAAAAATCGAGCATATTTTCAAGTTAATGGTTGTAATAAATTTTTAAATTTAGAGTTAATTTTTTTAAAATAAGAAAAGTTTATTTAAAAATACGATAGCTTATGAGTTAGTAACCTCAACTTTTTCAAAATATTTTACTTTATAAATAAAGATTTATAATACTGTGTTAATGTATGATTTAAAATAAAAATTCAAATTTTTACTAGTTAGAAAATTGATTAGAAGTAACAAGCTAGCAAATTTATATTAATAAGTCTAGATCGAGATCCTTTAACTTGACTCTTCTCAGAACCTTTTAACTTAAGCAATAAATTTACTAATTAATAGATTTATAATGGTTAATTGCGGTTCTACTTTTGGGATGAGATCTTATTTAGTTATGGATTAATTGAGATTAACTGAACGATTTATTTCTGGCAGAAACCAGTGAAATAATAATTTTAAAACTAATGATACTTTCGTTTACATTTAATAAATGTGAATAATAATTTCTGAGACAATACGTAATTAAATGATATTTTTCTTCTTCAAGGACATCAGAACATTATTTCAATGCGTAATAGAACTCTTTCAATGACAACGAATATATTCTATTTATAAAAATTAATTATTATTCATACTTTTACATCATCACTTTTAAATAAACAAGATAATACATATTCTCTATTTTATCTTACTAAAATCCTTCTAAAATTAATGCGTAAATAATTTATTAAATATTTTTAAAAGAAGAAAGCTTAACGTTCGTCATTAATAAAACATTACTTTTACTGGATAAAGTATTTTATTTTTGTCAATAACGATTTTCTCAATTGGAAATTTTAAATTTAACCTGTTTTCAATTTTTAAAAATATTGTTGACGAATTATTAAATATTTAAAGAACTTTTTACAGACAATTAAAGTTCGCATAGGCCTTTCTTCAAGTAATATGAATGTACATTGTTTCTTATGTTCTTAAAAATGAATATTTAAAGTATTTACACAGATATAATTTATTCAAAATGGCGAATTTTTATATACTATTCACATAAACCTTATAAGAGCATATATTAATGTATAAATATTAATATTATTATTTGATAGGTCCATCTGTACTTAAGAGTAAGAAGTGATATTCTTTACTTAATTTGATTGAATAACTTTGTTATTCTTTTTACAAAATGCGGAAAAAATTATTCTTAAAATAAAATTCATTTAACTTGTTTTCTATGGAAAAATCTTATTTAAATATAAATGTATAAACCTGTTTATATAGTTCATTTTCTAATGTTATGCGCTGAAAAGTAAACGCGGAATAGTTAGATGGGATTAGCGTAATCGAAAAGGAGTGAGTTGTAATGCATTAGATAAACATCAAAGATGGATAAAATCAGAGGATGTGTCAAAGCGTGCAAATCTCGTTAATATTTGGCGAAATGACAGCATCTCATCTCTTAAAAACTTTTCTTTCTCGGTAGCATTGTGTATAATCTGCGCCAATTTGATAATGAGACGTCGGGACAATTAATTGCTACGACGTTGAGAAAGGCGGAGAAATCCCACGGGAGGGGAGCAGGATTGGTTTCACTTGCGGTTTTTTTTTCTATTCAATTCATTCTATTAATTAGGCGGTCATTAATAAACAAGTACCGAGAAGACGCACCGTTTCGCTACTGAAACAACATTTAGGCTGTTCTCATGCTCTCTTTTCTTCGTTAACAATGCAGGGGGGATGTCAATTGACCCCGATGTTTCTCCCTTGATTGGAGAAAACATCTCGTTCGCTCCCCGCTTCTGCCAACAAACGATAGATTAGCGAACAAATGTTGCCGAGAAACTGTATAAGTGGGCGTATTTTAAATGTTACATAGCTTCCGATTGGCTAGTTGCTAGATGACGCTTTCCAGCAATTTCGAGTCGCTAACATGTGTCGTTCGAGATACTTACTGTTTACAGTTTGATGAGCGAAGATGGTGCGTTTCGAAAACGAAAACGGAAGATCCACAAATTTTAATTCCCAAAAGATTTCTTTCAGTATTAAAAGTATTATCGACGAAGATAGTAACGATTCCATTTCTGGGACCGATGAACCGACAGATTTGAGAATTCCTTCAAAAATTAATGCACAAATTGTGGACGAAGAAATTCACACGGCCAAAACAGAGGACGATTCTAAAGTGACCAAACCTCCGTTCAGCTATAATGCTCTAATTATGATGGCGATCAAGCAGAGTCCAGAGAAGAGATTGACACTGAACGGGATCTACGAATTTATTATGAAGAACTTTCCGTATTATCGTGATAACAAGCAAGGATGGCAAAATTCGATTCGACATAACCTAAGTTTGAACAAGTGTTTCATAAAAGTTCCGAGACATTATAACGATCCGGGTAAAGGAAACTATTGGATGCTACATCCAAACAGCGAACATGTGTTCATCGGTGGAAACACGGGAAAACTGAGACGGCGCTGTTCCTCATCCTCTCGCACGCGCGTAAATGAATTCAAAACTTCGTCCATACAAGAATCGTGCTATGTAGAAACTATTAACAGATCTGTTTATCCAACAACCGTAGATAAAATCCCTTGTAATTTTGGATTTTATTTGCATCCCATGCAACTTCCATTCGTTTATGCGAGTCCTCTGTCTATAAGGCCAAGTGTTTGTCAGGAATTCTCGGTGGACAAGATTATAGGCTTGCAGTATCATAAATTGAAACAGCTGAATATTTGTAACCCTTCAGTTTCGGAACACACTGTAATTTCTCATTCGTCTCTGTCAAAGCCTCCGGTTAACTGTACTCAACCGTTAATGACTGACAGACAAGCTACGTTGATACATAAACCATTAGCCATCCGATGTTCCACCAGTAGCTAATATTAAATCATTACAACCTACGACATAGAAAGGTAAGAATGAATATTTCTTTACAATGACATGTATAATTTATATAATTCATTATTTTCTACTTAATGACTTAACGTAATTCTTAAATTCATAAAAATAGCGATAGTAACTGTTACGAAGAGAAATCTTAATTATTGAAACAAACCTAGTAATTTTATAAAATTAAAAAGTTTAAATGAGTCATTTCTTCTTATCGATAAAAATTTAATGGAGTTACTTTTATTAGATTTTTTATTATAATATTTCTATTTTTATCATAAAATTATATTCAGCTATTACATATTTAAATTATAAATTTTAAAAATATCCATCATCTCCCGCTAAAGAGATATAAATTAAAAAATTATTTATCATACAGTGAAAAATAATTAAATAAATTTTAATTATCATTATTATCATTTATAATTAGATCTATTTAACTTGTAATAATTAACGAAGGTTTCGAAATTTTATAATTTGTCTATCGTCATCAATATATAGTTAAATCTGTAGAAAAATTTTCTATTAATTAAATTGTTGTCAGCTATGATATACAAACTGAGTATTTTCTCATATTGCAGAGAGAGAGGGAGATGAGATGGTCGTTCATTTCATTTAATCTTCGATAGTTGCATACCAGGAACGTAGATAAAATGAAATATACGAGTGATGGCTGAATAAAAATATGAGAAATTAATTGGATAGGAATTTTTCGGAAAGCTAATATAAATTCAGCAACTTTTTTCTATTAATATTTAACGTTAAATAATATAAATGAAACGTGAAAGTTATTAAACAATATTACGGGCCCATGTATTTATTATTATGATTTATGAAATGTCCGAAGTAATAAAAAGTCAAATATAAAATAGTTATTAAAAGTGAAAACCTGGACTAGTAGAGTTTCCTGTTAGCAAGGGGTCTTTTGTCCCCTAATTTGCTAAATTACTAAATCCGCTTTAATCAATACTATCGTTTCTTGCGTGAATTTTTCATTGAATACGCTTTCATTATTTTAAAAAAATTATTAGCTGAATATTCTTTATATAATATTACGTTTATTAGATATAAATATTAATTTACCAATAGAGTATTTAACACACAATGCATTAATGAAAAATGTATTAATACACTTCGAACAGTTTTCTATTAAGAGAAGTTAAAGCAATTAAAACGAATTTCTATATTTTATAATTTAATTTTCATTACTGTATTTAACGTTACTAGAATTAAATTTTAATAATTCATAATAAAAAGAAAGTAAACTGAGTGCTCTGAGATGTTTACTTTCTCCTATGAGTTCTATAAATATGTATAAGTATAAAGAATATTTTTGTGTTAATTTTGAAAAGGAAAAAAAAAAGCATTTTTAATAAGAAAAATTTTTTATATCAACGAGAATACCATTATTTAATAAGTGGGCCTCCTAAATACTGATTTATTTATTGCTATGATTATATGACGTGTAGTCATTACTTCACTGTTTTCAAAAATCTATTATCTTTATTATTATTATTATTTTAACATGAAAAACTAAAAAGTTTTCACTGTGTTTATTTTTATTTTCAAAACTTTCAATGCTTATTTTATATACTAAAAAATACATAGCTCCCAAATTTAACAATGAGAGTATTGTAGTCGTAACATGTTAAATAACGTGCTTACGTGTTGCTTCAATTAGAATGTTTATAAAATTGAAATTATCTTACAGCGTTGTAAATACTTGCATGGATGTTTTTAGAAATTTTTGCTTGCTTTTACAGATTTTTAGAAATTTTTAACTAGATAATTTACTACCTTTCATTACTTAAATCGTTGACATATAAATGTTTATAAAGAACTATCTTTTTAGCTTGATAGATATTTTAATGTTTTGAAGTTGTTATCCTATCTTTTAATTTAACATTAAAATTTCCAATATATTATACTTAATGTATTAAAATACAATAAAATTAGAATATTATCATTTTGATTAGTCAATTTGATCGTTTCGTAATTTTGATTTTCTAATGACTTTGACTCATCGATTAATTTAAGATTTAATATAATAAAATAATCGTTTATTATTTTGTTGAAATGTTTAAATATATTGAAATAATTTTAAAACTATTTAAATAAAAATAAGCTTATAATCATCTGATTTAATAGGAAAACATTTTAGAATTCTTTCAATATTTAAACGTTTCTTAGTATAAATACACTTCCACAATAGAATGATTAAGAAGTATTAAGATGAAAACCGGAGCGAATTCATTTTCCAATATCATGATATTTTATGACGCGTTTTCCGTTAATTTTATCCTAATATGAATATCCTTTACTCGTATATTACGGGAGATCGATTAAAATTTATTTAAAATATATATGTAATTCTAAATTCTTTCAAAAAGGAAAGTACAGTACTTGTTGGGAAGTTTGTCGGTAGAGTTGGCTAAATTGAGCCGGCAAGGATAAATAGGAGAAACGGATAACTTTTATACGTGTTTATTTATCGAAGAGCCGAAGAGGTACAGTCATAAGACGTTAGGAAAAAGTAACAAGAATTCAAAGGGTCATAGGTAACGAGAAAATAAGCAGTGTCATCGTACACCACATCCTGCCTTTCATGCGCCAAACTTTCGCACGTGACAGCCACATTCCTAACAAACCCCCGCTTGGCCATTACGTCTCCACAGGTCAATGATAACAGTTAACAATTTAACATATTAGTATTAGTGAATATTAAGACCCAATAGTTTGCAATGTTTCTTATTTTTACTAGCACCGAGTGCTTTTATCAATATATCTGCAGGTATATTTTCAGTTGAGATGTGCCTGTTTGATTTTACCCTCACTGACGAGGTCCTTTACAAAATGTAATTTTACGTCAATATGTTTTGCCCTTTTGTGAGAGCCATCCCCATTGGCCAAACATGTTGCCGATTGATTATCGGAAAATATACAAATAGTTTTTGTCTTAAGTTCGCTTGATAGCACTTCTCTTAACTCAGAATCTATCACCTCAGGTTTATTTAGTTTTAAACTGGAATCGCAAGGAGTTGAAAGTGCGGTGTGAAAGTGCATTGCATTGTGCAGTGCATTGCAAAGACGTTCTAGAATTTTACGAATGTATTTTCCTGGCTTGGCTTAGTGTAATTGTGCCAGTGTCGCAATTCTTTTTAATTTTTATCCCTAAGAAGGATTTTTGAGAACCCAAGTCTTTCAGTTTGAACGATTCGGTTAATCTCCACTTAATTTCGTCCACCCATTTACTATTATTGTGAGCTGTTATAATATCATCTACATGAATCAGCAGTAATAAAATTTTCGAACCTTCAGCACTATAATATAAACAGTCATCAGAGTTTGGCGTTTGCAATTCGATCTGCATTAATTTTTCTTTTAGTGTTTGTTGCCACACGAGCCCTGATTGTTTTCATCCGTACAACGCTTTATGCAACTTATAAACCCAGTTTTCTTTTTCTTTCCCTTCTATACTTTTCTTGAAACCTTCTGGCTGAATTACATAGATTTCGTCCATTAAGAAAAGCTGTTTCAAAATCAAACTGCCCGAGTTTAAGTTTTTCATTGCGGCTAATGCAAACAGCATCCGAATTGTTATATTCCTAGCGGTCGATGCATATGTTTCCCCAAAATCTACTCTACTAGCCTGAGCGCAGCCTTTAGCTACTAACCTAGATTTGTCCCATCTAATTCTTTGTTGTAAAAACCCATCTAGTTTTTATCGCTCTTTTATCACTAGGCAATTTATATAATGTTCATACCTTTCGATTTTGAATCGCCTTTAACTCTGTTTTCATTGCATTAATCCAATCTTTAGAATTTTGGTTCTTAATTGCTTGCATATATGAAAAAGACACTTGACCTACTGCATAGACAATTGGATTGCCGTATCTTTGTGATGGTCCAACATCTCTCCTCAATCGAGCTCTTGATGTCGAGACAGATGAATGGTTCTGCTATTATTTGTACTCGTGCTCTTCAGATTCATCGGAGATCATGGAGTCAACGTTGATACATTGAGTAACGTCATGTTGTCTATCGTCTTCACGTTGGGAATCAGTCCCCGCTGACTTCTGATGTTCATCTGTGTTGAATCTTGTCTTCTCATCTGAACTAGAGATCGGGAATACGTTTCTGTTTCTTGTCAGCTGTATCTCTTCTTGACATTTCATCAAACTTCACGTCTCGTGATATCACAATGGACTTGTTGCTGGGATCAGACAGTCTTTCAGTACGCTTTCATAACCAAGCAAGATGCGTTTTTGTCTCGTGCTTGAAACTTACGCTTTCGTTGCACTTTATGGGTATTTACATAAGCTGTGCGTCCGAATACTAAGATGTCATAATCTCACTTTTCGCTTAAACCATTTCTCATACGAAATATTTCCATTCTTTTGTGGAATACGATTGACGATGTAAGCTGCTGTTAATACACTTTCTCCCCAGTACTCCGGTGGAATATTAGCTTCGAGCAACATACAATGGGCCCAGGGGCAGGTCTAGGTTTTTCGGGGTCTAGGGCTTATTGAAGCCCAGTGGGACTCCATTTTTTGTTAGATTAAGAATCTTTAAATTGGGGTTTAAAATCCAATTTTAATAACATCAAAATCAGAGTTGAAATATATTTATTTACGAAATCGTGTTGAACGACAAACTTTATCTTATATAAAAAACATAAGAAATAAAGAAATATTTACATTGATTAATTACTACCAATTACGTTACATTGATTACAATAAAACAAATAATACTATAAATTATCATTATTACTATATTATTAATATTAACTATTTTTACTATACGATAAGTGGTCATCGTTAATGAAAAAATATTAAAAATTTATGATAATAATTCAATTTTTGTGGGTCCTTGACACTTGGGGGCCCAGGGCTTAAGCCCTATTAGTCCCTATGTAGATCCGTTCCTGAACGGGCCTTTTCTAATAAAGTTCTGTTCGTCCGCTCGGATTTTCCGTTCTGTTTTGGTGAGTACGGAGAAGTAAGTTGGTGAATTATTTCATTTTTACTCAAAAAGCTTTTAAATTGACTATTCACATATTCACCGCCGTTATCAGTTCTCAGGTTTTTTATTTGTTTACCTGTTTGCTTTTCTAACAATCTTTTATAGTTTATAAAACAATTAAGTACTTCACCTTTTGATTTTAGGAGATATGCATGGATCCATCCCGAATAATCGTCAATGAAAGTCAGCAAATATTTCGCACTCCAAGTGATGTCACTCCCATAGGGCCACATACGTCACTGTGGCTCTAATAGACTTTTTGATTCATGATTTTTTTTCTTTGGCCAAACGGCTGGCGTTGACTTTTGCCTTTGTTACAGACATCACAAACTTCATTTGGTACTGTTTTGTAGTCGATGCTGTTTGGTTTCCCTTTTAATATATGTTTCATGGTAGCTTCACTTGGATGTCCCATTCGTTTGTGCCATAACCAATATTTACTTTGAGGACTAGCTATATTAATAATGTTTTTATATGTATCCAGTACATATAAATGGTTTATTTTCTTTGCTGTGACATGCATAAGTTTGTCCTTTCTGATGACACATTTATTTCCATATAAATGAGTACTCAAGCCTCTCTTGGTAAGCTGGCTTATTGATAACAGATTGACAGTAGCTTCGGGTACATACCAAACATATTTTAGTATACATTTGATGGGTACACTTTTCACGTTTAAGCGCCTTTACCTGCTACCCTCAAACTTGAATCATTTGCCACAATATCACATGATTAGCGCTACCACTGTCTTGTATCGAGTCAAAGTTATATGCATCAACACTTTTGTTTATAATGGAACATAACATTATACGATTTTCTGGTTCGGATTTGTTTCACTGTGTCATTGCAATGCTCTATGCTCATATTTGTTGCACTTGAAGCATTTTCCATTAAAAATTCTTGAATCGTCATGTTTTTGTTTTATAGTAGTGCCTCTTCTATCGAAACGGTTTATTGTTGCACTAAACACTTTTGAGTCATTAGTAAAGTACTACTGCATTCATTTTTTCTGGCAACCTGTTGCAGCAATTTAGCTTTAACTGCAACTGAGGTTAGTTTTGTGTCCGCGGCAATCGCTAAATTGGTTACTAAACTATCATATTCCTCCGGTAGACGCATTAATAATAATTCGACATGTTCCTGAGCATCAACTGTACAATCGATTTTCCTCAATTGATCAATAAGAGTTTGTATTTTATTAATATAAGTGGCCATACATGAGCACGTGTTAAAATCGATAGAATAAAGTTCTCTTTTTATCTGTAGCCTTTTCAGCATACTGTTATCTTCGCAGAGATTTGCTATAGTATCCCACGCTTATTTGACTTGTACAATGTTGAATATCGACTTTTATATGGTCCCAACTGTCAGGGCTATCGTTCCTAACGCCCTTCGATCACAACTTTTTTCCTTCGTCGTAGGATCGCGTTCTGTTACCGGCGTCTCGATTGCTGCCCACAGATCTTCCTTCATCAACAGCGTTTTTATTTTGAATTGACATGATGATAAATTAGATGATCCATCTAGTTTTTGGAAGTTGATGAACTCTTCCTTTGTGAAGGTGACTCCATGTAAATTTTCCATCTCACACGTTGTCTTTCGGATATCCCACCAAATCACATATAAATCCAGTATCCAACCGAACAAAAAAATGTAAAGATATTACCTGGCCCCATATCCGTTTGTTGGGAAGTTTGTCGGTGGAGTTGGATAAATTGAGCCAGCAAGGATAAAAAGGGGAGACGGATAAAACTTTCATACGAATTTATTCATCGAAGAGGTACAAACATAAGACGTTACAAAAAAGCAACAATAATTCAAAGGGTCATAGGTAACGAGTGTCATCGTACTGTACAGTACATTGTCATCGTACACCACATCCTACCTTTCAGGCGCAAACTTTCGGCAGTGACAGCCACGTACCTAACAGAAAAAGTGTGTGTGTTTTAGCATTTAGTTTAGTTCATGTGGTTAAAATTAAGAAACGAAATTTGACCGGTAACATTTATATAGACTAGATGAGGCATTGATGCTATTAAATTTTGGTGGTTAAAGATCGAGGGGATGAAGAGATAGAAGTAGATTGCGTATCACATCTCGAGAGAGGTCAGACATAATGATTTTACTTGTTATTAGCATCTTCATTTTCATAAAATTCATCTCTCAAAATTAAGCTTTTTGCCATTTTATAATAATAATTAATAATATAAAAAGTTTATAATAAAATCTCATAACAGATGGCACTACACATAATTTCATTTATTATGATTAATAATATAAAATTTATACAGGTATCCCTCGTATAACACAGTAGTTATGTTCCGAAAAAGTGTGATGTTACGCAAATCTGTGGTATACGAATCAAAGAACTAATACAAAACATAGAGTTAAGTTCCAAAAGTTAACAAAAGTATATTATTTTTTCCATCACTAAGCAAAATATGTTTATTAAAGCAATCAACAGTAATTTATTTCCAATCAATAATTAACTAAAAATCACAATTAAAAGTATTATGCGTTAACATTAATTTTAGTTAAACCAGGACGTTTTCTTTTTACATAGTATAGTCATCTTCTAAGCTTTTTTGTCGATCTTGGTCAGAAATATCAGCAACGTCTTCATTTTTCTTATTTTTATCATAAAAAATTTTAATAAATGACAAAATAAAAATATGTTATTAATCGAAAATTTGTTCTAGAGGGCCCACGTTTGTCAGTCGAGTATCGAGCTATTTTTCTCCAGAATTTGTGTTCGAATACCGAATTGTTAGAATTGGGAATAGTTCGAGTATCGAGATATCGCCGTATTTCATTAAAAAAATGTTTAATAACATTACCTAAAAATGTTTAAATAAACTTTACTAAATAAATACGAAGATTAATTTATAAAAACAAAACACAGTGACAGTTTAAATGTTAATGTCTGAAAGCAATGTCAACAATACCTGGTTGATAAGAAAGCTAGGAGAAGGGGAAAAATTAGGCTATCAGTTTTCATTAAAGTAAACCTGATGAAAGGCACAGAACAAATCGAAAAAATCAATATTCTAAACTTCGTGGACAAATTTGAGATGGCACGTATGCTTACTTGAATAAAAAATATATATATATATATATATATATATCGAATAATAGAGTTTACACTTAATAATTGTGAAATTTTGAATGGATGAATTCTCGAACCGTGTTAGAGCGAAACCAGAAGCCATGTTGTACAGGGGATGAAGCCAATTTTCCAACCGTGTTAGAGCGAAACGTGTTGTACGAGAGTTACCTGTATTTTGAAT
Source organism: Centruroides vittatus (assembly GCF_030686945.1). Lineage (NCBI taxonomy): Eukaryota > Metazoa > Arthropoda > Arachnida > Scorpiones > Buthidae > Centruroides > Centruroides vittatus. The sequence continues at coordinate 2,264,921 of NW_027122335.1, forward strand.
ATCTTTTGAATATCAGAAAAATTTGCGGAATAGCAAAATCACTAAGATAAAAAAATATATATATAAATATGCGTGAACATACCATTTAATTAAAAATTATAGATTACAGAATACATAATAGTAAAAAAGTAATTTAAAAAATTATATTTGTAAAAACTGTAACTAAAATAATATAAAAGTTTTATCAAAATGGAAGTTCTTTAAGTTAATTATAACACAAATTCATGAGCTGGTCGGTTTTTGCAATATCATCAATATGAGGTATACTATGTGATATAATTACTCTTGCTTATTCGTCTATATTAGTCTTTCTCGTTTTTTTTGGGTTTTTATATCGGTGAATGTGAGATCCGAGTTCACACAATATTATGTTGAAATCTGTAACAAAATTTTTAGTGCCATGTGGAGAGAGCTGGTTATTCGGATTGGGTAAAATTCAAAATTCTTCAAGAGTTATTTTAGAGAATTTCATTTTTAATGTGTCATCTGTTGACAAGTTGTTGTTCTTGTATCAAAAATTCACGACTCGACGTATTAACTGTGCCGAATTGATTTCGTATCCAGTCATAATTTTCTATATTCAAGGAAATAAAGTAACTTGCAATCTTTTCTTCCAATAGTGCTAAAAGTTCTGTTATAACAGAAATAATTCCCTCGACATTTTTATTATGAAGTTCATTTTTTCAAAGATACTTTTTCTGAAACGCTAACATTTGTCAGTGAATGTCAAAATATTTTCATGTTTTAGATTAAGCTATTCAAGTAATTAAAAATATCGGCTAAATATGCCTTTTTAACAAACGAAATATCAATCGTTTTAGAAAAAGGCCAACAATTCATTCTTAAGTTCTAAAAAATGCCCCGAATGACAAATCTTGCTTCAGCATGCAAAAGCAAAGATTTATACTAAACTTCCATAGATATTCAAATTTTTAAAAAAGCACTTGATTTGATGTAACTTAACATTTGTACAACTTAGTCTGGTATAGTTTTTATCATTGCCGGCAATGTTTTTGAAACCGCGGATTCTCTATGCAAAAAATATTGCTTAGATATAATATTTGATTTCTTGTCTTTGCAAGGGTAACAACAGAAGTTCACTACAAAATGCAAGTTGCGTTTTGTTTGCATTGTAAACTGCGAATTTACGCTAAAGTTTATCCAATCACAATTTAATCTAGTAACAGTGGTTCATAATTTAGCGGAATGCTTGTAACAAATTTGTGGAACACCGGTTAAGGACCACTGTTATAGATAAACAATGTCTTTTCTATGTCAATCAGTCCTATATTAAAATATTCATTGACGATGGGAAAGAATTATTATCGATAAGAATTTCACTAAAACTTAGCCTATCTATAATAAATAAATTTATGAATATTTTTAATTCACATCTATATTATCTGAAATATGAATTGACTAAAAAATTAATGATATCGATATAAGCCTAATTCAAGGAGACAATATGCTTTTAAATCTGTTCCCAAAAGAAAACAAATACAGTATATTAATCTAAAAAAAAGTCTGACATAGAAGATTGTTTACATTGATTCTTTCGTAGTGAATAATGAAAAAATTATTCCACAATTTATACGTTATTTACGTAAAAATATAATAAAATAATTTAACTTTTTGAGGTGAATAATTATAACACGATGTTCCTTTAATTGTAGAAATAAAAAGTTTTCATAGTGTATTTGTTAATATATATTTTAAATTTATCATTTTTTAAAACATGTTCCATTAATTAATCTATGTTTATTTACATTTTGGTTTGTATCAAATTTTAATATATGTATCACATAAAATATAACTTATGGATGATCATATGTTTTTCATGATAATTTATTATAAAAAATTTTAAAATATAAATATCTATTTATAAATAAAATACACAATCTAAGCAAGACGAAATTTTTAATAGATTAAAACGAAGCTATTATGTAGTTGATGCTTAGATTAAAAACGTTAATTAATTTTATGTAATGAATTAATTTATGCTTATATATAAGCATAAATATATGTCAATAAAGATTTGCATTTGTAGATCCATGTACTATCAGTTATCAAAATTTCTATATCAAAACATCATTTGAATTATATCTGCGAAGGAAAAGAGCACCAAATAGAAATCTTTTTTAAAAAATTGTATTAAATAATATAAATATAAAAACTAAAAATAAAATTAAACAAACAAAACTAATACTACTACTACTAATTATAATAATAAAAACGAATAACATTAATTTATGTTTAATATTTAAAGATGTTTACATTTAAAATTAATGTTAACATCTTCGATTTCGTATTTTCAGGAAGTAAATAATCAAAAACGATCTTTTTATTTTTCAGAATGTAATATCTCCTGTCACTTTAATATAATTAATATATGTATTATTAAATTTTCTATAATTTATTTATTATTATATTTTGAAAAATAGCTTGACAATAAGATGTTTCAACGAAAATTAATTTTTAAGGGAGAAATTACTTTTATCATTAACGAATTTAATAAAATTTTATAAGAGTATAAGAAATATTTAAACTTTAATGTAGTTACTCTGATTATTTTCTTAAGCCGAAAAAAACACGAAAACATTCCGTTTATTTAAAAAATAAAGAAATAAAACAAGAAATATAAACAAATAATTTTATTTGCTTATATTTTTTCAAAATTTCAATTAGTTTTCTTTTTACTTTATTAATATTTTTGTTAACTTTCACTGTATTAAGCGAGAAAAAATACAAATAGAAACATAATCAGAATCTCGATAATGCATATCGAGATTCTGATTTTCATTTGATTTAAAAAAAAATATTTGCCTACATATTAATTCGAATTAATTTTTATTTATTTTCAGATTTACTTAAACTAACGTAATAATAATAAATACAATGAAATGCTTGCTAGTAAATTGTTTTATTAGATGTGTTAGTTTAGTGGGTAGCTAAATAGAATTTACCTAGCCATTAGCTAAGCAGAAAGACTGATATTTACTCACTAATGTAATTAAGATTGTGACAAAAATAATAGAAATACTATTTTGCCATAATATAAACTATAAATATGTACGGAGCTATATCATGATATAGCATTATATTAACCTTATGCACATACTGTAGGCCTGTAAAGTTAATATAATGCTACACATACTGTATCTGTAATATTAAACATATATTAATAGTTGTTTAACTATTAGTATACAACAATATTAAAAATACTGAATAATTTATTATTAATTTGTAACAAACATTATACATACTTTTAAGATTTAATAATGTATATTTACTATTCTTATAGAGACTACTTAAGCTATCAGATTGTTTCGGACAAACGTACGACTATTGGTAATAGATAAAAATTTAAAATATATTGAACTTTTCTGTTTAAAATTATATATCTGGTAACTTAGTATAGACATTAGTATTTTATCATAAGATAGCAACTTCAGACAGTGTAAAAGTCCTTTTCAAATTTGTTAAATAGAATAAAAATGTTTTTAGAAAGTTACTTTTTAATAGTTATAAACAATATTATAAAACATTATTATTATCAGACAAATGTTATTTTCTAAGATTGACGGAGAATAATTAATAAATAAAAGATTAAAACCATTTATCATCAAAGGTATATTAAAAGTTGGGATTATGATTGTATAAAATGACTATTTTTATAGGCTGTATGATGAAATAAATCAGATTTAATCCTAAATCTTAATTTTTAATCAAGCATTTGAAAAAAAACAAAATGATAATCCATTCTTTTAGTCTCAACAAACACGATCTAAGACATTTTCTTGGCATTTTGCATCATTACCACTTAATTATGATTAATAAAAAATAAATAATTTTCTCCGAAATCTCTCAATTACAAAGAAGGTTATTTTGATTTTACAACGATAAATGAACGGAAAATAACCTCCGAAATCGCCAGTAAGGAAAAACAAAAGCATTTTACGACGTAATTAATTTTAGTATTATATTTAAAACAAGTATAATTTAAAATCAATCCTTAAAATTCTCTACGTTCTTAATGCATATGAAGATATAACGAAATTGTTTCGACATATTTTTGAATTAAATTATGTATTTTATATTATTGTTATTATATATATTGTATAACAACAATAATATAAAATAAAATTAAAGCTACGTCATTTGATACATAGATAAGGTGATAATGACAACAGTATTTATTTTTCTTGTATTTACTAAACAATAGCGAGGTTGAGGCCGAAGTTTTAAACGCGTAAACGTGTACATCGGACGTTCAGCGCCGCTTTCCTGTAAGCCTAGAAGTTTGACAACGGTGTTTGGAAAGTCAGTGGAATCATGCTCGACGTTCAAAACGCCATTGCCAAACTTCTAGGCTTACAGGAAAGCGACGCTGAACGTCCGACGTTCACGTTCACGCGTTTAAAACTTCGGACTCAACCTCGCTAATATTTGCTAAATAAACTTTCAAACAGACTATTTCTATGGGACTGTCTTGTCAAAAATAGTTTACTTAAAAATATATAGAATAATATTTTAATAGATTAATCTGCACAATACACAAATAGAGGATTGGCTTTCACAAAATATTACACAAGTGAATCAGTTGATTACGATATTGACATCTTCTATATCTATACGGAGTATTATTGGAATAATACTCCGTATATTTAATTGAAAAAAAAAGTTAAAAGTATATAATTAGCATTAAAATGTTTAAAAACTTGTGAAACTATTTTAAAATATTTTTCGATTAATAAAATAAAAATAATATAACATTTTCTATTTATTGAAGTGCTGTAAATACTAATTCAATATCTTAAAATTCCTGTTAAATATTGAAACTTTTATGCATTATCTAAGAAGAAAAACTATAAAAATCTGTTTTAGCGAGTTAGGAAACTAAAATTTAATTTCTGTAACGTCTTTGCGATAATCCATAAAAAGAACTTTATCGATAAAAAGGCGAGACAAAAGATAATGCACGTAATTGGAAACAATAACATTTTCGATGGATATAAATAAACACACGCATGTAGCACGTACTACTGTATATTACTTCGAGTTAAGAATCCCTATTCTTAAAAGGGGATTTTCGGGAAAAAGGCTGATAATAATTAGAAATAGTTTAAATGAATTTATTAGAGAGTAAAACATGTTAATGATGTATTTAACATAAAATACTGCTGTATAAAATTATCATATCTTTCAGAATTATAGTAATAAAAAACATATCCAAAATTAAGATATATCCCAACTTTAAGGCTCGGAAACATTCAAGTGCATCTTAAATTATAAATAATATTGTTATATGTGTTTGTATCCTTCCTATATGTACTGTACTCTGTGCATTATGAAAAAGCATACTATTTTCATATTTGATAGTATCGCGAGTTATTTAGCTTCCTTTTATTTAATCACCTTATTTTTCTCCTTTTCCTCCTTATGTTATTTTACATTAAACAAATTTATTTGTTTCATTTACAAAGGCATATTAACATATTTACTCATATTGCCGTATTAAAAAAACAAATCTCAATTTTTAACAGAATTTCCTAAATTCGTTCACAACTTAACTGATTCAGAACCGAACACTACAGCCTTTGATAAATCAACAGCTTCAATTTAATAAGCATTTAATGAAATGACAAGAGTATTTCAAATAACGCTCTTCACACATAAGTATCAGTGTTCTGGTCCTTATAATTAATGGAATTATTTTGTTGCAAAGATTTATATATAGATTTCTAATTTTCTATTCTAATTCACTGTTTCCCAGGCGTGAAGAGCGTTGTTTTAAACCCCCTTGTGACTTCAACAGATGTGTGCATTTAATTGTTTATCACTGCTTTACATTCACATTTATGTCACATTTATTCTATTTGTTTTTATGTTAAATGACACAACTAATCGTAACGAATGGCTTCGTTTAAATTTAAGTTCGTTTCGTATTTAGCTGGAGCTTATTAAATTGAAACTGCTGATTTATCAAAGGTTGTAGTGTGGTTTTGTGTTCATGTATTCGTCATATTTATACTCTTCGCAAGTCGAATTTGTGGTCTCGTATTGTCCTATCGTCACCAGGAATCCAAGCTCTAAATCAATATTGACTTTTATGATTGTTTTCTCATTACGAATGGAGGAATTATTTTTCATTTCTCAAAAAATATGATTGATTCTAATGCGGATCAAGTCATCTGCAGGGAAAAAGTTATGGCTTCGTCAAACATAATTTTAGTAATATAAACAAGAGTTCTCAATCCATAACTCAATTTATTTTAAAATTCTGATATTGTACGACTCCTCCATTCATTTATATCTACATTTCTTATAATGTTAATATAACTGTAAAATTGTATTTTAGTGTAGAACAACATTTGCCTCTGAATACGACGTATGCATATAAATTCACTAGCACGTGAATTTTATAAATTATGTTTAATATAATATATAATTTTACATATTGAGGATGATACAAGATAAAATCTATTTAGCTAAGTCACTTTGTCGTTTTCGTAATATAAAAACGACGAATATGAAGACTTTTGTGTTGGTTTTTAATTGTAAATACTATATTTTAAGAGCATTACCTATGTAATTTCCAAATTTTATTATCTGTGCTTTATATTTTATATATTTATTGATATATGTATAATTATTTTCAACTATAATATCAGTCTGAATTTAAGTCATTCAAAATAAGATAGGCCTATATTCTGATTCGATAAGAAAGTTGCTTACAACTTGGTGCACGTTGTTCAGAATTACCGGTTTTTATCTTATATTCTATTGTATCATGTTGCCAAAAATAAGAAATATTTAACTTTACTTCATTTAAAATATACTGTATAAATACAGTTACTGAGATCAACGACTTTTGTACAGTTTCTCAAAATATTTTTAATGCATACTTTCTGAATACAGGTACCCAACAGAACTCCCCAAATACAAATACAAATAATATTATATTAACCTAATATACTGTACATCATAAAAAAATCTTTAAGGCAATATCATTAACATATTTAAATGAACTTTTCAAAAATAATATTTTTAAAAATTAATTTAAAGTTTATTCTAGATCTGTTTTGCTGTGTAAACTTATATAGTCTATTCAATGAATAGTCTACTCTCTGCTTCAATGATAAATATATTCGAAAAAGAGAATTTTAAATAAAATTAAACTCATAATTATTAAAAATACTTTAATTGACTGACAACAAATAATAGTTTTTCTATTTCGTAGAGATCAGCCGGATGATTGTCAGGCATTCTTACATCGTCGTGAGAGATCCATCTTCGAATCCTATATGAACATGTTAATTTTTTTATGAGTGGATCGCCGTTTCCTCTTCTCGTCCATGTTAATAGATCCTATTGAGAATTCAGACTCGTCCATAATGAGAAAAATTGATTAGTCATATAGTACATTGCATTCTAGAGACTCGAATCAACAAATTCGACCCAATCTATTCAATATAGGAAGGAATGAACGGGTTAATTATGAAGCATCTTCCATCATTTTGCTTTTAGAAAGTCTTAAATATTTACTATAAAAAAAATTTTGTAACTTATTTTACATATCTTCATACTTCGTTTTAAAACAAAAATATTAAAAAAGAAATTAAAAATGTAAAATTTATTCAATGTTAGTTCGAATTAGAATGTCCTTTTAAAAGACAATTCTTTTTTTAATACTTCTAGATTTAAGATATTTTAATGTTTTGAAGCATTAAAATTATAGAAAGTATATTAGAATTTTACATAACTTTATCTTAATTATTCATATTTAATCCAAGAGATAGCCTTTGACACATGGCATATCCATAAAAATATGCTTGGATTTTCTTATAACTAGCATGAGAGTTGCAATTAAACGTTTGAATTATCCAAGCAATTTTACGAGAATCATATTTTATTTATAAATGTTTCCGATTAGACAGATTTATTATAGAGAATAGTCTGAAATTTGCTTGCTTTTATCGGGTTAGTGATATTAATTTCATTAATTTTCTATATCTTAAACATTTGTTTTAATCTCATAAATCATTTGTTTTATTTAGAAAACCGATGATTTTTTTTCTGAAAGCTTAAAAAAGAACTTTCGTATATTCATACTTCAAAATTATTTAAACAGAGAAATATCTCGAGAGAAATTTAATTCAGAATAAATTTACTATTATTTGGCACATTGTGAAGCACCACTCGTATTGATTTAAACTTGGAAAAGTTTGCAATTTTTCATAAAAAATTTAATTAAATATTTAATGAATGTAAGTTTGGCTTGAACTGGAATAACAAATTTTAAATTTATCGATTAAATTAGATAACGTTTATAGTTGCACCGTTGACTATTTAACCAATAATTTCAACTGTAACATTTGTTTGTTTACTGGTTATTCGCGCGGTCTCTCAGTTATAATCACGAAAGAAAGTTATATTCTGGAATAGTTCCAAATGACCTTAATACGAATACATGAAAGAAAGGATGCAGCAATTCAACTTTATTGATGCTAGAATTAGAACAAAATTAACCAGGTCTAATACAGGGGAACAACTTTTAAAAAATTAAAAATTATTTCACAAGCTGTTAATTGAAAAATTTTTAATATATATGCATATATACTTATTTTTATGCATTCATATTATGATTTTTTAAACTAGGCATATAGGCATTAGATAAAGAAATTAAATTTCAAAAGTTAGGTTTATTTACATATATAGAGGCTTAATTAAAAATAACGTAAATTTATGTACTGTAACGTGGCATTTTTGTTTATATTTTTTTACGTTTACAAAATGGAATTTTTACGAATTTAAATAAATTATATTTTAAAATAAGCGGCTTGCAAAGAAAATTTCCGAAAACATAACATCAGAAACTCTGAAAAATTTGTGTTTTGTTAACCGATTAAAAACAGACTTGTGAATAGAATGAAAACATTTAAATCCGGAATGATTTATGTATAAATCTGATTTCATTCTATTTTCTCATTATTGAAAATATGTTATTTATAAAATAATCGCTTAAAAACGCAAAGTTTCTTTCCCGACTTGCACTGTTGTAAAGAGAAATTGTATTGTGACTAGAACAATGTTTCCTCGTGCCACTACCAGCGAAATTTAAATTTTCGAATCAATTTATTTTAAATATTTTATATTTTTCTCGTAGTTGTACAATAATTTCACGATTCGTATAATTTTTAATGCGCTTGTAACTGTAATGTACAGTAAATGATTAGCCTGTACAATTCACAAAACCATCCCAGAGTTGAACCATTTTGAGCAGCATGAAATTCTAGATAACGAAATTGCTTACTATTGATACAAAGTTATCTTGTTTAAAGATCGGACAGTAAAGCCTACAAACTTACAACGGCAGAAATCCCCCAAGAGTTTCCTGACAGAGACCTGTAAATACGTTTACGATTGAATCTGGTACGGCCGAAGTGGTGAATCAAGAATATCCAATGCTATAGAAAAGTGCAGTGGCGTAGCGAGGGGGTGCAAGGGGGTCTATCATGCACCGGGCGCCACATGCAGAGGGGCGCCCCAATGGTCTCCAAGACAAACTATATGTGTTTCTGGAGTGGGGAAGAAGCGCCAATAAAGTGTCGTGCCCCGGGCGCCAGTTATGTTCGCTACACCACTGGAAAAGTGACCAGGATAGAGAAGTTTTTAATGCAAACTATTCTCTAGAAAAATAAAATTAAATATCAACAATCTTTGGTCAAATTATATGTATAAGTTGAAAGGAAATAAATAAAAGTGTTTTTTTGTATTGTATTTGCTCATTTTTCAAATACTGAAAAAATGTCAAAAAAAATATAGTACATACTTTATATTTTCACAAGTGTTACTAAATTATATGCACTTAAAATTTGCGTAATTTTGTTACCTTATTGATAATACAAACGTTCTGCTTATACATAAAAATATTTCTTTATTGAATAAAATTCAAATGATTTCATTTTTTTTTTATTTATTCTTTTGAGGACAACACTAATAAAACTATATATAAGGTAGGTGTTCCAGTTAGGGCCCATGAAGTTTGGACTATTATTTTGACTATTTATTTTGAGTTGGTCAAAATAATAGTCCAAACTTGACGAGCCCTAACGGGAACACATACAGTATATACCTTTATTATTATTAATGACTTGTTTAGTCTATTTTGTGCGTAATATTTATTTGTATTTTTCTATTAATTAATCTCACAAGAGGAGGCCACGATGTGGTCATCACGATTTTCAATGATATTGTTTATGTGTATAAGCCTTGGTATGAACCTTTATTAAACAAAGGGAGAAAGCGCGCTTCTCAAACCTTTCAAGAAAATCGAAGGTAAAAGTCCCAAGTAACTTATGGGTATGATTTGAGAAATCTTTTAGTGAAAACTCCGTGGATCAGTGACAGAGCACCTGACTGATAATTGGTATTGTCTCTACCAGTAAGCTTCTTTTTTCGAATCAATGCAATTTTTACATAAAACAATTGTAAATTAACTGGGTTAATACGTTTGGTCTATTTATTTTCTATTGAAAATGTGCATTTTTATATTCTTAAAAAATTCGTTTTTGGAATTATTTAAAATAAATAAAGTTTATTTTTAAAACTAAAATAATTAATTATTTTATAGTTTATGATTTATTCTTACTTTATTTTTACTGTGTGCTTATTTTATTAGCTACGAAAAGAGAATATACTTGTGATATAAACACAATAATATAAATAAAAATAAAAAAAAAAATTGGAAAAGTGACACTGAAAGATGATTATTTACAGTCACATACAACAAATTTAATGTGATATTGGGAGACAGTAGTAACTAATAATTTTTTTGAATTTATTTAATTTCTTAAAATGTCGAATTATCACATCATAATATTCCCCAAATGTAACATATAGCGGAATCCCGTAGAACGTCTCGCATTATAGGAAATCGCGTTATACGGCAGTTCACTGTAGTTTAAATTCATTTTTAACAGATCAATTTCAAAAACGAATTTTCAAAGAAGAGAAAAATGCATATTTTAAATAGAAAATAAATAGACAAAATGCCGCCGAGCCACGGAGTTTCTGCTAAAAGATTTTTCAAAGCATACTCATAAGTTGCTCGGGACTTTTAACTTCGATTTTCTTGAAAACGTTTGAGAAGCGCTCTTTATCCCTTTGCTCGATAGAAGTTCTTACCAAGGCTTATCCACACAAGCAATATCGTTGAAAACTGTGACCTCCCCTGTCAATCTCAATTTCGCCTTATGTCATCCATCAGGGATAAATCATTATCATGTTTTTCCACAAATCCATTCATTTATTGGTTTACTGTACAATAAGTAGACTTTCTCTAAAATGTTAATTGTCAACATTCTATTCTACATTTTTTGTTGCTCAAAAGTAACATTTAATTATAAATCTTAAAGCTTATTGATTTTATAGAGTTACAAACAGAAAAACAGTAAAGACGAAAGAATTAAAAAAATATATTACAAATACAAGTAGCCTATTTATATTTTATTAATTATTATGAGGATTTGTTTGTATTTTAAACCATAAAAACTATAAAAATATCAATGGTAGAAAGGTAGAATAAACTATTTATATATTTTTACATCTCATTTATATTTGATAAAAGTTTTGGTAAAATTTTAAACATATTTAGTTGATAAATGATGATGATCTACTAAACTTTAGCCAAGTCTTTCTGTAATTAGGTCTCGACAATTTCGTGATTCGGATAGCAAAACAACGTTAATGCAAAATTTAACGTTGCATTAACAGTATAATGTAATTTGATGGCAAATTATAAATGAATTTAATATAAACAGTACGAAAAAAATGTTTATTTATAAAATATTAAAAGCAAAATTCACTACTATAGCTCTGCGATATGATAAAATCATTTTAAAATTATTTTTTTCCGTGGAAAAAACTTTAATTGTTCTTGTTCGAGGGCATTGTAAGTCTCCAAGTCTCTAGAAGGATAATCTGCGCCTTTAAGTATTTGATTTATAGAAATTTCAGACAGACAATACGAAAGTACAAAGCGAAATACTATATCATTTGGTCAATCGAAAGCTTCAAAAGCAGTCAGTTGAACATAACAGATGCGCTATTAAACAGTAATATGTAAAAACTTATTTAAATAAAAGAGCACACATTATTTATTTATTTATAATGTTTTTTTATATTAGAAAAATTAAACCAGATAGGAATATCCGTCTTTGATAGGTGTATTATACAGGGAATTAAAATAATATTTAACGAAGCTAAACGATTGAGTTGTGCTTCGCTATGGTCCTCTACTTTGATGTTGAGGAACGACGTGGATTTATGCAAAGATAGATAAAGATGAATTAACTCTAAATCTACTTTTAAACAAACAAACCGAAGGAGAATGAGAGAATGAGTCTAATGTATTTTATTTTTTGGGAATAATTGTCTTCAAATCGACAATAAAGTCAAACTATTTTTGAGATGGTGATTCTTAAACGTTATTATTATTTTCAATTACTGAAATTACACTCGCAAGAAGCAATTGTAACTGGTATTGTAAATAAAATCGTCATTGCTGTGTATAAATTTGGTAAAAGTAGTCCTATTTTCCTATTTCTAAACTGTTTTTACTGTGAAATTTCTAAAAGAATTTCCAAATTTTCTGGATAAATTATTCTTACTATCTTTTGAATAAACAGCGTGATCATTTAGTCTATTGTAGCTTAGACTATATCTATTTATTTTTTTGTGCTCATTGCTCATCAACCAGTTGATGTTCTTTTCAGTGTAATGCAATCCCGAAATGCGTTATCATTGGTAGATGATTTAGCAAAATATAATTAAGTTCGTATAAAAGTATGAAGTGTAAAAACTATCCTCTATTCTCCAATGATGGATAGTCATTGGAAAATAACTACATTTTTAGATTTCTCTTAGTTAGGTTGTCTATTTTGAGAATTATCCTATGCTAGAGTAGACAATATCTTTCTACTTCTGTTGACACACATCTCTAATTTCCTTCCATTTTCCAATTATCTTATTATAGTCGAATAATTAAAGTTAACATTATCTCACAAATACAAAAACACTTAACATAAAAGATTATTCTATATCTTTTTGAGGTATACGAAAAAAATACTATAGTAACGTATGCGTATACGTAGTAAATACAAGCCACTAGCCTATAGCATACGGGAAATAATAATAATTGTGGTTTTTTTAAACAATTGGCTTGTTACAAATAGAAATTATTATTTCCTGCCCTTTATAAAACTAGGCAGTTACTGATGCAATCACTAAACTGTATTACACAATAGTTGTTTAATGTAAAAAGACGTTTTATAGTAATAACATTCTGATGTCAGAAGGGCGATGCAATAATTTTGGTCGCATTGAAATACTCTTCAAATAAGATTAAAAGTAGGGCCTATTCTTTTATTAACCAATACTATTAACTTCCTTCACTATAGGCCTATCGACAATTTAATGTGCAGATTTGCTATAAAGCAAATCTGCACATTAAACGATTGCGAGTTATCTGCAATAGGCAGAAGTGATATAAATCTTATATTTGGTTTTTCCCCCAGAAAAGTTTACTGAAATGCATATTACTGTAATCGTCATTTAGATACATTAGGACATAAAATTTAAAGAATATATTTTCGTTTGTACAAAGATAAGGTATAAGAAATGAGTATATTCATCTATTATATCTGAATTCCCTAAACAAAAACACATTACGACCGGTTTGTATATAGTAAAAATCGGTTCGATAGTTGCCTCACACGTCAAACTGTTTGCTAATTGTTCAATATGCGCGATTTTTCGAGACGTTCTTAATTTTTAGACTTATTATTGGCAATTGTACTTTCTCTTGGTATAGTTCATTTAATCTACTAACCGTTTCAACTACTAAATAAATATTAAATTTAAATAATAATAATAATCGACATTTAAAGAACAAAAAAAAAATCATTACACTATTTAAGATCTTAATTCTCATCCAATAAATATTCGAAACTCGGTAAGATTTCCTCGTTTATCCATGTATTTGTCTCAATCATACGCATGGAAGGAAAAAAAATTGCTTGATGACCAAATAATATGAATCGGACTTACTTTTATGATATCAATTATTCTAAGAACTTATTGTTTAGCTGAGAAATTAACTAAAATTATTAAATCCGCACGAATTTCCAGTTATTAGTTGTTGATAAGAACTCGACAGGAGAAGAATATGGAGTCGCCATATCTGTAAAAAATAAGTTTATTTGTATAAAATTCAAATTTTATTTTGAAAAAATTTCGAAAGATATTCTTAATAAAGATAATTATTCGTAGAGAAATACAGAATACTAATTATTGAAAAGCAATCATTCTACGCTGTTTTCTGCTTGCGATATTAAATCATTAACCGTTCTGTATACGATTAAATTAATAACTGTATATAGGATATTTGCTGTACATAGTTCAGATTTAAAAAAAAACCAAGAAAGTTCTGTAAACGGCCTTTTTGCATGATCTAAGGTCCATAAATAATAAGCAAAGGAGAATAATAAGCAATAACTTACCGTATATCTTAGTTATTTAAATAACTAACAATTAACAAATTGTTACACGTAAATATAGGCCTATATATCACACATTAGTAAGGATAAAAGTTATTTTTTATGTAGTATTTTATCAAAAATAAAGTTATATACGTATAAAAAAAGACAATTGGATAATAATATTTAATAAATTATTTAATTGACGTAACCAAGGCTAAGTGAAATGGTCTGTGCAATTTTCTAAAGCAATTGCAACAACTAACATTTATTACGAAAACAATTTATTGTTTATTTTTCGAAATTTAAATCCATAAATAATAATGAAGCGGTCGTCTTTAAATTTTGACAATAGCTTAAAGCTAATTCTATGTTGTGAACGTTTATCATTTAAAAAAGAATATAGCCTTGTCGGCACTTTTCCAGTAATTCAAAGATTAGCTTCAATCGTTCAAAAATGCTTTTAGATTATTTCGGCTTTTTATTTTCATTCGCTTCAAATTCAAGTTTTATAATCTATGATAAACCATTAGAAATAATTTTATTATTGTTTTTATTACGAATAATAACCTATTAATATTTAATATAATTTTATAAATAATAATTTAGAACATCAAAATGACAATTGCCGGTATCAAATATACTTTATCCCAGTGTATAAAATCATTTGTTTCAAACACAACGTTACACAAGCAGAAAAGGCTATATTTGTATATATCTTTGAATAATAATTTACGGAATAAAAGTTATTAATATTCATTTTTGAGGGAAATTAATTAAAGAGAGCCGTCATTTTTTACTCGATAATGTCTAATTTGAACGGATGTGATAATTTATATCAATGAAGAAGAAAATGCATTTTTAATTGCAACACTCCTTTAAAATCTCGTAAAATATCGATTCAATTCGAGTGGAACTCTTTCGACTAATTTTTCTTCCCTTCAACCGAGATCTTTTTTGAATTACAAAGAACTAAACAATGTCCTGGTCCACTATTTTGATAAAAATTCTTATTTTTATCGTCTCGACGACGGTTTTAAACAGTTAAATTTATTGGAATTTATTAAATATTTTACATCAAAAAGAAGGCCGTTAGCTTTTAAGAAACGAATTTGGTCTTATGATATTTTTATGACATTAGTTCTGCTCGTCGTATCTCAACAAGAATTGTTGATGTCGCTCTTGATATATTACTTTAAAGACGTCATTCTTTAGTTGTAAAGTACTTTCAATCTAAATAACGCAATTAAATAAACACTGTTTTATAAACGACTTATTAATTCAATAGAGCCGATATATTTAAAAGATATTCCTTTCGTATTACAGAATTTGCAAAACTGCATCGTAATTAATGCGTATACATGCGTAAATTGTATGCTCTTATTTAAATAACACATTTTAAATGAAACGAGAGAAAGTTTCCCACATATTTTTAAGAACTTAAGTCAAAATAAATAACCAAAAGTAGCTTATTAAGATTAAACTTTTAAAATAAATTAGTCTAAGAATTAATTTATCCTGAAAGTTATTATCAACAATATCCTAATTAATATACTAATTATGGTATAGCATCTTTTGTTCTTGTTTTTAAACTTTCGATAGTCTTTAGCAATATGCTATTGTTTCTCCATAAATACTCAATATTAAAACATAAAACGTTATTTGATATTATTTTTTAATGTTTCTTAACAAATAAACCAGTTAATAATTACAAATAATCATTACAAACCTTCGAGGATTTTTCATTTATTTTTATTTTTTAATATTTTCTACACCTTTATAAAAGTTTGTAAAGAAATACCTATACAAAATTATATTATATAGACTATCCAGTACAGAATACAATTCCCCTGAAAACGAATTTTGTAAAAACTTCGAAAACGTTTCAGATATAAAATAAATAAAGCAGTTTCTCAAAGAAATTAATGATAATTATTTGTAATTTTTAGTGGTGGAGTTGAAGATATTGATACATTTAAAAGAGGCAGAAATAAATAATTAATTATTGAAATCGTAGTCGTTCTCTTATTCAAAGTTGGAAGTGGATTCATCTTTTGTTTTTCTAGTCTGTTAGTCTGTCGATCTGTTCGACTATCATTTACTTCCCTATCCCTAACTCTATCTTTCCTAACCACTAATTCTATATTTCTCTTAAATCTTAGACATAAGTTCCTGATTATCTTTATTAACTCCGTCACATCTCCAATTAGGTTTCATATCTATTGGTTTATTACCTAAATTTATTATATCTAGACTACGCCCGAGAGAGAAGTACGTGTTACCAAATTATTCCTTTCAACGTTATCCTATTCTAAGCGACCTCATCTCAGTATTATATTAGCTATCTGCATTATTAGACTTTTCCTACGGTAAAATATATATATATTTTCTTAGTCAAACCTTATATCAACAAAATTTCGTGTGGTTTAATTCATGTAAAATCTTTCTAAATACAAGAATTGTATACAAATAATGGACGTCAATCGGATACGTTCACGGTTGGATGATGAATTTATTTTAAACAACAATAAAATTATTTTCATCCGTTATAATCAATGATTTAATGATAAACATATAAATTATTTTAACATATAGAATACATTAAAACGGTCGAAACTAAATTATATAAACTCGTCTCTGTTATACATTTTATAGTGGGAAGGATTGTGAAATTTTCTCGAAACGCATTAGGATTTGTTACAAGGAAATTAGTTAAGAATAAATAACATATATGAAAATACAGAGAACTTTATACTATTTTTAACTTTAAATTTTTCAATAAGAGAAAACAAATTGAATATTCTTTTAATAACGATATATATTAATTTATTAATTGCTATTTCTCATTATTGACAATTTATGATGCAAGTTACAGACACTAAATTCTTCGAATCGTTATTAAAATATTATTTTACGTTATCGAATGACAATTTTTATGCTTAACTTAAACTCACTTTTATAAATTTTTAACCCTTATAAAAAAATATTAAAACAATCTTTCCGTACAGTACAGTGAAATGTTTATATTTTAATAATGATTAAAAGTTTGTACTTTTAATATAAATACAGTAGAGCATCGATTATCCGACTTAATTGAGGACTGGAGTTGGTCGGATAACTGAAAAGTCGAATAACCGAAAAGTATTAAAAAATACATTATTAGTATAGTGTATTAGGCCTGGTTTAAATACTAGCCTCCCTTTCATGATCGAGTCAGTGCTGCCAGCTAAAACATGCAAAAATTTAACAAAAATAATATTAAAGTAGCCAAGACATAACCAAATATTGTAGCGCCGCATCACTAGCGGACATTTGAATTTGCCGACTAGAACGCGGTCGGTTAACCGATAAGTCGGTTAATCGGGGGTCAGATAATCGATGCTCTACTGTATTTCAAATTTGTTATAACAAATAGACAAACTTACATATGATTCCTTCTTTTTAATCATGGCAACTAAATTTACTGTGCTATTATATTCATTTCTATCAATTATAAAATATGAAACAATAACGTAATTATATTATATTAGGTTCACAATTTTCTTAATTTCTAACATAAAATTCAAAAACCAACTTCTTGTTAAGTTTGGAGCGGAAAACAAACTCAATTCTAAATGTAAGTTGCCTTTCATTTCGAAATTGAAAGTGTTAATTAAGAAGCAATTGAAATGACTTAGAAAGTGAAACCCGTGTAAACCAGACTCGCACGGTACAGAGTTTAGCAGGTTTCCGTTTTAGACATGTTTTACTGTATATAATTGTATATATTTTTACTATCACGTAGCTTAGAGATTATATACATATTACACGTGTTTCGTAATAATAGTAATAAACTATTGGATTTCTAAATTTACCTACAATCGAAGAAATTAAAAAAAAGAAAGAAAGAGTTATTAAAATTTTTAAGTATTTTTAAAAATACAATTTTATGGAAGACGTTTCTCATATATTTCAGAAAATAGTGAGCTGTTACACAATATCTAAAGAAAAGCTGTTTTAATTGTAGCTACGTAAAGAAAGGAGGATATTAAAATTAAAAATATTACGTTATGTAATATACGAATTAACCTAACAGAAAGTGAATAATCATTAAGGCGAGAAGATATCCGAATATATCAATTTTAAACTGTTGCAATTGTTAAAATTATGTCCTAAAAATTTCTCTCAGGCATACGAAACAAAGAAAAATAATTATTCCAAAAAATAAACTCAACCCTAAATAATAATAATAACAATAAACTCCTGAAATTTCCCCCTTTTAAAATTCTATAATATCAAGTAATGTTTCACAAATTTCTATCGTCGTAATTAAATTATAAGTGAGTTAGACATTTTTTAAAGTATCGAAGAGTAAATACAAATGAAATTTTGATGTCTTCATACATCCTTCACAACCACGTGAATACACAATTAACCCTTAAACTCTATAAGATTTCTTAACTGAACAGAAAAGTTTAAACGAAAACTATTCTATTTTTATAAAATAAATAATTTCTAAGTTGATTTAAATCTGCATTAAAAGTACATAATATACTGAATTATAAATTGTACTGTACATCTTATCCAGATATGAAAAGATAAATTATTTCACTCGGTGTCAAAACCAAAGTTATGTTTAGTGGCATCAGACTCTAAAATTGAAAAATTAAAAGCTATTAAAAATTAAATATTTTATAATCATACATAAATCAAAACTCCTTTATTCAGAATTAAGAAATATCTACAGCTGAAAGATAATGGAGAAGCAATAAGGAGTTTCCGTGTTAATTACGATGTGAATTAATTAAAATCTAAATAATACAGATGAAAATAATTCCATTGAAAACATTTATAAAGATATATTTTAAATTATGAATTATAAAGAAATTTTAATTTATAATTAGCTTAATAAATTATAAGTTATATAGATAATTAAAGGAAAGAATACAAAGTAGTCCGATTGTTAAATTTAATAGCACATCAGACGTAGTTACGCTAACATTTATCATGGAAAAATTGAATTTCATTAATATTACTTATCTTCAATTTAAAATGTTTATGAGTTAACTGATTATACGCTACTATAATTAACAATCTTGCTTTCATCGCTTTAAAATACTAGATAATGATCATTTCTACGCTATTACGGCTCCTTTTTTTATCTTAGTTTACAAACTGTAAATACTTACTTTAAATATTATTTTTATAGATAAATGCAGCTAAATATTACATTAAAATCCATCAAAAATATCAAAATATAAATTCTCTAAGAATGTATTAATTATAATCATTCACGAAGATATTAAAATAAATGAATATTTTTATATATTTATAACATTATTTGAATTTAATCATTTTCATTTCTTAAAAGAAACCTATTACAATTTACTTATTTATATTATTATAATTTGGGATATTCCTTTAGTAACAATAACGAATACTCAAATTCGTCCACGAAATAAAGCATTCGTGAAAAATGTCTAAGTCCTGAAGAATGTCCTATTATCCTTTCTTGCACAGGTGACATACCATATACATTACAAAGTATCTGTTGAAACATTAGAACTTTACAACGGTACATACTCCACACAATATAAAGTTATCATACTAAACACGTGTCATAGAAATTTCTTAAACACAGATAAACATACGAACAGAACATAAACAAAATAATAATTTTATTTATGTATTGCTCTTGTGCACCGGTATATAAACTGAGAATACAATCCACCAACACTATAACAAGATATTTTTATTAGGATAAGATAAGATAATAGAATTAGCTTATTAGAATTTCTATTAAGGTAATTCATTTTCAAAAATTTCAAATTTTTTTTTTTTTTTTTTTTTTGTGTAAATTTAAAATTAAAGTAAATATAAAAAAGTCTAATCACAGTCTACATATTTTATAATGTTTTTGCGGTAGTTGAACGACAGTAAATTATTATTTCTTAGTGAGAAAAATAAGCACAAATTATGAAAATTTATACACCCTAATTACAAAGATTGAATAATAATTTATCTAGACGAATTTAGTTAATTATTTCGTTTAAAATCGAGAAAAAGTAGTTTAGTTTTTAATAAAAATTATTTTAAGAATCTTGTCCTTTATTTGAAATTATACCTATTTTCTTTTAAACATTACATTAATAATCTAAAAATCTGTCTAAAATTTGAAGTCCAATATCGTTCAGAAGCAAAACTGTTAGACATAAATGCTCTGACAGTTTCGCTTCCATATAATGTATACGTATTGGAAGAAGTAATTGAGTTGATTCTAATTCAATTACTTGTTTGAGTAGACATATCTTAGGCTGAATACGCAGCGGAAACGTGTTGTTACTTTACAGAAATACCCACCAGAAATTTCGCGTCCTAGCTGCTTAAAAGATCCACTACTCGTTCTGGCATTTTAACTTACAGAGAAACAAATTTTAAAATTCAATTTATGAAAACAAATGCTTCGATGCGTAGGGAAGATGCAAAAAATATTTAAATACATCAATAAAAAAATTGAACCGCGTATGTCCGTGAAACCGTGACAATAGATAACAATGATATACTGTATTGTTTAGCGCAACGGACTTTAATCTCGAGAATGGAGTAAGCTTAGACCAGATATGGAAACCTTAGAGGCAGGATGCCCCGATTAACTATATACGAACTTCCGATGCGTGTCATGTAATTCAAAAATTTTTCCCTGGAAGGTGATAGCAATGGAGTCATGCCGGTCATCTAATTTTGTCATATAATGTTCCTGCGGAGCGTAGTTTAAATATCATTGTTTTTCTTTGGCATCTTTATTACATGCACATTTTAGTTCAATAAAAGACCTGTGTTTTCATATAAAATATGTCGACCAGTACATATAATTTCTAAATCCGAATGCAGCCAATGAGTTAGTTAAATTCGTCTCTCATCGTCAAATTAACGCATTTTTTCGTCTAAATCTGCAATAACAGATGATGTATTCGTGCTATACGTTTTGATGTGATACCGATTTGTACATTTCTTGTCAGATTTAGTTTCTATATAATTCATCTGTTTTGTGATAATCCAATCTATATCATTCTCCGATTTGGAATTACATTATATCTTATATACTTTAACAATGAATTAATTTTATTATAATTTTGTAAGAATTTCAATTGACAAAGTTATGTAAAATTAACAAGTACTTATTGTCAATTGTATTTTTTGCTTGTATTACAAATTATATCTTCATAAACGGATAATTATCTTCGCAAAATAATTCATTAACTTAGAAACTAGCTAGATTATAGGTTTTATTTCTCAATTTTTAAAAACGAAAATTCGGTCAATAAGCGCTCACAGGAAATTGAATTTGAACAATACATCACATCAATTTTGGATCTAGAAAAATGGAACGAGTTCGTATTAATTTTCATTGTGCTAAATATGAATTAATACACGCCTTCCTGCCTTGAAACTCTCTTTATTAGGTATATTGAAATTTCACAAAAGATATTTGCTAAATAACTTTAATGTAATGAATGTTTTAAGAGTTCTTATTTTTTGAAATGTTGGTTTACAATAGTTTAACGCTTCGATCACTGAACAGAAAAATACATTTTCTATTAGCGTAGTTTTAGGAAATTTTTGTGACTAATACAGAAGTATTATAAGTGTAATAAGGTTTCATGTTTCTATAAATCGAAACAACCGATGACACCAGTGGCCGAATGAATAAAACCACTGAACACTGTTAGTTAGTCGTGGGTTCGCGCCTCGTGAAAGGACTGGCCACGTGTTTTCAGAGTTTTCTTTGTGGTCCTATCATCTAAATAGGGTCCAGTTTCCCATAGAAGACTTCCCGAGAGGCATTCTTCCTTTGGTAGATCGCCCACGTTTCGTATTGCCGCATACGAATAAAACCAAACTTACAAAACTGTATTGTTGTGAAAAATGCTGTAAAAGTTAGTTTGCCGCTCTTGGAGACACGGGATAGAGTTCAGGCTGTGAAGAACTCCAGGAATATTTCATGGGCGATCTGTGGTCTTCCTTCCTTTACCACGCATAGTCTCCGCCATTTTAGGTCCGGCTGGACCTATGATGGGTATGATTAAAAAGCCTTCTTAGTGCCAACAGGAGGAGACAGAAAGTGAAAACAAAAATCGTGTTTTGAAATTTATTCACAATAATGATGTTAAACTGAGATAAGAACTGTCCTTTCAATAGATTACATATAATTGTTACCCTCTTTGAAATGGATTGTTGAAAAATAGACAAAAGTAACTTTATAAGTGGATGTAAAGTTCATTATTATTATTATTTTTTTTTTTCAAAAAAATAATAGCTTATGTAACTTTATTATGAGATTATTAATAAATCCTGAAATGTTTGTTACTATTATGTAAAATAATAATCACTGTATTAATTGTCCTATTTTTAATCAATATGTACTTTATCTTATCCTATAACTTTATATTTTCAAAGGATATCATAATGCTTGGAAGGGTTTAGATAGTTATATAGGAATGTGCATTAACTATTAGCCCATATGGACATTTTCAATTATTAAAAAGTGGAATATAAAAATATTGATATGAAGGTATCTTTAAATTTTACTTTTTTCATAAGGATAACCTGAACTTTTAATTCTGTTTAGTGGAAAAAAAATGAATGAAAATTTGTTTTCTGAAATACATAGAATAAGTTGTGATAATTATATCTAACTGTTATTAAAACACATTTTAAATAATTCTTTATCAAGCATAAATTTAACAAAAATCGGATTTAGATTTACATTTGTCCACTATAATTCTGTGCTATTCTTGATAGAAACATTAAACTTTTTATATATGGTATGATATATTGAATAATCTATCAATATTAACACACAAAATCAATCAGTTATTATTGGTATGAAAAACTTCACTTTTTCCTGGATAAAAAAAAATATTGCTTTTTTAATATATCCATAAAATTATTTGCTAATATTGGTTTGAAATAGAAACCTAAAAATAGTTGATATTTAAAAATAAAATAGAATACACAATAATTTCAATTATTGTGTGTACTATTCACTCTTAAATTCAATAAAGTTACTTGATTCTTATACTTAGGGCTGTTTTAATGCTTAATTGTTATCTAAGCTATAAGAAAAAAACATTTGTATACGTCAATAAAACATATACCCAAATAATAAAATCTAAGAATTTAATTTATTTCTTTTTTTTAAATATTAAAATTATCCACATTGAAGGTAAGACAATAAATAGTCACATAAAAATGATTTTAATAATTATTTATTGATTAACAGTTAATTTTAAAACAATTACAATATTTAATTAAAATTTACATAAAAATAGTAAAGATAACTCTATCTAAATGAGTTAACTTAGAATCTAAGTAATATTTTTTTGAAATATATAAATCTCATTTAAACATTAAAATTTATTAACAATAAACTGTAATATAAATAAAAACAATAAACAATTAAATTATTTGTTTTTGTATCTACAAACAACTGAACAAAATGCTAAAAATTAATAAATTATAAATAAAAGAAAATGTTTCAAGTTTCTTTTTCAGAAACTTTACAAACATTTTTATGCTTAGGCCAATCTTTTACTTGACATTCTCTATAAAAATAAAATTAAACATTAAAATTATACATTTTATGATAACTAAGTTAATAATTATTATTTGTTTCAGGTTATTTACCTTCTACAATACCACTGAGTACCACAACGTAAACATCGTTTTTTAGCAGTATTACTACATGTTGCACATTTTGAAGAACTGGACTGCAGACTTTCCATAATATCCAAATCATACAGTTCTAACAACCTTAACAACAAAGAAAATAATTTTTTGTCTTTTAATAGATATTTTTTATGATGAAGAGATATATTCAAATTTATATCTGTATAATAAATATTTTAGCTTAACAATAAAGTAATTTTAACAAATTTTTTTTTGTGCATTAAGTAAATAAAATCTTCATTTATATCCAGTAACAATATAAAAAATTTATTAACAATGAACAGTAACTAAAAAAGAAATTTTATTTTTTTAGTTTAAATTTGCATGAAAATAAAAAATATGATCTTTAAGAAATCTTTTAATATCAATTTTCTAACATAACTGTTGAAAAACCAAATGATAATTCATTAAAAATTTTTCTAGACTGAAAATAAAATAGTAAATTACTATTGTTATTATTACTTTGTTAAACATAAAATTTCTTAAAATTAGTATTTTACAAAAATACTAATGCAGTAACAAATTATTAAAACATGATTTTTATTTGTTGCATAATTTAAAATTAAAAGTAACTTAGTGTATTGCATAAATATAGAGATACTTGATTCAGTAACTTCTAAAATCAATTTTTTAAATAGTATTTTCTAGTTTGTTGGAAACAAATGTTATAACAAGTCATTTATAATATTTTTTCATACCTTCTACAATACCACTGAGTACAATGATTTAAAAAACTTTACAAATTAAAAAATGCATAGAAAGACAAAAATGTCTTCACTCTTGCCATGTCCAATCATTGAGAACAATAATCTTCCACTAGAGACAACCTTTCTTTAGAGGCTACACTTCTGCGAAAACATGCAAAATCAGTCTAAAAGTTCTCCAGTGACAAGCCCAGAAAATAAAAGAAAGGTCATCTTTGCAGTGGAAGATTGTCATTCCTGATGATTGAACATGGCAAGAGTGAAGACATTTTAGTCTTTCTATGTATTATTACTAATGTGTAAATATGTCAGCCAGTTTTTAAAAAGAAATATTGTATTTTTAATTTATGATTTTATTCTTTAATGTTACTCTGGATAACCCAATTTAGATATTCTGGTGAAAAGTATTTATTTTATAAGTAAATATTTTATTTTGAACTATGAGAACAATGCCAATCCATCACTGGATTTCCACAATCTTCAATTTAGACTGATTTGGAGTAACTTCTGAAAAGACTCAAGTTCTTTTTATACACAATCTATTCTATTCTATTAAACAGTTGTTGATGCTAATAATAATAATTTAAAAATTAATATTAAAAAATTTACAGTTTTAAATGATTTAGTGTTTTACATTTTATCACTATTCAAGTAATTTGTAAGTATTTAGAATTATGTTTTCAAATTAAAAATATATTATATTTGACATAAATAGATAATTAATATTTCATTAAACAAAAAATTTAAATTTATAAAAACATACACCTTTTAGCTACATCCATCATCTCTTTTTGCGCAGGATTAAAAAACTTCACAGCTTGAATATTGGCAATATTTTTCCATTTTTCTTTTCCTTTATTAAGCAATGATTCTCGTATTTCTGATATCTAAAGAGAATATTTAACAGCAAATTATTTAACTTTTAAGAAAATGTTAAATTATTTAAAATTTCAGAATGAAATGTTGAGGAAAAAAATGAAATTTGATACCTTTAAGAAAACTCAGTTCAAAAATTCAAAGGAATCAAAGTAAACTAAAATATGCATTTAATGTTGTACTTTTTGTATGTAGTACAATATTTAATATATTTCAATACAATATATACTTTTTAAAATAAAGGAAATAAGAAAACTTTTGTTATTAATTTTCCAAACTAAAAAAGATTATACTTCAGCTAAATTGAATGGAAATTAGATAATGATAAATCTCACAAATTAAAAACTGAAAAAATGTAATCATCACAAGATACAAATGAGAAAGATAATCATAAACATGATGATAGAAAATAAATGCTATAAAATAGATTTGTCCTTTATAATTATCAAAATTCTATCAATTCAGCTAATTCAACCTAAATAATTGTCAATACCATATATTCCGGCATATAAGATGACCGGGCATATGAGACAACCCCCAACTTTTACAGTTAAAATATGGAGTTTGGGATATACTCACCCTACAAGACGACACCCGGTGTATAAGATGACCCCCGACTTTTGAAAAGATTTTCCTGGGTTAAAAAGTCGTCTCATACGCCGGAATATATGGTAATCATAACAGAAAAACAATTACAGTGAAATGTTGGTATAACAAAATTTATTGGTTGTAGTGAAATTTCATTTATATTGAAATAATCAAAATGTCAGAAGGCTAGAAAAGTTATTTAAAAATTTTTGGACTGATAAAATATTGAAGTCCCAAGACAAGAAACACAAGCTCAACTTGCAACATTGTTTTCCATATTTAACATGGACAACAGAAGAGGTGAATCAAAGGAGGATCAATGTTTAATTTAAAGAATTCTCCACTCAAATCTTCATATTTTTTTCTCTATCACTTTCATTCCATAAAATCACTTTCGGTTCCAGATCATCTTGCCAAACAGTTAGTAGTAACACTATCTGTTTGGATCTCTGAAGAAACACATCTCCACAAAGAGATATTCATTAGCTAATGAAGCAGCCAATGTACTTTTCCACAAACAGGATCTGAAATTCTAGACAAAATATAAATTGCCTCACAACATTGTGATAAATACCTCAATACAAATAGTGTATATACATATCACTGAAATAAAGTTTTGAAGTAGTCCTCAATCAGAACTTACTTTTTGAACATGTCAAGTATAATCATTTCAAAAGTAACTGAGTAACTGTACTTGTATAATTCAAGTAACAAATTCAATAGTAACTGAGTAACTGTAAGTTATAGAAATAAATATCTTAACCAACAGTTATAGGTATTAATTATATTAAAACAAAAAGGTTTATAAATTTATAAAATAATTTTTTTGTTAATTTTGTAATTTTTTTTTAAAAGTTTTGCATCATTTTCATTAACTTTGGAATATATTTATAATTTCTTATTTTTATTTTATTCCATGATTAATTATATTCAAAAAATTTTGATTTAATTCAAATTTTTATTTTAAAAAATTTCAAATAAATCATTCTATTTAATAGAATAACAGAAATAAAAATAGAGAATTAAAAAAACTATCTATTTTAGTTCTGTTATTTCACTATCGAGGTTACATTTTAATGACAGGATGAAAAGTAATCTGAAATTTTTACTAAAACATTCAAGAACAATGTAACTAATAAAAACAGGAATCAATTTAAAAAAATTTAGTCTTATTTTTACTACATAAATTGCTACTATATATTAAAAAAATGTAAACATCAATAAATGTAATAAAGATCAAAAAGTGGAAATTTCAACACCTAAAAATTAACACCAAAATTACAAAAATAACAACTAAAAATTTTAAAAGTTTATTTTAAATTACTAACTTGTTCTATTATTACTTCAGATTTTCCTTGTGGCGGATCCGATATAGAAAGATAATATAAGTATCTCTGTAATTGTTCTAAAACTGGAATCTGATCGATGATAATATCATTCAAATAATTTTGTAGCTAAAAATATAAAAAAGCAAGCATTCCTTTTACAGGTTCATTAGAAAAAAATTTTTAAATTAAACATAAAAATTTTTTATCCATTATAAATTATACAAGTAACTGCAGAAAATAGATTTTCTTACTTTTAAAATTTTGTTTTTTCTGTAGTTATTAATTATATATTTTCTCTTGCAATCATCATCAAGTAATAAATGAAATAAACTAATCCAAATCTAAAAAAATTTAACAAAATAGATATATAATAGATAATATTATGAATTAATTTGCATAAAAATTATATAAAGTCTAATGAATTGGATCAGGTTATAAGAAGAATGATTAAGCTTGAAAATACACAATTAAACTTATGTATCTTGCAACAATAATTAAATTAATTTATAATTATTAATAAGCAATTTAGAAGATTCTGAAAGATGATCCAGAATGATACTTAAATCTAATCTTCTCTATTGCATGCAGATTTCAGCTGGACTTTCTGATTCCAAACAAAAAATACATTACAACAAAAAATTCATAATTAGTAAAAATTACAAATTACAATTATTCCAAAATCTCTTAAAACACTTAACTTGATTAGAAAAAAGTATCTAGCTAAAGAAAAACCCTTAATCAACACAAATTGCTTACAATTCAATAGCTACACACAACAACAGAAGTGAAGGCTAGCTTGCTGCATCAGTTTGGCAATGTTCTTTTATATGTTTGCTGATTTACATACAATATATGCTTATAAGAAATACGGTTTTGCTTAAATTATGCCTCTAACAATATGATTAGAAAATTCTATATAATTGTCTACTTATATTTATAAATGTGACTACAATATTATTTTGTGAGAAGAAATTCCATTCATTATTCAAATCTTACTATGAAATTATGCATGAAGCTCTAGTTGAAAAGTTTTGAGATAGCAGTTGAGATTTAACATATCTTAACCCAAAAACCAAGATTTAACATATCTTAACCCAAAAACCGAAAATAAATAAAGTAGCATTAAATATAACTATAAATAAAAAATTCTGTCTTGCTACCTTACATCTTGTCAAATTCCTGTATTTCATAAATTAGGCTGCAGTTTGAAAAAATTGTAAACCTATAAATTTCCACTGTTGTCCGTCTGTCTCTGTCCTTTAATTTTGAGAATGGTGTTAGATGGATGAAAGTCCCAGATATGGAAAGCTTAGGAGGTCCCAATTATCTATATACAAACTTCTGGTCTAGACTGGAAATCACGCAATTTCAATTCAAAAAGTTCCTATGAATGGAGTTCCATAGATCAGTGTTCTGCAACCAGTGTGCCATCACAAGGTGAAAGGTGTGACCTGAACTTTTACATATTCTTTTAATTTCAAATTTCATTTATATATTTTTATCACAGTTGCTGTGTTTCTTATGATTGTATTTTATTTTCTGATGAAGCACTGATGAAATAAGATGATGTTTGTTTATTCTTTATTACAAGCTATGCATTTTTATGTATTCTAAGAAATTAAATGTAAAATAAATTTGCTCACAGCATGATATTCTTGAAGAACTATCACTTTTGCACACAGCATTAAACAATGGGCAGATAATAAACAAACAAAAAAAAAATGATTGAAAAATTGTAAAACAAGCATTTCAATTTATACCTAGTCCATAATGAATTTTTTAGATAATACTGTCAGTAGCAGTGCATCAAAATTTATTCTGAGATTTCTGATCTAGATATGGGAGTCCACTCTTAACTGTCTGTCTCTGAGCCTGCTAACTTGAGGTTGTGCCATTGGCCTTGTCCTCCCATTTATAAGGAAAAGACAGTCTTTCTGCAGAGAAGTTAAAATGATGTTTGTTATATTTTGCTAATGCTATTTGTGTTTTTCTTCTTTTGAAATTGTTCTAGTTCTGTATGTTTCCCATTGTATAACTTCAAATAAATATGTCAATGCTGGAATGAAATTTGTTGATTGCTTTAAATGTGTTTTGCATTCAGCTGTTCAGCATTGAATTTAATCTGCTGTTGTATTCTTTTGTGTTATTACATTTTTATGATAAACAGAAGATTTTAAAAACTAAAATATAAGAAAGAAAAATGACATATTACAAGACATATATAATACTACAGATATTTTTATATCTGTAGTATTATATATACCGTATTTACTCGAATATAAGACAACCTTGCATATAGGACAAGCTGTGACTTTAAAGATCAAAATAAAGAAAATTAGATTTATTAATACAATTCTAATTTTATTTCATTTAATAACAAATAAAATATCAAATGCACATAGATGCACACATTGTCCCGCAAAAATTACTGGCATTTTAACACGTTGACTGCCATGTGACTTTTTAGGATTCTGTTGTAAAACGCCAACTTAATTTAATTATATTATATTATTAAAAACTCTAATCAGAGTATATAGTAATAATCAAATAGCATATAGAATGTGTTTTTCTTAAAATAAAGGTATTACGAATTATCTCGTAGTTGGCTTATGTAACAGAAAGCTCTTCGCTAAAGCCAAACTACGAGTTAATTCGTGCACAGACACGATTCGTCCTGTCACTTCGCTACAGCCAATCAGAGATGTGCGTCTAAATTCATTAGTAATAAATCGGATATAGAGGCGAGCACATCACATTTACGTCTTTTTTGAGAGTGTTATTTTTTATTTATTTTTATAATCAAATTATAAATATCCCAAAATGGATAAAAAAAGACCACTGACTAAAAAACAACTTGATTACTACACTAATCTAAGTGATTCAGAATCTGACAAAATTTTTGGTGAGGATGGGGGAGTTTATTTGGCAGCGAAATGGTCCTGTTACTGTATGTAAATGGAAAGACAAACGAGAAGTCCTTACCATTTCAAACATGCACGTTGTTGAAATGGTAGAGGTGTTCAATCGCAATGGAAAATGTTCGATGAAACCGAATATAATTCGAGATTATAATCATGGAATGTCTGGCATTGACGATCAGATCAAATGCTATCGTACTACACAGCTCTAAGAAAGACTATTAGATGGCCCAAAAAGGTTGCATTACATATTATAGAAATATATATACATAATGCGCACAAACTCTTTCAAAAAGCAACTTCTTCTAAAATAAAACTTATGCTTCTCTATAAGCTAACTTATGCTTCTCTTTTTCTCTAAAATAAAAGTTATGCTTCTCATTATGATGAATGCTTCTCTAAACTAAAAGTTTAGAGAAGCATTCATCAAAGCGTTGATTGGAAAAGAGATTCAACCAGTTTCAAAAAAAATTAAATTTCAGAAGCTTCACTATTTACAGAGTATCCCATCTACTCAGAAAAAACAACATCCGATAAAGCCATGTCGAATTTGTACCAAAGCTAAAAAACGCTGAGAAACGCGTTATTTCTGTCCAATCTGTCTTGAGAAGCCAGCCCTTTGCGTAGAAGATTGTTTTAAAAATTATCACAAACAATAAAAATATCGTTTTGCTTTTGATTTTGAATAAACATTTTATAATATTTTCTGTTTGTTTAAATTTATATTTCTGTTTTATAAATTATCACAAACAATAAAAATATTGTTTTGCTTTCGATTTTGAATAAACTTTTTATGATTATATTTTCTGTTCATTAATTAATAAATGTTCTGTTCATGTAAGCCAAACTTGATTTTTTGTTCTTGCCCCTGAAGCTATCTATTCATATTTACACTGATATACTACGAATTACATCGTAGCTGCACAAATATGGCAAGGAAACAAACTACGATATAACTCGTAGGTGGCGTCCTAGGCAGAAACGGTAACTACGAGTCATCTCGTAGATGGCAGTCAACGTGTTAAACCAAGAAAAAATCTTGTAAAATTGACAACATAATTTGTTCACATAAAGCTGGACAATCAGGAATCTTTTTTGCCAATTCTTAACAGTCAAATTCACTCTTTGTCAATTACATTTGAGAGTTTCTTCCAGTTTCTGATTTCCAAATAATCATCTGTTTTCACGTGGGAATGAATTAAAACTTATATCGGGCTCCTGTGTAATTTTGGAATTCAATTCAAAAGCTTTGCTTTTCCCGTTGCTATTCATCTTTACTCCTGACAATATACAAGAACGATTCAAACAACCCAGATAATACTTTTGTTTTTAAACACCAGAGGGTGAGAATACAGTAAAAAATGCAAATACACAGTTACAAAAATGAAAAGAATCCTTCACTCGTGCATATAGGATGACCTAGGTTTTTGAAGCGGTGAAAAATGGATAAAAATTTTGTCTTATATGCGAGTAAATATGGTAACTTGTCTTTTTCATTTATTTAAAATAGAATGTTTAATACTTTAATTTGAAACAGGCTGTGTAGTAGAGTTGGTTCAAGAAAATGGATATTAAGGCAAATTTAGTGATTCCAAATCTTGTATGCAAAATTAAAAAATTATACATATGTACAATAAAACCTGTCCAAAATGGAACCTGAATAAAATAAAACCTGTCTAAACATAAAAAATTCTTCAAAATAAAACAATTTTCTATGTTAAATAAACCCTTTAAAACGGAAACCTGCCAAACTGAAAAATATATTTGGTAATGTGCAATTCCAGTTTATACAGGTTTTACTGTATATATTTATTTATTACCTGTCCTTCTGTTTTGGTCAGTTTTAATCTTTCTTCAGCATCTACTTCTATCCATTTACCTTCAAAATATTTTTTGCATTTTTCATTAGAATGAAACTGAAGCCATGGTTTCATTTCAAGAATCGTGATTAGAAATATAGGAAAATCATGAGTACTTAATAATCGATGCAGAGCACTTATTGGTAACCTAAAATTTAAATCATAAAATTATTTTAAAATTTTATTTTTACTAAATTATTAGATAACAAAATTATATCAGTAATAACTAGCAATGTACTAAATAATAACAAATGTTTTCGACAATCTTTAAATCATCATCATCAGGTTAAAATAGCAGTAGAGCATTTTGTTTAAAGTGACATTCTAATTTTTATATATATGTTTGACTGCCATTTTAACCTGATGATGACAATTTAAAAATTATAGAAGACGTTTGTTGAGCTGCAATTTGAAAAAATTGTAGATCTATAAATTCCCACCGTCATTCATCTATCTTTCATTAATCTCAAGAATGGAGTTAGATACATGAGAGCTGAGACCAGATATGGAAATCTTAGGGGCAGGAGGCCCTGATTAACTATATATGAACTTCTGATGAAAACCAAAAGTCATGTTATTTCAATTCAAAACTTTTCCTCTGAAAGCAGTTAATAGATGACCAGCATGACTCCATTGCTAACAGAAAAGTATGATGTACAGGGATAAGTCACTACAGTACTAATTTGAAATGGAGAACATAATATTATATTTTAAATTAAATAAATCAATAATTGCAACCCGGCATTGTGATGATGTCATTATTATTTGGTAAATTTCTGGATATTACTAGTATCATTTCATTACTTATAATTAAATCCAGTTTTTTTAGTAGTGAATAGTTATTGTTAAATTATTAAATTAAGTATTTCAATATACTAAGAAATAAAAATGTAGAAATATGAAAGATAACAACACTTTTTATGTATGTTAATTATTTGAAATAAACAGATACATATCCTAAATAATTACAGATGATGTCCTTTTTGATAACATACAATAACTTAGATAGTCTACTCTTGGTCTCAATTTAAGTTATCACAACAGAGTCTATGGATATCTTCTTGTTGAGGATAATGTTGTTGCTATTGTATTGCTCCTGGTTTCCATAGAGATTTAGTGTTAATGACTTTTTTAACTACATGTGCATGGTGTTCTGTTATTTCATCAATAAACAAGGTATAGAAACTACAGAACACCATGTAATTTTGTCATTCACTCTACTTTATTTAGAATAATGTTAAAAACATCAATCATTATCCATTTTTGAAAATGAAGTGATTAATTGATCATTTTATTTGAAATGGTGTTTAGAATATAGCAATTGAGAAACAAAATATGAAAACCAATCTAATATATTGTTTTACTTTCCACATGCAAATATATCTTGGAATTAAATTACCTGATTTAAGAATAAGTTTAAAAAGCTATGAAATTAAATATATTCATGGTTATTAAAATAATAAAATTAGAATTTAAATGACTTATGTAATTCTTCTTAAGAAAAAATATTAATTGCAACAAAGCTGAACTGTTATACCTAAGAAAGAATTTATTAATTAGAGTATAATTACAATTAGTTATATGTAAGAACTAGGGTTTCTCAAATGGTATCCTGGTTGTTTTTTAACCCGGGAAATCCCACAAATGTCTTAAAAGTTCACTTTTTTCTTATTTCATGTTAAGGTTGAGAAAATTTTAAAATAGAAAGTATAATTAACTCATAAACTGTCAGAATACATTTGTGTTTATTAATTTTAAACCTACTTATTAGTTTTTTTTAATTTTTCCTCGTTATGGCATGTCACAGATTGTCAATAATCAATATGTAGCCTATTTGTGAGAGGACTCTGAAAATTCTTTACTTGTCAGAACCTGTAATATCTGAAATAAATGTGCTTATGCTGTCTTAATTTTTAACCATGCCAAGTAGAGCTTCAATAACTGCATAATGCCAGGTTGTGCAAATTGAGCAAGGATGCAAACGAGTAGGAAGTCTGTAAGTATGAAATTTTTCTTCTTAAACCTGATTATTAAAACCAAACAAACTTTCGAATTATCAGACTGTAAGCTCGATGCCGCTATTAAAGCAGGCACAGTCGAGGAAGACAAATCAAGAATACTAGAAAGCAAAAGAAGTACTACAATCTCGAAAACGAACTAGAAATCTTCCAGGCTACATGTGAAAAACATATAACATCTGTCTTCTCTTAAATGCATTAAACACAATTCTACTCACATCAATTGAATCAGAAAGGGCATTCTCAGTACCAGGATTTTTCATTACTAAAATAAGAATCAGATTGAGTGATCAAAATATTGACCATCTTTGCTTTATAAAATCTTATTATAAAAATTTACAATATTGTTTTGTATTATGTTTTATTTAAATATTGAAAATTACCTTCTAACTTAGAAGTTTGATCTAAGTTCATTTTATTCTTTAAATTTTCAACTCAATTCAAAGGCATTTTTGTTGTTGTTGTATGCAGTTTCCAGCAAACTTTAATAAAACTTTTCTATTTGTGAAAATTTCTACATAATTCAAAGGTAATTTTTAATATATATCTTACACAGCAT
Organism: Centruroides vittatus; assembly: GCF_030686945.1. NCBI lineage: Eukaryota > Metazoa > Arthropoda > Arachnida > Scorpiones > Buthidae > Centruroides > Centruroides vittatus. The sequence continues at coordinate 2,300,016 of NW_027122335.1, forward strand.
TATTAATATGATTTTGGAGGTTGCAGAACATATTAAATTACTTTAAAAAATGAAAAATAATTATATCATTTGATTTCAAGATATTTGTACCTCATATATCTTAAAAAATAATTAATTCTATCCCAGGATTTCCCAAGATCCCAGGAAACAGTTCACTTTTATCCCAGGACAAGCAAAAGACTGGAAAATGAAAAAACCTAGTAAGAACATAGTTATGTTATTAGGGTTAACATGAAGATACTAAGAAATCATAACCATAAGTTTCAGAATTTTTTCAGAAATTTTTAAATAAAGTAAGGAAAGAAAATTTAGAGTTTTAGTAAAGGATGAAAAATGCAGAAAAGTTATATTACTTGCAATCTTGCATAATAATTTTTAATCCAAAAATTATTTAGATGATTACAATAAATTTCTTATAAAGTAGGATAATTAAATTGTTTATTTAAAATATAATATAATACAGAAATTACTTTTGAGGTAATGTCAAATACATAATTATTATAATTTGGATGGTCAGAGGATAAAAAGGCATAAGTCAAAAAAATCAACTTTTGGAAAACTAAAAAAACTTTGTAGTTCATTTTTTAGGTTGTTATAATGTTGATTTTTGCTTATATAGATGAAAATAATGTAAATTAATTTGTCTAGGATGTTAGTGTGATAAAGATAAAAGTACATTATGTTTAGTGAAGACTTATAATTACAAAAAACTCAGAATCGATAAAAAGTGACTTATCTTTTTATCCTCTGAACATTGATTTTTCAATATTAGGTAACTATCCTAATATTGAAAAATTAGTCAAAAGAATTTGTATTAGAAGACTTCAAAAATAGAAGGCATTAAGATGCCTTCTATTTTTGAAATCTTCTGTAGCAATCCTAATGGCTTGAATTGTCCTCAATAATGCCAAAATGACATCTTTAGAAAAATGTTTCAATTTCAAAACAAAATAAATACCAAGTAACTGAGGTTTTGCATTACTTAAGGCAAATATATAAGTGAATACATTTTTCTTATAATTTATAAAAGCTTTGTTATGAATGAACCAAGCACATAAATACTATAGTACTTTTAAACTCAACTGTACCAAAAAAGTGATTTTTTAAAAAACTCTTCATGCTCCTGGGAGCTAAGGAGGCCTTTTAAATATAGATATAAATGTAAATGTATATGCAAAAAATATAAATGCAAACATTTCCATTTACATTTATATTTTTTGTACTCTTTTTAAAGTAACTTATAAAGTTATATTCACAATGTAAAGTTAGAGCTCTTTATGAACACTTGTCAGGTTTTGAGAATGCTGAATTATTGGAATGCATAAAATAAATACATCTTTTCATGATATTTCTTGTAAAGTTGACCACAGTGACTGTTTACAGAATGAAGAATAGAATGGGAAAGACATTCAAAGAAGAAAATCCAGCACAGGACTATCAGAAGAACATAAGATTGTTCCTATGACCATCATTAATAGATGAATAACTGTTGGGAAGTGGTCTTTTCGTAATATATCAGACCCCATCCTTCACCACCCAGCTGCCCGCTGTAGGCCTGGTCAAATTCATAATGGGCTTGTTAGAAAGAGTCTCTTAGTGCCCACAGGGTGAAAAGAGTTAAAAACACAAAAATGAATAACTGCAGCTAAAATCCAATCGGTTCTCATTAACCCATGTTTGAACAATTTTAAGGTTAATAAAAGCAACTGGAATTTTAAATAAGTTTTGATTTATTTTGCACTTCCACTTTCACATGACCTAAATTTTTTCTAAAGTACACAATAATCAATATCCCGTACAGAAAAATATGGTATATTAAAAATAATAAAAATTAATCCTTTTTCTAAAATAATTTATAAATCAAAATATATATTATTATACTAATAATAATTTACATGAATTTAAAATACTTCATAATGTATAATTAATTTTAAATATTCCATAATAAATATTCTAATACACTCAAATAATGTTAAAAATCAAATACTAACACAGAATAATGTTCTGTTAGAAAACCAACAACTGACAATATTTTCATGCTAATTTCAAAATTCAGCACATTTTCTTGTTTAATAAGTTCATCCATTCCAGATTTAGTTTCAGATTCAGTAAATGCTTCATCCTTATTATAACTGAAATCAAATGAAAAAACAAATCTTAAATAATTTATTACATTTACATAAAATTCATAGTTAACTAAATCATATTTCTTTTTCAAAAATATTATTAACTGACTTTTTAATATATTTAAAACAACTTGAGCATACAGTTAATTTTCAAAGTAATGCAATTGTTAATGGCCTACCTTCAAATCTTAGATGTGAAATAGATTCAAAATGTTTACCATCATGCAACAGATCTTCTTTAAAATAAATTATTATTATTATTATTATTATAATGTTGCAAATGTCATGCTCAGCTCATACTGGTGCCAAGTGCTATGCCAGACTAAAGTCAAAGCATAACTACCAAACAAGCATAACATTAAGTTGTGTTATTGTCAATGTCTGGAAACTTCCTAACAATGTGACATGTGTTCAAATATTACAACTTTCTGTAGTGCCATATATATGTTTTTATTAAGGTTTAATGTTTCTAGTCTTTTGTGCAATGTATGTGATATAACACCAGTAGAAGAGAAGACAACAGGCACAATAAATACCCTATCCAATCTCCACATGTGTTATTTCTTGAGTAAGTGGAATGTACTTGTTGATTTTTTCAGTGTGAGCATTTTTTATGTTATGAGTGTTTGGAACAAAGATGTCTATAAGTGATCTTACTGCATTTGTCAATGAGAGTGATGTCAGGTTTATTGCAATGAATTGTTTTATCTGTGATTATGGCTCTGTCATAGTATATTTTGTGTGTCATTTTCTAATACTGCCTGTGGAGTATATTTATAGTATGGTACCTGAATGTTTAATAATTTGTGTATGCAAGCTCTTGGTATCTGCTACTTGATTATACCTATGTAAATAGTCTGTTTGTGCTAAGAGCTTGCAACCAGAAAGTTATATGTTGTATTGTTTCTGGCATTTACTACGAGAGTCATTTGTGAGTGATGTATCCTTCAGGATGTGTTTTCCATAGTTTTTAGTGTTTATGACCTGATCTTGAATAGCAACCATAAAACCCTGTCTCTCCAAATAGGCAGCCCCTAGTCATCCAGTAGTTTGGATTCAGTTTTGTTAACATAATCGGCATCAGCATGTCTGCCATAAAATGCCTTTTGGGCCCATGACAGCCTACTAGTGTCTGTTTTTTGTGTGTTGAGCTATGTCCAGTACTCAGAATGTAAATTTAAAAGTGTGTGGTTACAGAATTATAGCTTTATGTAATCTTAATGTTTCTTGTTTTTTGTGGAAAACTCCCACAGAGTCTGATTTGTTTGTAGTGTAGTTGGTAGAAAATTAGTCAAGCCATGGTATCTTCTTTACAAGGAAGAGTTAGTCTTTCTACATATGATTTTGGGTGATATTGTTTATGCTTAGTAAGTGTTGTTCTTGTTTTCCTTTGGAGTTGCTCGAGATTTATGTGTATCCGGTGTATAACTCCAAAAAAATAGAGTATAGGAACAACATAGATATTAATAGCTTTAATAGTATGTTTTGTATTTAGGTGTGTTTTTAGTACTGCATATGTGTTCTGGTATTTGTGTGTTGACCTTTGTTTTATCTGTGCATGTTCTGTAAGTTTGGCCTGTTGGAATCCTAAATATTTGTAAAACTTTCCCTCTTCCATGAACTCAATAATTTCTCCACTTCTGAGTACAAAGTCTCCTTTCTTCAGAACTCCTTTTTCAATGTGTAATGTTTTGCATTTGTCTAGACCAAAATCCATTTGTATATTATTTGAGTATGTGTGTGTAGTTTGTAAGAGATGATAAAGCTGATTCTGTGTAAATGCATAAAGTTTGATATTGTCCATGTGCTGTACATGAGGTGTGGTAAGGTGAACAGTGTTGTTTTGTTTTGTTTGATATTGTAGCCATATTGTGTTTTGTTCAATGTGTTAGATAAAGAGTTAAGTGCAAGGCAGAACCAAAGAAGACTCAAGGAATCTCCTTGAAAAATTCCTTGCTTGATGTGTATTTGATTTGTTTATGGAGTTTAAGATGTAATGTTGTTCTCCAGTAGAGCATGAAAGAATCAAGGAAATTAATGAGTTGGGGATGGATTTTATAGATGCGAAGTGTGTGCACCAGCCAAGTGTGTGTGACACTGTCGAATGCTTTTCTATAATCAATGTATACAATGTGTACATTTCTGTGTTGATTATGAACTTGCTGTAGGATAACAGAGTCAATGATTAGTTATTCTTTGCAACCTTTGTGATGTCTACAGCAGCCTTTTTGTTGTTCTCTATGAATGTTGTTTTCATCAATATGATTGTATATTTTGTTTGCAATTCAAGAGTATTGGAAGACATGTAATTGGTATGTACTGTGCAAAGAGCTTTGGTGGTGATGTTTTTTTGGTTTTATGTAAGGTGATGCCCTGTGTGAGAAAAATTGGCATGTCTTGTGGATTGTTGATGATATGAGTTAAATGTTTAGCTAGTTCCTGGTGCAGGAATGTAAATTTTTTTGTAATGTGAATGTTGTCTACACAAGATGTTGTCCAGTTTTTTGCTTTCTGCATTGTGCAATGAATGTCTTGTGTATTTATTTCAAAGCAATGCATACTAGATGTGTCCTGCATGTCTTTTCCTCTTTGATCCAGTCTGCTTCAGCATTGTGCATGACAGCAGTAGACCAAAGAGAAGACCAATAATTTATGAGTTCTTCTTCAGCTGGCATGCCATTATGTTGGTAATCTGTAATGGATTTGGTAATAATTCACCTGTAGAAAAGATTTCCATTGTTTGTGAATAATTTATTTTGTATTGCTTGAGTTACCAGGCTTTGGCTGCAAGTTTTTGTTTCTGTGTGTCAATGTATTCTACAATGTGACATTGTGTTGTTTGTGCTTGGTGTGTATTTTAACTCTCTTGAAAATTTTTTAGTTGTTTCATTAATTTAGATGTTGTTTTGTTATTAGCACATTATTAATACATTAAAAGTTATTCATTTTGAACTGAGAGGAAGAAATATTTTATCATTATTTTATTTAAAAAGTCTAATCAACATTAACATTTCTTACCAGGAACATAACCACGTTAATTTACGAGCACAATAATCCAACAAATCAATCACCACAGATGAAATGCATTCTACAGCTTCTTCATAATATAAAAATGCTTCCAATAATGTTACTAAAGTAACTTCATGATATAGCTATAGAAATTTAATTTAAAATTTTTAAATATTAACAACACTAAAAATTTAAATTATACCAAATAAATCTGAATAATTTTAAAAATGTATATTGTATATCTGGTAAGTGTGTATGGTATAAGTTGCAATGTTAAATAAATTAAAAGTATGTAAATTAAAATAATACAAAATTATTTATTACTGATGATTATTATCTTACCGTTTTTAATTTTTACATATTTTTTAGCAGTATTTTTGATTAACTTATTTTTCAATTTTACTACTTTAATTGCATTTCTTAATACAGAACCTCTTGCATCATTATCTTTATTTCCCCACATACTGACTTATATTCTTATACAGAGCTGTGTGACAGCTTCCTAGCAGAAAAGAATATAGTAAACTCAAAGTTATGCAAACTTTGTCATACTGATGAAAGTAAATTCTTTCTTTTATGTGAAAGTCAGTATTTGTGAAAGCATTCTAGTCTTTTAAAAATTGTACTTTAAATTAAGTCATAAAGTTTGCACAAAACAAATGTTAATTAGAGTTCTTCAGAAAGAATAAGTATTTTAAATATATCATAACATTATTTAATATATTTCAAATAATAATAATAATGATTCAATGGTTCTTACCTATAATTTTTAATGATGTCCTGAAATTATTCCTATTTATTATTTCCACCCCCTAAAATCAATGCATTGGATTTTACTGTAATGATTTATTTCTGCTATATTCATATTAATTCTGAGATAATCCTGTTACAATTTTTCACTATTTGACATGATCATGTAAATTATCTTAGTGCATTTGCTACTATGCACTTTGCATACAAAAATAACCTTAATACAATACCAACAAAAATTTTAATTCAACACAGACAAATGTTTTCAACCTAGTGATAGGTTTGCATCAGGTCCATATCACTTTACATTCAATTTTTGGAATATAAATGAGAATCAATTGTAGAATGTTTGAATAATTGAATAATTTTCATAAATGAGAATGTTACAACATTTCAAAATTTGGAATAACTTTGATATTTAAAAGTGTACTCCACATTTTTAGTATAAACATTTACAATTTAAATCTATGTAATAAATAATATAAATTTAAATAAATGTTATAAATGATATAAAATTTTCCTTAATTAATAAAATCAATTTTCTTGGATTGTGTCCAGATAGTCATAAAATGATTGCCAAGTGCTTAAAATGTGTGTACCCTTCTTTGAAATTAATTCACTTTCAATGAATGAAATGAGCAATTATTTATTGTGACATTGTAACAATGCTGGACTACAATTTTTAATTTATTTAATTTAAAATATATGCTCTACACTTCTATTTAGTAATGGCTTTCCCCTGTACATTGTACTTTTCCTTTAACAATAGAGTCATGCTGGTCATCTAACACCTATCTGGGGAAAATTTTTGAATTGAAATAACATGACTTCTGGTTTGCATCAGAAGTTCATATATAGTTAATCAGGGTCTCTTGCCCTTAAGATTTCCATATCTGGTCTCAGATTTCATCTACCTAACTCCATTGTTAGATCCTTAAGATTAAGGAAAGACAACAAATGGGCAGATGACAGTGGGAATTTATAGGTCTACAATTTTGTCAAATTGCAGCCCAAAAAAAACAGTCTGAGAATTTGTTAGAATTTTTGTCTTGAGAGTCTTGTTTTTGGCTTAAGGGATAATGTTGGTGATTGTATTTAATGTGTAAGCAAAAATGAAAAAACACTAAAGATCACTGTAATTGGGCAAGCACCATCAGAGGGTCCCAGCATATGTAAAGCTGAGAGTATTTTTTGTAACATAATAGTAAGTTTTTGTAAAGAGATAAGACTGAATTTGTTTTTCATTTCTTTTGATAAAACAAGAAATTCAACATATTCAAAATAATTTTCAAAACAAAGAAAAAAATGGTGTAGCATTGTATATGCCACAAAGTATAATACACAGAAACCAAACTCTCCTCACATAACTGGAAATCACTACATCATCTGTAAAATCTGTAAAACCATAAAGTAGGTCATATATTAGGTTGTAAAGATAAAATTTACACATTATTATTATTTTATAGAAATGACTGGAAAAAAAATGCCAAGAATGTTCAATGTGGGTATATAAGTAAAGTAACCAAATGGTATTTCATCATATATTTCATTGGAAGTAGGCACATTAGTATTGTCAGGCAATATGAAACTTTCAAAAGAACATATTCGTCTATCACTTTAAAACTAGTCACAACACAACCAGTGCCATCTTTAGGGGAGGGCCTAGGGGCCCAAGGTCGTAGGGGCCCCTGAATCCAAAAGTAATAAAGTTTTGTAACTTTATTACTTTTGGATTCAAAGAAAACAAATAGGTTACTTGAAATGAAGAAACCATTAATAATACAATTGAAATTACTCCTCCAACACATAGTGTGAAGTGTTGAGTACAGGGTGAAAAATCTCACTGGCTAAAATAAAAGTCAACAGATTTTCTGGGATATGTTAAAAGGGTGATAGCATGATATCCATAACCGGTCTCGCCCGTGCTAGCTACACCAGCAACCCCTAGGTCTGTAATCTAGTATTGATTCTGTTTCTTCATCGGGGGCCCCCAACATTCTTCTGGCCCAGGACCCCTTACATTCTAAAGACAGCACTGAACACAACAAAGACTTGTGATCTCATCTGCAAAGCATTTGTTGAAGCATTCATAGATGAACAAAGGTCAACCATCTATTGCAAATATCAAAGAGCCAATAGTGCAGGAAAAAGCAATGATCTGTGTTTGTTTGGTACCATCATAATGGAGCTGTTTCCAACCAATACCATCATCATGAAAGAACTCTACTGTGAATAATTAGATCATTTGAACATCAAGATCAAAGAACTTCATCCAAAAATTGACCAAGTCTAATACCACCACAACAGCCAGCACATAGACCAAAGATGACTTTAGAGTCTAGGCTGGGAGGTTCTGCCTTATCTATCTTACAGCCCTGACTTGATGCCAATGACTACCAATCTATTTTGTGTCCTGCAGAACCTTATTGCCAATATACAGTTCAATGACAATACTCAATGCTCAAGACTTTCTCTTAAGCATAATGATTGGGATTTTTCTTATAAGATTGAAAGTTTGCAGCAAAAATAGCAAGATGTAATTGATATTGAAGAATGATTACCTAGCAGGCTGAATTGTAATTGTTGTTGAGTCAATTGTCAATAAAGTTTCTTTCAGAAATCTAAATTTCACCTTTACAACCAGATACATAACATTACATTATATTTTGAATAATTTAATTTATCTTCAAATATAGTAATTGTATTAAAGTATTTTTTCTTCGTGATAATTTAAATGTACAATACTTGATCTACCCAAAACACAAAAACAGACAAGTTTCTGGATTATTTAAAATTTTGTTTATCCAAAAGTTCCTTTGTCCCATCAAGTTTGGATAATCGAGTTTCCATTGTATTTATGTTATTAATCTATTTTTGCATAAGAGGCATAAATAAAAAAGTTGTAATATTAATTATTATAAAAACAAAATAATTTTACTTACAACAGTATATAAAAAAATATTTGATGTAGGCTCAAATCTATCTTTTATTAACTGGTAAAAAACTTTTTCTTTCCAAACTTCAACACATATTAATTCATGAATCAATACTGTTATCTGTAAGAAAATAATTAAAATTTTTAATAATGTTATCTATTTTGAATATCAACTAGCTTTAAAAGACTTAAATAAAACTCCAGGACAACAATTATAATTAAAATTCATAAATTCAGAAGCTTCCTCAGACTACATTATCCAATTCCAAGGTGTGAAAGAGGAGAAACTGAGAAGATACTTTTACTCTAATTTAGCATTTCTTTTGAACTTATGAATTTTAATTTAAAATATTTGTTTAAATTAAACTTCATACTTTAACTTAAAACAATTACATAAATTCTATAAATATGTATATATTATTTCTGAAGATAATAAATTTTAAAAATATATTAAAAAGTTTTTTATCATTCTAAATGAGTGGAGAGTTAAATTCAGAATTTTAAAATAGAATCATAGTTTAATTTAAAAACTCCAATTTGATGATAAATTACTATTAAAATATATTAACATGTATTTGTAATGTGTTATAAGATCTATTATTCTGTTTTTATGTATTTTTAATGCACTAATCAGAGGAGATAAGGAATAAATTTGTAATTGGAGAAAATATAGTTTGACTGAGCAAATTTAGAAGTTAAATATTGTAACAATGTAATCCCTAAATTTAACTTACAGTTTTATATTCTTAATATACAATTGTTACATGATACAATGTCTTAAAAATTTCATAAAAATAAAGTTACAAAAAAATATATCTGATTAAATGATTCTTTCAACAATTAATTTAATAGCTCTATGCTGTAAGGCAAAAATAAGAAATATCAAAACTCATTTTCAGCTCTTCGATGCAATAGTAATAAATGCATTGTGCTATGCCGCTCCAATCTGGAGTCTAAACAAATTCTATGATTTTGAAAGAATCCAAAATATATTCATTTGAAAAACATTTCAATTAGAATACAATACGCCAGGTAGTGCACTGAGCTTGGAACTTAAGAGATTCAAAATTAATACTATTCCGGTAAAAAGATATATTAATTGGCTTCAAAAAATATTTAATGCAGAAGATTTGTCATCTAAACTAATGTACTTATTATACAATAGATCTAGAAATATAAACATTCAACGAAATTGGATAACTCAATTATCAAAGATTTTCAATGCTTATGGATTTTTGATAGAACTAGTATTTGAGTATCTCAAAAATAATGACCAACAAATCAGTCAATTACTATATAAAGCCATGGAACATTCAATAAGCCAGAAAAATGAAGATATAAGAAAAAGAAGAAATAACTCACACTATAATATAATCCTTAACTACTCTTAAATCAACAACTATATGCTTTCAAATCTCCCATTTAATGTTAAAAAGTTTTTCATTCAGTTAAGACTTAATCAAAAAGGTCTAGTTATTATAAATAAATACATAGAATATAATCAATGTACCTGCTCCAAATATGGAAAAAATTATCAAAACTACACTTAATCTACGGATGTAACGAGAAGGAAGAACAAGATTTAAATATTATCAAGGATCAAAGTTATAACCAAAAGACAGAAACTGATATGTATAGAAAACTAGATAAAGTCAATAGTAATGACATTTATGGGCTGTATAATATTGTCAATAGGTTATTAAGGCAATGTGTTAATAGTTAATTAAGCCTTATGGCTAATTAATAAATTGAAAAGGTATACAATGTTAAAGGATACCTAAAATTGTAGATTATGTTATCCTAAAAAATGTATATTTAACCCCCTTTGTAACAGGCTAATGCCTACTATGCTAATAAACTTGATTGATTGATTGATTCTTTCAACATATTTCATATATTATTATTTGTACTATAAGTATTCATTTCTTCTATCAAGTATTTTATCAGAGATCTTGACTGAAGTGGTTCTTGTTGTAACAAAGCTTATTACTTACTTCAGTCATATCTATTGTGTGTTAAGAATATTAACTGTAAAACAAAATTTGAGAAACATCTTTCTAATATATATATAAGGCTACTGAAACTTTTTCAGTATTTTCTATTGTTTATTTAACTTACAATTGAGGAGTTCTATGGAATAAGGCATCTAAGATAAATTTTGATGTTTTCAGGAATTCTCAAAAAACTTTTTTCCATGAGGTTTATTATGAAGTGAGTAGAGTTTAAATGTCAAATTTGCTTGAGAGTAAAGTTCATATTAGAGTAAGGAGTATATATATGTTACAGTAAAAACCAGTTTTTAGTTAGAATGCATTTTAACTAGTTGAAACTAGTTAAAATGCATTCTAACTAAAAACTGGTTTTTACTATAACATATACATATCCATAAAACTCTATTTGATATGCATAATAAAACACTTAATTGAAAAAGATACCTAAGTGCCTTATTCCATAGAACTCCTCAATTCTGGATAGTTTGTTCTTCTGAAAAAAATTTAAAATAGAATGAATTATGTATTTTAACATATTCACTTTCAGTTGACATAATTCTCCATCTTGGACCTTTGCATGATGCTGAATTATGTTAACTGGCAGCAAACATGCTAAGAATAGAACAGTATATTTCTTCAAGACTAAAAGTCTACGTATTGAGAAAAAGTAATATACCTTATCATAGGAGATAAAGAATTCCTTAATGAATTCATCTTCTCTTGAAATAACATTTTTAACAGCTTGCATACTCAATTTGACTAGATGTTCATGTTGTTGCAACCACCTAGAAAATGTTAAATATTGAATTATCTTTTAAGATAAATGAACATAAATTAATTTTTACTTTATAGTAAATATTATTTTTGAAAGTTTTCTTAATTAAATAGGGATGATTGCATTGTTCCAAAGAAATAAACTTTGAATAAATAATAATAATAATGTAAATGTAAATAAAAAAGTATATATTTCAATAGATACAAATAATTATGTCTTCTATTTGATTATTTAATATATATTTTTATTGTTTATTCATTTATGGTATATTAATTATTGTTTCTTGCTTTTTATTTAAGAGTTTGTTATTGGGGAGGTTCTTTCTTGTTCCATTGGACATTATCTGTATTAATTTAAATAAATAAATAAATTTTAGAATGAACTAATATTTCTTTATATTATAAAGAGTTAACTTTTAAAAATATTTCATAAATATATCATAAATACATAAATAACCATGTACTTTTTTTTTTTTTTATAAATTTCACATTTGTCCAAGTCAATTAATTTAAAAAAAACAGCTTTCTTTTTATCACAAAATTTTCTTTTCACTCTTTCCACCTTGTAGACAGCGTCTAGTTTTATTTATTCATAGAAAAATAATTTCAAGACTGGCTTTGATTTTAATTCCTGTGCAAATAAAAACTGAATGTATTATTACTTTCATTTAAATGTGAATAACTGCATTTTAAGCTTTTCATATATAATAAATAAATAAATAAATATATATATAAGCACAGTAGCAACCTTAAAACCAAGACCAGAGTTCATTCATTTCTAAATGCCCACGAGGCTTCAGAGTTTAGACTGGATTAGAACCCCACTATATCTATTTCATAATGCAATTAAGAATTCAGTCGTCAAGCATTCTACTACCAGAGGGACGGTCCTGCATTCCCATGCCTCATCCGAGTTCCAGAAATACCATAATTTTTCTCACAAATAAAAACTGCATTTTTGGTAGTCTTAAAACAATATTTCAGCAACAACGTTTCCTTTGTAAAACTCTCAATTTCTAGAATACAAATACATTTTTGTTCTAGAAATCAATAAAAGGCAGGATTTGCATTGCTCTATAATAAAGTGTAAGTACTTCTACATTTTTGAAGACATAGAAATGCCCTTCTAGTTTTCAAAAGAATTTTGTATTTTTAAATGTATAAACTTTGTTCCTCAGAGCAAGGCATATGTCCTTCGTTTCAGACCATGTTGTCCCTCACTGTTACATATATGGTTGACAGGACTGTGTATGTGTTATAATAACCCAAATTTAGTCCATTACTCCATTCACAACAGAAATAATAAAATATATTCAATAAAAACAATCAGCAAAACATTTTCATGTTGTAAGTGCTCATAGTTGCCATAGTAACAAAAACAGTCTTCACCTGGTGGATCCTACAGACGCAACATCAAATGTCTGCAAAGATTTTATTCGAGCTTCCGCTTCTGGAGCCAATAAAAGGTCGGCCATTATAAAAATCACTTACAAAAACACAAATGATTATAAGCAATTTCAAATTTCCCGAAAATTAATACAGAAAATTGTCGCCAGAGTCGCTAGCAGCGTCGATAGGTGAATTTAAGGCCGATTATTTATTTATTTATTTATTTATTTTTCATACAGTATATATAGCAAATATTAAATATATTTTAATTATGACATAATAATTTTCGTCATAATTAAAATATATTTAATATTTATATATTAAATATATTTAATTATTATTATTATTATTAATTATTTATATTTAATATTTAATTATTAATTATTTATTATTAAATATATTATATATTAATATATATTAACGCGATATATATATATATCGCGTTAAAATTATATACAGTATTTATTCAGAAAAATATAAAAAGTAATAAATTATTACAGAAATTTAAATAATAAAGTGAATTTCACTTTAAAAAGTTGTATTGATTAAAAATAAAAGTATATCCGAAATTTAAAATATATTTGAAATATTTATCTTGATTTTTCAAGAATTATGCTTTAAATTGTGACTACATCTCAAAGTAATGTTGCCACCTTTACAAAATCGCTGACCCGGACGGGAGGTCAGGTTTATTCGAACAGAAGTTCCTGACGCATGCGCAATGTCATTTTACAATGCGAAGAATAACGTGCCTGTAACAAACACGCAAAAAAAAAAAAAAATGTCGAGAGACAGGTTGCACGTCAGCATAAACAGAGTAACATGGCGGAATGGCAGACGAGTTTCTTTTCTTTTTTTTTTAACTCTTTCCGCCCTGTGGGCACTAAGAGGGCCTCTTTTAGAAGGCCCATTATGGGTTCGGCCAGGCCCACAATGGGGCGACTGGGTGGTGAGGGACGGGGCCCGACATATCCGAACGGACCACCCCCCGAAAAATTCCTGGGGATTTTCGACCCGTTCGGATTCGATCCCGGGTCCCCCAGAGCGGTAGGCTGCCACCTTGACCGCTCGGCCATCCGGCCGTCGGCAGACGAGTTTCAGTGAGTGTGAGGTCTTTCGTTGTTCAAATAGTGTAAATTTATAACAATATTTGCAAGAATTTTGTTTCATCGTAATTTCACAATTTCTACGAAATTCCCGGACAAAATTAATAGTTCACCCGGACTGTCCGGGTGAAAACCGGACGGGTGGTAACACTATCTCAAAGATTCCGAAAATGTTTACATGTGAAGTCCAGAAGGTCGAGGAGGTTATGGCGTCACACTTAAACGTTTCTATGACCCGAGCGGTCAAAAAATCCCAGAAATTTTTCGGAGGTGTTCTGTCCCGAATATGTCAGGCACCGTCACTCACAACACGGGCGCTCCTATTGTGAGCGTAGCTGAACCCACGCTCACAATGGGATGGGTACGATTAAAAGGCGTTGTTAGTCTTAGTGCCGCGGAGCCGAAAGAATCAAAGATAAATGTTTACATGTTCCGAATTCTTAAAGTATACATTTTTTGGTGAAAACATTGACAAATTTTAAAGAGATTTGAAAATTTCATATTCATAATTTTAATTTTTAAATGATGAGCGTTGCGTGCCCAAGCATAGCATAAATAAGTGACTTTACAAGTGGACTCGTTTTAAGAATCGGCAAATATCACTGAAATATAATATTATATATTTATATATATATGATATATATGGGGTCTGTGGATGGCTGAGCTGAGCGTTAAGAGGCGCATGTAGAACTCAGTTTAAGAAAACACGAAGAACTTCTTATAACATATAAGGACGTACACTTTAATATAATACAGAGGACGTTACAACACAAAGAACACTAACAAATCGTCTTGAGGCGGACGCGTCGTAGCTTCTTCCTCTCCTACTCTTACCGTCGTCTTCTTTTTTGCCTCGGGGGAGAAGAATGCGCTTAAGCTTCGTCTTCGTCTTTTCCCGCGTGTGCCAGAATGGGTACGCACGACATTCGGCTTGACCATGTCGCTAGCGCGGGGGACGGGCACCACATTCGGCCGTCCTGGATTCGTCTGGACCTCCAACGACACTAAAATACAAACGAAAAACAAAGAAAACAGGACTACAAAAATAGAAGTCTTCGAAAAGTAAAAGTTCTAAGGTTGATCGTCTTTTAAGTCCGTCAAACGTCCGTCTTCTTGGAAAATGGATAAGAAGCAGCTTTCGTCTTAAGGCTCATTAAGTCTTCTTTAAGCAGCCCTTTCGTCTTTAAACGTTGTTTGTCGTCTTCTCATTAGCATTCTGGAATAGCATTCCACGGTTTCAAAAATTCGGAACACGTTGTCGTGCCATTTGGTCCTTCGTGACATCCTTCCTTCGTTACGTCATAGGTGTTTCCTTCTTTAACTTTCACGATCCTGTAGGGTCCAAGATACTTTGGTTTTAGTTTCAATTGCGGTCCAAATTGAGTTCTTTTGATGGCAACCAAGTCATTAACTCGATAAGGTCTAGATTCTTTTCTTCTTAAATTGTACGTCTTCCTATTTTCCTCTTGTATTTTAGAAATCTGTTGCTTAGCGTGCTTTCTAAGTTCTTCTCTCTGAGCTTCAAAATTTGCTTGAAATTCAACTTCGATCATTTCCCTGAGCTTTTCCAGTCCATTCACATTCATCCTCGTTCCAAAAAGTAGTTCAAAAGGTGTAGTGTCTATGCTACGCTGATAAGTGGAATTAATCGCTTGCTGCAGTTCATTTGTACACTTGTACCACTGAGCTGGATTATTTATTGATAACTTCGAAAGAATTGATATAATAGTCTGATTTATACGTTCTACTTGCCCGTTTGCTCTAGGCAGGCCAGTAGTTATTAAATGATGCTTAATGTTCTCTTTAGAACAATAGCCAGCGAACTCACTAGAGGTAAATGCTGTACCTCTATCGGATATAATTTGAGAAGGGTTCCCAAATGCAGCCTTTTGTATCTCTAATTTTCGCAATAGTTTCAGCGGATGTAGTGGTTTTCGTAGGATAAATCCACACAAATTTGGTAAATGAGTCGATTACTGCTGGAATGTACTTATAATTCTTATGTGTACTTTCCAATGGTCCGAGGTGATCATTATGATAAGTTTTTAATGGAATATCTTCTTTATGAAGTGGGTGTAAAAGTCCTTCCTTCTTTCCCTTCTTACGATTCACTAGTAGACAATGAACACAATTGGCTACAATTTTCTCTACTTTCTGTCTAAGCTTGGGGATAAAATAATATTCTTCGATGTTTTTCTCAGTATATTTAATTCCTGTATGTCCCTTTTCATGAGAGTCTCTTATAATCTCTGTTTGCATACTTTCAGGTACAAGGACTAATTCTTTACCGTCCACAAATTTATATAAGATTCCTTGTCTCTCACAATAATCTTCATACTTAGAAATTTCTAACAGTTCTTTAATTGCTTTTATTTCGCTATCATTATCCTGGGCTGATTTTAACTTTGGTATAATATTGTTGACAGAAATACAAAGTACATTTACGGGAGATCTACTAAGGGGGTCGACGTGAGCCATCTTAGTACCGGAACGATGCTCAACAACATAATTGAATTCTTGTAGGATCAAAACCCAACGAGCTATGCGAGTGGATAAATCTCTCTTCGCCAGAGTCTTCTCAAATGCAGAACAATCGGTGACTATTTTAAATGGAATTCCCAATAGATATACACGAAATTTCTTTAAAGCCTCTATTATAGCAAGAGCTTCGAGTTCATCAGTGGCGTGCCGTCATTGGAAGCGATGGAAGCGCCGATTCCACCTTCCAATGACCTTCCCTTGAATTTTATAAAATATAAATTTTCATATTTTAACGTACTTTGAATTAATTAAAATTAATATTTTATTATAACTGTATTATGTATCTTTTACAAATTTCTATACTACATGTGAAAAAAACGATAAGATTGCTATTGTATATTCGAATAATTCGGTGGCGGAAGGAATGTCGAAACCGGGTCAGTCTCCAATCAGCCAGATTATATAGGCATTAGCACATGCGGTTTACAGTGCACCAACCTCACCCGGTTTAACTGGTAGAAGCGACACACTCGTAAAGAGTACAGCTTTATATCCCGGAGCGGTTGTGGGCTGTTAGCCACCTGCCTGTCAACTTCCAAGCAGCCAGATTATAGGCATTGGCGCATGCGCTTTACATAGCACCAACGTCACGGTTTAGCTGGTAGAAGCAACACACGCGTAAAGAGTACGCGACTTTATATCCCGGAGCGGTTGTGGGCTGTTAGCCGCCTGCTAGATATTCGGCCACCCTCGCCCGATTATGTGAATCACGAGCAGACTAGATCAACGGCGGGCAACCCGTGGGCCAGCTACGGCTGGCGAAAAGTTTCTATCCGGCCCGCGAGATCTTTAATAGATTATTAAATTGGAAAAATAACTAATTAATAGTTATTTTTCCAATTCTTTGTAATTTTCGAAAACGATAAGAGAAATAAATGTAGTAATTAACTTTTTATTTATTTATTTTATATTTGCAGACTAAAAAAATTACGAGTCACAAGAAGGCGTCAATTAACTACTACGGCGCAGAAAAAAACGTAAAATTTATTCTGGCCCACGTTATAAAAAGGGTTGCCTACCCTAGACTAGATTTATAACAACCCAACCGATAGGAGTTTACTGGCACGTTTTTATGATAGTTATGTATAGTTGACAGTTTAAAAAAACTCCATTAAAATATTTGATATACTTATTCTGCGTTTATTCCGCTCTCCCATCTTATATTACTTACGGATTTCAATGTTAAACCGGTGATATTACGATTTAGTATGTCCCATCTGTAAGGGGATGCAGAAAAAACGTGTACAATTCTAGTACAGTGTTAAAAATTAACTGTTACTTTGGCAGCATCATTTACAACCAAATTTAATGAATGAGATGTACAGTACATACAATGGTACAAAAAAAAAAGCTCTAGAATTTATTTTCCTTAAATTTACGATTTATATATCCGTTGTCATAAAAATTTGTCTTTCCACTGTTTTCCCAAGACTACAGATATTCAGGTACAAAGTAACTGGTTTCGACTTATTTCTACTTAAGAAGTGACTAAATAATTAAGAGATTAGGGAATGGGGACATAAATAAAACTCTGTTGAAAGAGCCAGAATTTTACTTTAACAAAAGCTTAACAGAACCAATCACTCGCTCAGTACAGTGGGAAACTGATTTCCGTGTACACATGGTATTAAAACGAATTAGTTAGAAAACGAATGACTATTAAGTTTAACAGTGGCGTGCAGTGACATTTGATGACAGGGAAGCTGTGTTTCTGTAAGAAGCCGACTTCCAGGGGCAATCAG
This sequence comes from Centruroides vittatus, assembly GCF_030686945.1. Lineage (NCBI taxonomy): Eukaryota > Metazoa > Arthropoda > Arachnida > Scorpiones > Buthidae > Centruroides > Centruroides vittatus. The sequence goes on from NW_027122335.1 coordinate 2,318,379, forward strand.
TTAATTGCGCGTCAGTGATGGTCTAGGGCAGTGGTTCTTAATCTTTTTATACTCGCGGCTCACCAAATATTTCATAATTTTTTGTGACCCCCATTTTTTAATAATAATTTATATTTGATAATTTGATAATTTATCTATAATAAATTGATTTTTTTATTATTGCTTTATTTTTTATATAATAAATGTAAATCATAACTTTATTATTTCATTATCTATTTAAATAACATTCAAACTTCACAATTAAACATGAAAACTCATTAATTTTTAACAGAAAATAAAATAAGAAACATGTCGATAAATCGATCCAATGTCGATGCTAAAACTAAACTAAAACTAAAACGCCCACTTGTCGTAAGGATTTTGCATAACTTTTGCAAAAATATTTAAATTTTCAAAGCCTACTATTTTTCCTAATTATTTTTAAAATTCCAAGCATTAATAGTTTCTTAAAATTGCTTTGGAATAAAAGAAGTAAATACTGCGGTGTAAATAGCATATTTGCATTTATTTCTTCTGTACTAACAAAGTTGTATGTAGGAAGAAATACAAAATAAATAAATAAAAACTAAATAGAAAAACTTTATCTTTCTTATTTCACTTTTCAATACGATATTCGGATTATACATCAATTTTCTTTTTATTATATTCTGAAGGAAATTTTGCATAATTTGGCGGCCCCCGGCAAACTTCTTATGGACCCCCAGGAGCCGCGGCCCCCCTGTTAAGAATTACTGGTCTAGGGTCCATTCGTATTTATTTGTTCGATAAGCCAGTAAAAACTGTAGACTTCTCTAAATGTATTTTTAATATCACAATTACATTCTGAATCGCTAGCCACGATATAAAAGCTAAAATTAAAAATAAATTATAAAAACTTACTCGGTGAAATAAAATGTGCGGTGGATATACATACCTGGTACAATGTATTGTTCGATTGTATTAATATACTTTTAAAGAAAATTATAATTAAAATATAGCTTTGTAAAGAAACGTACACAAAAATAACAAAATATTCTTTTCTTTTTAAATCTTAAAACAATCCACTTAGTCAAATATCTTGATACGAGTAGCTAATGGATGGAACTAGTGACGGTCCAGGTAGGTGTGTAGTGAGTGTGTGCGTGCCAAATCCCGAGGGTGCCGATACCGGTCAATGTCAAATGCCTCTTTTGTCGCATCACTAGTATATCTGAAAGGACGCCACAGGGCTGTTGTAAATTTTAAACGTTTCTCACCGTAGCTGTAAAAATCTAACTATGTTAAACTTCAGTGGCGTGCCGTCATTGGAAGCGATGGAAGCGCCGATTCCACCTTCCAATGACTTTCCCTTGAATTTTATAAAATATAAATTTTCATATTTTAACGTACTTTGAATTAATTAATATTTTATTATAACTGCATTATGTATCTTTTACAAATTTCTATACTACATGTGAAAAAAAACGATAAGATTGCTATTGTATATTCGAATAATTCGGTGGCGGAAGGAATGTCGAAACCGGGTCAGTCTCCAATCAGCCAGATTATATAGGCATTAGCACATGCGGTTTACAGTGCACCAACCTCACCCGGTTTAGCTGGTAGAAGCGATACACGCGTAAAGAGTACGCGACTTTATATCTCGGAGCGGTTGTGGGCTGTTAGCCGCCTGCTAGATATTCGGCCACCCTCGCCCGATTATGTGAATCATGAGCAGACTAGATCAACGGCGGGTAACCCGCGGGCCAGCTACGGCTGGCGAAAAGTTTCTATCCGGCCCGCGAGATCTTTAATAGATTATTAAATTGGAAAAATAACTATTAATTAGTTATTTTTCCAATTCTTTGTAATTTTCGAAAACGATAAAAAAAATAAATGTAGTAATTAACTTTTTATTTATTTATTTTATATTTGCAGACTAAAAAAATTACGAGTCACAAAAAGGCGTCAATTAACTACTACGGCCCGCGGAAAAACGTAAAATTTATTCTGGCCCGTGTTATAAAAAAGATTGCCCACCCTAGACTAGATTTATAACTTAACCCAACCGATAGGAGTTTACTGACATGTTTTTACGATAGTTCTGTATAGTTGACAGGAGTTTAAAAAAATCTATTAAAATATTTGATATATTTATTCTGTATTTAGTCTGCTCTCCCATCTTATATTACTTACGGGTTTCAATGTTAAACCGGTGATATTACGATTATAGTATGTCCCATCTGTAAGGGAATGCAGAAAAAACGTGTACAATTCTTGTATAATGTTAAAAAATTAACTGTTACTTTGGCATCATCATTTACAACCAAATTTAATGAATGAGACGTACAATGGTACAAAAAAAGTTCTAGAATTTATTTTCCTTAAATGTACGATCTAAGTATCGGTTGTCATAAAAATTTGTCTTTCCGATGTTTTCCCAAGATTACAGATATTCAAGTACAAAGTAAGACTTATTTCTACTAAGAAGTAGTTAAATAATTAAGAGATTAGGGTATGGGGACATAAATAAAACCCTACTGAAAGAGCCAAAATTTTACTTAAACAAAAGCTTAACCGAACCAGTCACTTGCTCAGTACAGTGGGAAACTGATTTCCGTGTACACCTGATACTAAAACGAATTGCAGTAGTTAGAAAACAAATGACTATTAAGTTTAACATATTTACATCTATGGTGAGAAACGTTTAAAATCTACAACAACCCCGTCGCGTCCTTTGAGATATACTAGTGATGCGACAAAAGAGGCATTTGACATTGACCGGTATCGGCACCCTCGGGATTTGTCATGCATGCATTCACTGTTCACCTACCAAAATCGTCTCTGTTTCCATTCGTGAGCCACTCGCAGGGAGCAATTTTAACTCAGTGGATTGTTTAAATATTTAAAAATAAACAATATTTTATGTTATTTTTATATACGTTTCTTCGCAAAAGTATATTCATACAATTGAATATTTTGTACCAGGTATGTATAATTGTATATCCATCACAAATTTTATTTTACTAAGTAAGTTTTAATAATTTTATTTTTAATTTTAGCCCTTATATCATGGCTAGCGATTTAAACTGTAATTGTGATATTGAAAATTTACTTAAAAAAAGTTTTGGCTCAAGACAATATAATGAAAAAGAAAGCCATTATTAAAAGAGAAAGACCAACGCCTAAATTAAATATAAGTACTTCGACAAAAAAATTTGTTCGACATTTTCACGATAAAATTTATCAAGGCGTAAAATGGCTTTGTGGATGCATAAAAATGCAAAAATTGTTTTGTTGGCCTTGCCTATTATTTTCAAATGAAATTAGTGTGTGGAATAAGAATGGCTTTGACGATTTAAATAATTTGAGTAAAGCTAGAAAAAGACACGAAAATCGTAAATGTCACATCGATTCTTTCGTAAAATTGAAGCAATTTGGAAATCAAAATAGAATAGAATTTAACATTAGTAAACAATATAAAATTAATATTGAAAATTATAACAAGATAGTTACGGCTAATAGATATATTGTATCTAAATTAATAGATATTACATGCTTTTTAGCAAAGCAAGAATTGGCATTTAGAGGGCATAGGGAATGTATTGGATCTAATAACAGAGGTAATTATATTGAACTCGTTTCTTTATTAAGTACGTCAGATAATCAATTAAAAATGCATTTAGAGAAGTCTACAGTTTTTACTGGCTTATCGAACAAAATTCAAAATGAGCTCGTTAATTCGTTAGGAAACGTTTTATTGCAAGAAATTTAAAAAGAAATTGAAAACGCAAAATTTGTTGCTATAATTGTAGATGAAACAACGGACATTAGCCACAGAGCCCAGATGTCGACTGTATTTCGTTACGTGAAAGAAAACGGTAACGTCGAAAAAAGATTTGTGGGCTTTACTGATGTGAGTGAGAACAGAGACGCAAATTCGTTATTCACTCACATTAAGAGTTACTTAGACGAATTTCAATGCACTAAAAAATTAGTGGCACAAACATACGACGGTGCTGCCGTAATGGCCGGACAACATAATGGTGTCCGAGCTAAAATTAAAGAAATATCCAAACATGCTATTTTCGTACACTGTTATGCTCACAGATTGAACCTAGTTTTCTCTCAATCTGTTGGATATTTAAAAGAATGTAAAATATTTTTTCAAACTATGACAGGATTTTCTTCATTTTTTTCTAAATCTTCTAAAAGATCTCACGCCTTAGACCTAGAAGTCAATAAGCGTTTTCCCTCAGCCACACCTATTAGATGGAATTACTATAGCAGGATTGTAAACTGCGTTATGGAGTATAAAGAAGAATTAAAACTTTTGTTGTTGAATATGGTTGAAAGTCCAGAACAATGGGATTCTGATACTACAATTGCCGCAAGAGGATTATACCATTATTTAATAGATTTTGATTTTCACTTTTTATTACTAGTTTTTCATCAAATATTTGCACATTCAGATATCCTTTTTGATATATTACAAAAAAAAATTTTAATATAGCATATTGTATTACTAGAATAAATCACTTTATTGATTTTTTACGACAGAAAAGAAATGATTTTGATTTGATTTGGGACGCTTTGAAAAAAATGAAACTTTTTTAGAAATTCAACCATAAAGAGGAATGAGACATACTGATATTGAGTCTGAAAAGGATTTATATAGACGTCTGTTTTATGAAATAATGGATACATTGATACAAAATTGTATTGACAGATTTGCCAACATAAAATCTCTAGAATTTTTATCACTTTTAGATTTTAATAATTTTAATATTATGAAAAACAATTTCCCGAAGAGAGTTTTAATGCTTTACGTAAATTTTATGGAGAATTTTTTGATTTATGTAAATTACGTAGTGAATTGCAATATTTATATTCGTGTCCGGACTATATTGGCAAGTCACTCTTAGACATAAAAAATATTATAATTAATGATGACCTAAACAAAGACGTACTAATAGAATTATATGGTTTAATATCATTAATTTTTACAATACCATCTACCAGTGCGTCTGTTGAGCGTAGTTTTTCAACAATGAAGCGAATTCATACATTCGCCAGGAACACTCAGTCGGAGGAAAGATTGTCGTCGCTAGCGTTGCTTTCTATAGAAAAAGAACGATTTACAATGTATTGTTTATAACAAAACAATACAAGTTATCGTCTTGTCCGCGTTGGGTTGATCCGAAGGACAAACCCAACGCGGTGAAGACTCGGGAATCGGGGGTGTGGGAATTAAATGCTTGTGATTTCATTAAAGTGTTCGCGCCAATGGCTGAAGATTTCCTTCTTATCCCGCAGACACTGACCATTCTTATTATAAACGCACGTGTGCTCGATATCACGTGCTGCCCTCATTCACCCTATTGCCAATCAATAAATGTTATCATCCCAAATGTCAAATTGCTCATAAAGATCTCGATGATGTTCTGCTTGCGCTGCAGCTACAATTCTCTTAGTATCCTGCTTGCCTGCAGTATAATGCTGCCAGTTTTCGTTGTTCTTTTTGGCCAACCAAGACTGGAAACTATCTTCTTTTCCACCATTCTTTGTTGTGCTTCTTCTGTCTAGAGCAATGTATTTTAATCGATTTGCCAACTTTCTTATTGTTTGAGGACAAGGGTCGCCTTTGCAGCTATGCTAAGGAATTGCAGAGCGCATCCCACGTGGCAAGGATCGAGGTTCAATTAACTTTGGAATTTTGAAATTTAATAGAGAAAGTCAAAGAAACACATCCATGATAATACAATATTAATGCAAAGGGTTTAATATGCAAAGATTTTAATAGCCTGTGAATAAAGATATGTTTCATCTTTGTATGTATGAACACCTAAAACGCTCTGCGTGAGTTCAATATACTGTATATTGCAATACAGTATACTTAAAAAAGTATACTTTACAGAATATATATAAAAGCTTTTATGTTTAAATTTTATTTTATAATGCTCTATAAATGAAATATAATTTCTTATTTTTGTAGTAATTTTATTTAACGTTTAAAACTATAACAGCCTTATAGAGTGTCACCAAATGATATTCTTGAACTAACAAATTTAATAATTCATTCAAACACTTTAATTTAAAACATTTGATTTATTAAAAAACATTTTTAACATAATAAGATTACATATTTATTATTTATTTGAAAATTTCAAAAGCAACTATACAAAATATATCAAAGATATTTTAATGATATTTGAAAAATTATAATATAAAAACAACAAAAATCTTTTTTGAATATAAATGAATAATAAATAAATAACAAATTTTTTTTAACATAAAAACGAATTAAATACTGTATAAATAGCAATAAAACTTTTTATGAATATAAAAAAACGAATAAATAACAAATGAACTTTTTAAAATATAAACGAATAAAATATAATTGACAGAAAAACTGTTTTTTTAATATAAAGAAGGAATAAATAACAAACAATCTTTTTTAATATAAACGAATTAAATATATTTGGCAATAAAACTTTTTTTTAGATATATGAAAACGAACAAATAACATATCAATTTTTTTTAGTATGAAAAAATAAAATTTAAATAGCAAAAAACTTTTTTTTAAATATAAAAAAAAACGAATAAATAACATATTAAATGTTTTTTAGTATTAAGAAATATAATTTAAGTAGCAAAAAAACATTTTTTGAGTATACAAAAAGGAATAAATAACATATCGAATTTTTTTAGTATAAACGAATAAAATATAAATACAAAAAAAATTATTTTTGAATATATATAAAAGAATAAATAACATATGAAATTTTCTTAGTATAAACGAATAAAATATAAATAGAAAAAAACTTCTTTTTGAATATATATATAAACGAATAAATAACATGTCAATTTTTTTTGTATAAAGGAATAAAATTTAAATAGCAAAAAAACTTTTTTTGAATATATATATAAACGAATAAATAACATATCAAATTCTTTCAGTATAAAGGGATAAAATTTAAATAGCAAAAATTTTTTTTTGAATATACAAAAACGAATAAATAACATATCAAATTTTTTTAGTATAAAAGGATAAAATTTAAATAACAAAAAACTTTTCTGAAGATACTGAAACGAATAACTAACATGAAATTCTTCTTAATGTAAACGAATAAAATATAAATAGCAAAAAATCTTTTTTAAAATATATATGAACGAATAAATAACATATCAATTATTTTAGTATAAAAGAATAAAATATAAATAGCAAGAAAATATTGCTAAGAAGATAAAACAAACAAAATCCCTTTTTGTTACAAATAACAACTGTCGGTTTACAAGAAACAAAATTCCCTTTCCTACAAGTACCAACTGTAGGTTTAAAAGAAAAAAAATCCCCTTCCCTACAAATACAAAACGCAGGTTTACAAGAAACAAAATACCCTTTTCTACAAATACCAACTGTAGGTTTACAAGAAACAAAATACTTTTTTATACAAATGACAACAGTAGGTTAACAAGATACAAAATACCCTTTTCTACAAATGACAACAGTAGGTTAACAAGAAACAGAATTCCTTTTTGTACAAATATAAACGTTCCTTCTTTTAAATATGAATGAATAACAAATAAGAAACATATAAACTAACATACAATGTATTTAAACACACATTCAGAATAAATCAACAAGAAATAAACTTCTTTTTGCAATAGCAATGAATAATAAATAAATGGAAAATAACAATTTTGTCTTTAAATTATAAGTATTTAACTTTTTAGAAAATTTTCAAATTTAAAACTTTTTAAAAAATTTTTCAATTTTAAACTTTTTTTGGAAATTTTCAATTTTAAAACCTTTTTGAAAATTTTAAATTTAAAAATTTTTCTGAAAATTTTCAATTTTAAAATTTTTTTGGAAATTTTAAATTTTAAATTTTTTTTGGAAATTTTCAATTTTAAAACCTTTTTGGAAATTTTAAATTTAAAATTTTTTTTTTGGAAATTTTCAATTTTAAAACCTTTTTGAAAATTTTAAATTTAAAAATTTTTCTGAAAATTTTCAATTTTAAAATTTTTTTGGAAATTTTAAATTTTAAATTTTTTTTGGAAATTTTCAATTTTAAAACCTTTTTGGAAATTTTAAATTTAAAATTTTTTTTTTGGAAATTTTCAATTTTAAAACCTTTTTGAAAATTTTAAATTTAAAAATTTTTCTGAAAATTTTCAATTTTAAAATTTTTTTGGAAATTTTAAATTTTAAATTTTTTTTGGAAATTTTCAATTTTAAAACCTTTTTGGAAATTTTAAATTTTAAAATTTTTTTTTTGGAAATTTTCAATTTTAAAACCTTTTTGAAAATTTTAAATTTTAAAATTTTTTTTTTGGAAATTTTCAATTTTAAAACCTTTTTGAAAATTTTAAATTTAAAAATTTTTCTGAAAATTTTCAATTTTAAAATTTTTTTGGAAATTTTAAATTTTAAATTTTTTTTGGAAATTTTCAATTTTAAAACCTTTTTGGAAATTTTAAATTTAAAATTTTTTTTTTGGAAATTTTCAATTTTAAAACCTTTTTGAAAATTTTAAATTTAAAAATTTTTCTGAAAATTTTCAATTTTAAAATTTTTTTGGAAATTTTAAATTTTAAATTTTTTTTGGAAATTTTCAATTTTAAAACCTTTTTGGAAATTTTAAATTTAAAATTTTTTTTGAAAATTTTCAATTTTAAAATTTTTTTGGAAATTTTCAAATCTAAAGCTTCTTTGGAAAGTTTCAATTTTAAAACTTTCTTATTTACAAATTTGATTTTTTCCATTTTCGAACACATTTCAATGAAAATAATAATAATCACGAACAGAATTAAGATTAATAAACTTGAAAGTTAACAAATACAAATAATGTATCAATAAATTGAAAATATATGATGGAATATACAATAGTAATTCTGTTCAAATAGATGTAAATTTTAAAATTCTTCTGTGTTCTGTAAAAATAAAATAAAAGTAAATAAAATTTTCATCTAAAATATTCAATTATCTAAATAATTTTCAAATCAATAGCTATTTTTTTCTAATTTAGGTTAGTTAACCAACTAATTCAGTAAAGTTGTTATTCTTAAACACTTGTTTAGACTTTTATTATCTACCTAGTTGTTCGTGATTACGAATCGAAAGTGTACACAAATCTACAAATTAAGCGATATGTAGAAATTCAATCAATATTTTGAAGGATATGTACGACTTTATCTAAGTTAAAAAATATTAACATAACCTCAAGTGTTATAAGAATTTGTCAAACAGCCTATGTGTGCATATCAAATATATATTTATATAGGCTACATATATTAAACATACATACCAAAAGAAGAATTTAAAAAATTTTCTTAATCTAGCGAATCTTTTCTTTTTTGGTGCATGGTCTTTTAATTTTTCATGCACATTGGATGTCGTATCTTCTATTATCCTGTTGTATCGAAATGAAAAATGTAAACAATTGATAACACATATTTATCATTCTTAACGAAAGATTAAACAGTAAAATAAAATTGAACATTTGAATAGAGGAAGGTATTGATTTTTCTGCTTGAGTGAAAGTGTTATGTATCAAACTTTATTACAGAATTAAATGTTATTGATGCGCGTAGCCTTTCATACAGAAATATTCGGTAGATGAAGTTATGTTACATTGTCTTGATGTTTTCCAATGGAAGAACGTGACATGGGTTGATACTATCTTTTTTTCTCAAAGGCACTGTTGATTTATAAACGTGACACCTTCATCTATGGTAAGTGTTAAAAGTAGTGTAACACCCTTACTCTCATACAATGGTGTTAAAAGCATTTTACAAGTTGAACAATAATCATTAATATAATATGCTGTCTACAACTAAAAAGCTTGTACAGCTTGCCCTGGATTTTATGAAACACGACTGAAGTAATACAGGTACAGTACATATTAATCCACTTAAGGTGCAAGAACCAAATGAAAATGTTTTTCCTACAACTTTGCAGTTCTAAAAGATTTTATCTGAGATAAATCTAGTTTTACAGTTTTCGAATTCATGATTGTCTGTGATAAAGACAATGCTATATTTTTTACGTGGAACAGAAATAATAAAGCAACAGAGAATGAAAAGTCTATATTAACTGCTAAGTATTCTACAATCAGAGATACTGATCTTTTAATGATAAAGTTTTATGTCTGACAAAACAAGAATTTTTAGATGATTTGTCTCTTTCAGTATCTGCTGACAAAAAATTATTTCAAAAATACTGATCATAGATTCACTGAAGGTAGGTCACAGCTATGTACATTCAGACAAACTTCCGATAAATAGAAAAAGTTTTGTGAAAACATGAAAATTCATCAACTTTAATAAATATTAAATACTTAAATTAATCAAATGTAATATTGTATAAATTAAATCTTTAGATCTTCCGCTTCGATTTTTCCAGAAACAAGTTTTAAATGCAAAAGAATAATATTCATTGTCGAAATCGAATTTATCATCAATTTAGAACTGCTCATTATCATTAAAATATAAAAGAAATAGCAAAATTTAATTACGATTAGATGTTTCATTTTATTATTTTTCTTTAACTACATAAAATATTCAGAATTAAATGTTATTGTTATTGAGAAAAATTGAACATGAATATTAAATATTAATTTTAATAATGAATAACATTTTTTTATTTTTCTATAAATCATTTCATTTTTAACATAAATACAATACAGAAAATGAGATAAAAATTTGTATTAAATATAAATAAAAATCTCACCTATTGGATTCATCTTTAATATCTTCAAGCTCATCTATCTCATCAATAGATGCAAGATGATTTTTCAATTTATCGCAACAAAACTGAACATCGTTTTTATTATCCTGTTGCAAATTAGAATCGATATCGTTGAAACAATCTTCAGTAAGATCACGAACAATTTCCAAATAGCCCGTTTCTTGGTAACTTTGCAATTCCCAACTGAAGAAACAATCCCAATCATCATATCTTTGTAATTTCGTACTAGCAGCAGGAGGATCCAATTGCTCCTCACATAATAACTCTGAATTTCTAGAAACAATAACAGAAAATGAAATCAAATGCGTATTAATTACGTATATACGTAAGATTTTTATATTTGATCTTACCTGTTCAGACAATTGTCAACAGCTTGCAGCTGAACTTTCTGAGCACGCGATACATGATGATCTTCGCCCTCATCGCAACGAAAATAAACATTCTTCTCATCATCCTGTTGCGAATTAAAATTGGTGTAGCCAAAATAATCCTCAGCAAGATCCTGAACAATTTCCGTATAATTTGTTTCTCCATAACTTTCCAATTCCCAACTGAAGAAACCATCTTCATCATCATAATCTGTTTGGGAATTAATGCTGAGATACGGAGGATCAAATCGTTCCTCACACAACACCAAGTCAAGATCTCTATTCACATGCATATCTGCATTTTCCTCAAATTTCTCCATTCTGCAATCTGAATTTTAAAAAAAACTTGTGAGTTGTTTAGGTCTTAGCTTATCGAATATTTTTTAAACAGATTTATGGTCATTATTATTTACTTTGGCTATCGAAATAAAATATATTCTATTTCAAATTAGTTTATAATATGGAAATTTATCTTAATATTAATTTCTGATTTTAGTTCTTTGCTGTTACTTAAGTATAAGAACTTTATGAATACTGACAACAAATTTCTAGATCGGTAATTCTATTTTTATATAAATATTTGTACAGAATATTTTCTACTCTGTCAAAATATTACTCACGTTGCTCTCCAACGCAATATTTTTCAAGAAATCACAGCACAATGTTTTAAGCACGTCTTTTCGCTTTGAAAATTTCTACTCAACAAAGAAATGCTAACAATGGAAAATCTATTGTTGCCCACATTCTTGCGTTTTCGCGTGATGTTGAATCTGAGATAATAAAAATACGTGTAATTTTTGAAAAATATCCGGTGTACATTTATTTATTTCTGTTTCAACGATGTTTATTACAAACGAGTACTGTACAGTACATTAATTGCTGGGCATTAGAAAAAAGTAACATGTATAAACTGTACAGTACATAAATATAATATTATTAATGCATTAGCACACATTTTATATTCATAAACAAGTTTCGCTTTTTGTCTTCTGTGTTTTGCATCAGTTTAAAAAATGTTTAATTTAAAATTTAAATAAAATTTCGAACAAAAATTTTAAACTGGAAACTAATTTTATAGCAACATTTGGTTAATTATTTAATTAAAATATAATGGTCAATATTGTCAAAAAACGAATTTAAACAAATTTTGGAAGTAAAGTCAGTGCTTAACGCACAATTCTAATTTACGGTCTGTTATGACGTCACCTAATCACTTGATGGAACGATGATGGCGAGTCGTAATTCCCAGGATCTTATTCTGTTTTCAACATTATCATCATCGCCGAATTAAAAAATGAGTGAAACAGAAGGCACAGAATCAAATTATTATAAACAAAATTTGTCTGAAGAATGTCGATACGATAACTGTAAAATCACTGAAAATACAGGCGGTGTTTGAATGCAATGCAATCAATATTGACTGTGTGATTAAAGTGCAGAACTCTTCATATATTTTAACCTAAATTTTTTTGTTTTTTAAGTAATGTGTAAATATTTAGGATTGACTAAAGCATTTTCTGGAAAAAACATTTGATGAATGGCGTGTTGATTCAACATATCCAAAATTGAAAAATAATAAATACATTTATAAAACTGCATTCCGTTGTCAGCATATTTCTTTGCAAACCTAGAGTTAACAGTGATAGAAAAGTTAAAAGTACAAACTGCCCAGCAGTATTGAAGATACACAGGTATGCATTTATTTATAGTGTTGGAAATTTACGTTTATATTTCATAATGCTGTATTACTACTGTGTTTTCAATATGACTTCGCCAAAATATGATATGGGTTGTCCAAAAACAGTAAAAGTTTTAAAAAATTTGCAAATTTATGCGATTGGCTCAACTGCAGCTTCTCATAAGTATCGTGATGCTAGTACAAGCTTAACTAAAACTTCACAAGAATAGGTTTAGAGAATTTTTTGCTTTCTTACGATTTGACCCATCATTGTTATTTTTTTGGAAAATGTCTGTATTTTTATGATAGAAAATAAAAACTTTTTTACCACTATCCCAGGATGGAACTCCACGAAACGTAAAGAAACGAGTCGGAAGTGAAGAAAATGTTACAGGTGAGACAAGGGAAGAACTCATTCTGACATATATTAGTGCCGAAAAAAAAAATTAATGTTCAGGAAGAAATTAAACTTTTATTAAAACTACAGGCTTACTTAAATATAATGCTCAATATTGTCCAGAAAGAGATTTCAAGAAATTTTGTAAATAAAGTCAGTGCTTACCGCATAATTCTATTTTACGGTCTCTTATGACGTCACTGAATCACGTGTTGAAACGAAGATGGAGGGTCGTGGTTTCTAGGAGCGTTTTCTGTTGTCAATTTTATCATCATAGCCGAGTTAAAAATAAGTGAAATAGATAGCACAGACTTAAATTATTATAAAGAAAATTTGCCTGAAGAATATGAATATGATAACTGTTAATGAACTGAAAATACAAGTGGTCATATTTGATCTTTTAAATGAAATTCATTAAATAATAATTCTTCAATCAAGGTAGAGTACTCTTACTGTATTTTATCTTAAAAATATTTTTTTAAATAAATGTGCAAATATTTAGGATCGGCTAAAGCATTTTTCTGAAAGAACACTTGTTGAATGGCGTGTTTTTCAACTTATCCAAAATTGAAAATTAATAAATGCTTTTATAAAACTGCATTTTATTGTCAGCATAACAAAGTCAATAGACATAAAAAGTTAAAAGCACAAACTGCCCAGCAATGTTGAAAATACAGAGGTATGCATTTATTTAGAATACAGAGTTGGAAATTTATGTCTATATTTCATAATGTTGTGTCCTACCTTATTTTCAATAGGAAGGCGCTGACAGCAAATTGGTTGAATGCAGAAATATTGCTGTGTATTAATTTGTGTTTTTTTCGAACATTCAATTCTTGTATTTCACTTCATGTATTTTTGGAATCTGCTCGTGAGAGGGAACACGACGGCGTTACTTTTATGAAGATCGGGCCAATTTTGGGACAGTTACGACAACTGGAAAATTTTGGAAATCTCGGAACATTTATCCGGCGGCCAATGGCCTATTTTCTGGACTATATTATGGGACCTTATTTACACTATCTCTGTAAGTAGGTCTTGCAAATTTCGTGGTTTTCAGACTGTTATTTAAGGAAACATGACTACTCGCGGTTGATTTACGGCGAATCATAGCGGGCTTCCAGCGACGAATTTCTAATAAGTTTTGCACAGTTGCCATAGAAACGATGGTTGTACTTTGGTGGATCTTCGAAAATTGAAGGAAATTGTGGATTGCGGTGTCCGTTCTCTTAATGTATTAGACTTATTATATATTTTTGGAAATGTCTCGACAATACGAAGAAGATCAGCATATTTTCAAGACAATTCAACAATTCATTTTCAAAACTTATGTTACTTTAGTGTTAACATTTCCTTTCCTTAAGTTAATCATTTTTATTTTATTTGCTTGATTTTACGTTGGTTATTAATGACTTTGTTGTGATTGTCTCAATTTAAGTATATTATTAATCATTTAGTTGTTCTGTTATTTTGTATAATGTGCACGACAGAGGAGTCGTCTGTTTCTGCCATTCGCTCTGCAGCTGATGAGGTGATCCTTGAACTCAAAGACTACATTGTTGCAAATGCACATGCTAAATTTTCAACTACAAGGCATACTGACTATATACTTGAGTGTATCAATCAGGATACTAACATATACGAAGGAAATACGGTATTTAAAATGTTACTTGAAACCTCCGGGAAACTTGATACAATGTTTGACAATAGTGATAAAAACGAAAGTATCCTAATCAAACAGGACGAGGTTATTAAGCGTTTAAATGCTTTGAATGTGAGTAAAACTGCTGTTATCAATACCCCAAATTATATGGCACAGCGCTTATGGCTGGGAAAAATGTCTAAATCAAACAGACGCCCGTACGAACTACGAAAAATGTTCTCCTAATTTATGATACAAATAAAAATAAGAGTAGTGATAATGCTCGTAAACTCATTAATATATTTCAATTTAATATTTAATCCACTCCGTTCTCATTCTTCGTGAAAATTATTAACTATCTGATACAAAACATGAAAGGTAATCATTGTAAAAATCATTGTAAAAATTTTCAGATCATTGTAAAAATTTTGGCTATTTTTAGTAAAAGTTCTGCCAGGAATTCTCAAATTTGTGTCAATTTTTAAATTGGGGCATTTATCAATTAAGCAGTATCAGGGAATCATATATTACAAAAACATGTTGATCATGTTGTTAAGCATGAACGAATAATGTAAATCCTCATTATCAAATGCAACTTTAATTACTTTATATTTGTTTCTATTATAATTCGTGTTTTAAAAACAGAACATGAAAAAACAGAACCTTCCAATACATGAAAATGAATATTTATTTATATCAATATAAAAAATGTTCGTTATTTAGTTTGCATTATTCGCTGTTCTTAATAAGTTTGGAAAATATTTGAAAACTAGACTAATAATTAGCTAAACACATATTTTGACAGTTGGAACGTATTATTTTCCTGTGTTCACGGCACGTAAATTTCTGATATTTAGAACAGTTTACTTTGTAAACTGTTCTAAATTCTTACTACACTGTTCTTTGGCTATCTTGACGAATTGACAAAGAAGATAAATTTTAAATAAACTGATTTATTTAAGGCGAATAATACGATATAATAGTAGAATAATTATATCGTATTCGAAAGAGAAATTCGTATATTTTAACGGACATTTTGGCAATTAGGATAATTTTTATACTGAAACGACATATAGTATTAAAACATAAACTGAAAGCAACTTAAAAACAGTTTTTTTGGGCCAGCGTGCAGAACTTCTTGTCGTTTTATACAAAACAGAAGTATTGCAATAAACCCTCTCTAAGTTAAAGCTGTATACTGTCTTCAGGACAGTATATAAGTTTCCCCTGTTATACGGTATCTTAAGTCGAAATTGTCAGAACTTTTAACTAGAATCTATTTCTGGGTACCTTTCAATAAGTTTGTGATCTTTATTACACGCGTTTTATCAACTCGCTTCGTTTATTTGTATATCTAAACGGATAAACAGCACCTATCTATGATAAATCACCCATATGTTGCGATATGCCAAAGAAAAATACTGTACCTCTAGTACAATATAATATAATAGAATCATGCAATATTTTCATATTTGTTTGTTTTTACAACAGATTAAAATTAGTTTTACAATTTTTCTATTGAATGAACAATCGCTATACTCTTGTTAAAAATTATCTACGCCTTTTGATGAGTAAGTACGAAGTACAAGTTTTTTTTATTCAGAAATTGATTGTACTAATCTGAATGTTAACGGTCAAATTGTACTAAAAGGAGACAATCACGATATCAATCCTGCTTCTCCAAATATTCTCTAATTTCAGAAATTCTTGTAATAAGTGATATTTAACAAGTAAGTTTTATTTATGGTTTTCTACTGATTATAATTATAGGTATAATTTTTTATAAGATAAATTTAATTATGAAATTTTTATATTCTTAGACACACTAACGTTAATCATTTGCTAATTAATAATATTATTTTGTAATTTACTATAGGCCTATTCCAATAACTTTTAGGCTATTGTTTGTGGTTCGGATATAATGTATATTTTAAGTTATTTTCCTAAAAAATAACTTGAGAATAAACGTAGATGTTAATCTTAGTTATAACTTAATAGATTCATCTAATCCAAGTAAAGCACAGACAATGACAGATAAAATTACCCTTTATTGAAAAGAATGCAATTCCTTTTGGGATACTTGTAAACTATCTGAAAAAAGATCGGGATATTTTACAAGGGGCCAGTTTATAAATATCCTGTATATTTACGTTTATTCTCAATCTACATCTGAAAAAAAAAATATTATAAAATTAATCTTATATTTATTATTTCCATATTAAACTTTGATTTATTTACTTAATACTGTTATTTTATTATTATAGTAATTATTTATTAAAACTTAAATATAAACTATTTCCTAAGTTCTAATTTTAGTTTTTGGTTTCGATTTTGGTTTTGATTGAAAAAATTTTATCTACTGTGATAAATTTTAGTGTTTATTCGCTGCGAGTTTAAATGTTCAACGTGAGATGATTTTCAAATATTTACTCTTACAATCGAACTTCGTTTCAACATTTCCGATTGGGCTTTTTCAAATATTTTTGCCAAACAGCATAATATACATAAAAAGGTAAGTAATTTATTCACTTTACGTACTGTTTTTGTCACACGTAGTGTTGTGATTCCATGACGCCTTTATGGCCAAGAACACACATGCGTAAAATTGTGTGGCAGAAAACTGAATTAGATCAGCTTTCAGTTCAGTTTGTTTTACGCTTTTATGCCAGAACATACATAAGTAAAAATTCTGGCCGAATAGGGAACTTCACTGCCACTAACAGTGCTACATTTTATTAATTTTTTTTCCTCATATATCTATCTGTCACTTCGTACCTTCCATTTTTTCTTCGTTGCCTCTGCCATAATATAGAAAGTTTAAATTAATTCATTTGTATTCCGAATTCAAATAATGAGCGTGTGATCTAAATACTAGGCATATATATCGATTTCACTAGACATTAATTAATAACTAATTATACCTAAGTATATTTAAGTATAGTTAAACTAATCAATAAACTTTAACTAATCACTGACTTTTACAGACTATATACTTATTTATTATTTCATTTGTTCTGTTTTAGCGGAGTTAACGTCGATGTCAAATATTAACTGGGATTTGGATATAGAACGTTACGATGTTACAAAAGCGTAACTAGGCAAACTGTAGTCCGCCAGCTATTCAAAGTGACAAGAGTTAATCACGTGTTAATAATAAGACATCGTTTGCTCTATGACGTGATTAGTGCAAAAAGATCGAATTCATTATTTTTAATTATTAGTTATTAAAATTAAATTAAAAGAACAAATTTAAACACAGGAAAAATGTCTATAATTACATAGTGTACAATAATAAACTGATATAAGTATATAATTTCGCATAGTAAAGAAATAACAAATAAAATACTTCAATACGTACTTCAAAAAGGGAATGATTCTGAAAGACGTGTCTGTCTAAATCTTCTAATTCGATATATACTTTATCGCATTTATTGCAGCTCAGTAATTCTTTTGAACTTGCTATTTTCTGGAATTTATGATTGAAATTGATGTGCAGTCTCAAGCTAGTTATTGCTGTATACTTTTTATCACAATAACCGCAATGAAATGGATGAACTTTCTCAAGAGGATTCATGATTATTTTTATTGTTTCTTCACAAAGCGTTGAAATCGATGTTATTGTTATTGTTAACGAATTATTATAGACTTCTGAGATGACTCATACGGTTAAAGGTTCAATCTGGAATTGAAAATAGGCAAGACTGAAAGTATGATTGAATACGCGCCAGAAAAAGTGAAAAATCAAATACTAAAATATTCAGTTTTGACAAGTTATCTTAAATATTGGATTATAAATGTAAAATATACATACAAAATACTTATTTAATTACTATTGTAAATAGTTTGAAATAAAAAGATTGAATTCAATATTTTTATTTAATTAGTTATTAGTGTCAAATCGGCACTATGGCGCGCGTGATCTCGGAATATTTGTTGAGATGGTTGGAAATGCACTACGAAAGAGGATTTTCATATAAGAAAATTTTATTTTTGTATAAAGATGAAAAACTATTGAAAAGTAAGGTAATGATTAATTCAAATGTCTTGAATTGTCTGTAAGAATTGTCCTTAAGCTCATTCTTAATTTAGGGTTTCAAGTGTTGTCACGAAGGTCTGGCGGGGGGTGGTTGTTTTTGACGCGTAGAGCTTGTGAAAGGAATGGTGAAACTAGATCGAGGCGCCTCTAGCGGCGAAGTGGGAAAACAGAATAAATTTTAAACTTAAATGTTTTTTATAAGAATGAATTGTTATGTGGGCTCGAAATAGTCTGTATGTTATAAAAACACTCTTCTTCGTGTTTTCAACGTCTAAATGGGGACCAGTTTCCCATAGAAGAACCTTCCGGGAGGCACCCCCTTCGGCAGAGGACCCGCGAGTTGCGTTGCCATAAACAAGCGACAACACAGTGGTTGACTAACCTTTGGGCCTTCTTATACATTAATAATACAGTATTAAGTGAGACTAGATAGATTCACGAGTTGAGGACATGATGGGAATCTTCAACCCTTCCCAAGAACTAAAATCAAGATTTAAAAGAATACAAAACAAAATAAAATATTGATTTTTGAGGGGGGAAGTCTTACACGGACAGAAAAATTTCAAATTAATATATACATTAGTGATTGTAACGAATATTTGGTTACTACCCGGTATTCGGCCTATTCGGCCTATTTTTCGCTATTCGGCCGAATACCGAATACCTGAAAACAGGAGTAAGAAATAACAAAAACACAGTAAATTAATCATTTTGGTAACTTTTATTAATGCTGAACATTAAATTATAATTATTAAAGTTAATAAGAAATAGCATCTAACTCTAGTATTAAATTATTTCGTAATTAAATAGCCTTTATCTAGCCTCTTTATCTTATGGCATTGATGGCGTGTAGGTTAGAATGTATCGGACATTAATGTTATTGTTTAGTTAATTATGTTATATTTATATTCGCGTATATTTTAATATTTATACGATATTTTAGAATGAGTTACGAAACGTTTTATTGAAACTTATCGTATTTAATGAAAGAATTATTTATCTATTTCTAGAAGATGAGTAACTAATATATAATTTATTTTATATATAAAGCAAACAATGAGCATTTTTCATTATATACAAAGATAACGTTTGAAATCATGTTAATTTTAAAAATATTGACAAAAACAATAGCAACAAAATATCACAAAACTTCACAAATAGAAACTCCCCAATAATATATTTGAACTGTTCCACAAATGGGGAGAAACTAGACCATATTATGTCACCACTAAAGTATATCCTTAGGGTACTATTCAGTCTACAAATACGTAGTAAAAACAAAATTTTAGTGTTTAATTAAAGAGTTAAAATGCTCGATTGCAAATAAAATAACTTATAAGTTATAACTTACATCTAAATACCAACAACTGCCGAATCATATCGGGCTATTTACGGCTATTGTATAAATTATAAACCAATTTGGTACTAGAGGTAGACGTTAGGCTCCATCTCATATTAAGTTTAATAATTATAATTTAATTAATTAATTTAAATAATTTAGACCTAATGGAAGAAAAAATTGTAGTGACAGCGGGCCAATAGAGAGCACGGTGCGCGATCCTTGCCATAATGCGGTTTGCGCGCCAATTTTCGTACGTGCGTTAATCAAGCCGAATAGTTTGGCCGAATATTCGGCCATTCGGCAACGCTCCTGGCCGAATATTCGGTATTCGGCCACGCTCCTAGCCGAATATTCGGTATTCGGTTGAGGACGAATATACTATTCGTTACATCACTAATATACATTTAAATTGCTTACTTGAAAGTCACAAGACACGATGACACGTTTATGAAAGTGGGTCACATTGACTCGCGAGAATCGAAACCTTCCACTATTTTTATTATTATTATTCTTTCAATTTCGATTTAAGTTATTTTCTTTGAAATTTTTTCGTTAAAATATTGATTTATAAACTTTATAAAGCCCCAACATTTTTTAAATTAAAGTATCGATAATAACTTCCCTATTTAAAGGCCCTTGCAACGCGAAGGGCGCATTGAAGTACCTTCACGTAAACCGAGATGTACGAATTGGGGCCTCTTTTTACGAGCCGTAGCCTAAGGCGTGGCTCTTGTAAATTTATTTTCTTTGGTGGAGTAGGACGGGCCTCTCTTATGTTACATTTTAGGGCCACAGCAGATACGACAAATACAGTAGTTATGAGTTTTGGTATTTGACATTACTCGACACTAGAATTTAAGTAAAGAAAAAAACACCAGAAAAAGCTTTTATACTAGTTTATATTAGGGCTTGACATAATTAAATATGATGTGACCGGAAAAGGAATCTCTTATCTTATGATACTACCACCAAGGTAACGAACCCACCTTGTAACGAAATTTTAAACTAAAGACCTTCCCAAATTATTTATATACCTGTTAATACATTTTAGCGTAAATGTTATGTTAATACATTAAAAATTAAGTAAAGTTAGGTTACTATTGTAACATCAGAGAGTGTAAAGGAAATGAAATAAAATGATAATGATGTTGAACTGTCAATTCTATTAGAAATTACTTTTTAAATGAGAACATAACTAGGTTATAATGGATAAGAGAGTGTTTTTTTTTTTTTGGCTGAAATTTGAAAAACTTTAGACCTATAAATTCCACCTGTCTGCATTGTTAATCTCGAGAATGATTTTTGATAGATGAAAGCCAAGACCAGATATGGAAAGCTTGGGGAAAGGAAATCCCAATTAACTATTTTCTGCTTTCTATAAATTTATAAATTTATTTATTTTATAAATTTACTGCTAACTACTTTCAATATTTCTGCCTTCTAGTTCCAGTCTGATCCATAAAAATTTCATGAGCATTTTGATATTAAATTTCATTTTGGATTCTAAAAATATCCTCTTAGTATTCACAGAACAGTTTTTTTTACACTAAAAAAGCCTTTTAATCAAGTCCATTGTGGATTTAGCCTGAGCCTAAAATGAGGCGTCCATGTAGTGAGAGACTGGACGGTTCACCTAATCATTACCTTACTTTTCGATAATTTTTCATCTTTATACAAAAATAAAATTTTCTTATATGAAAATCCTCTTTCGTAGTGCATTTCCAACCATCTCAACAAATATTCCGAGATCACGCGCGCCATAGTGCCGACTTGACACTAATCATTAATTAAATAAAAATAATGAATTCGATCTTTTTGCACTAATCACGTCATAGAGCAAACGACGTCTTATTATTAACTCTTGTAACTTCGAACAGCTCGCGGACTACAGTTTGACTAGTTACGCTTCTGTAACATCGTAACGTTCTATATCCAAATCCCAGTTAATATTTGACATCGACAATTTATTTTTCGATGTTAACTTTCGATGTTTTTCGATGGTGCCATCTATTGCAGTCAAAATTTGCCACGTAAAGTCTAAAGATAAGATTTCGTTTGCCAACTGATCGCGTGCTACATGTCAATCGAGTTGATGATAGAAATCAATGTAAATTTACAACAATGACAAACTTTTCTTTCGATCTTTACGATATTCATTTAACAAGCGACCAGTGGTCTCGATCAAAGCCAGATTTACCAATCCAGTGGCCCTGGGCACAAATTCGGTGGTGTCCCCCTTTAAGAGTAGGCAAATTTGATTATTTAGAAAATTTACACAAAATACTGTACTTTCAACTAGATTTCAACAAGGAAGTAGTGAATTTCATTTAAAAATCAGGTTATTGTAAACATACATATATTTATCGTGTAAAACTAATTATTTTAATTTAATTGAAAAATACCCATGTAAAATTTTTTCTCGAAATTTTCCGATGTTTCATAGGTTTTTTCCCGGGTTTGGTTTTCTTTACCTTTGGCCCTCATGATTAGGCCACACTAGCTGTCGCAGTAATAGGAAAAAAATTATGTTTAAGCATAGTTTGTGGGGGCCCCTATTTTGTGGGGGCTCTGGGCACCGGCCCCAAATGTCCCTATGTAAATCCGGCCCTGGTCTCGATATAACATTTTGAAAACGCACAAGTATGCCCTGCGATAGCACATGTGTTTTCGTGTTACATGCCGCGGTGCCCAGAAAATACCAATTAAAGTTTAACACAGGTTGTCGCCTCACCAACTAGCTGGCCACCTAAAGTTATTTGTGTTTTTTACATATCTTCAATACTGTATTTTCATATCACTTTATTGTATTCAAAGATAGCTTAATTTACTTTAAATTATAACAGTTGAATACCTCTACTTGAAATTTCAAACTGCTTACAATAGTAATTAAATGAGCATTTTGTATGTATATTCTACATTTATAATCCAATATTTAAGATAACTTGTCAAAACAGAATATTTTAGTATTTGATTTTTCATTTTTTCTGGCACTTGTAAGCACTGAAAACGCTATTTTTGGACCATCGTGATTGTCATGCTAACAACACGGCAGATGGTTGATATAGAAATCATGCCTAATATATTTGAGATAACTCGCCTTGAAAACTTCGTGGAGACTTTCAGTCCCGCGTATTCAATCTCAGATTGAACCTTTAACCGTATGAGTCCGCTTCAATTGAATTAACATGACTTTGGTCAGACAACAATACAGTACTGTTTTCGCTTTTAACATGTACAGTACATATTAAATTAATTATAAGAAGAAAGAGAAAAGTGATAGTAGGAATAGAAAACGTTTTACTGTAGCATTAAATAAAAAAAATTATGAATATGAATGATAAATAGTATATTATAACATAATATTAATATAAATATAATAAAACGAAAAAAAATCAGAGAAAAGTATAAATAACGTTTCATTTAACAATACAATAACATTTAATTTATATAAATAATACCCAGTATCTGACATTCGATATCATTCTTCGTTGAAAATGAACTCAACCGAGTGGGAAGGGAGTAGACAAATGTAAACAATTTGTAAAACAAAACCAGTAAAACCACTTTTTATTCCGCTGACTTCGTGTTTAAAGAGTTAATGACAGACACACTGTCTGCGAGTTGCAAAGTGTTAAACAAGGACGACGCCAGCCAATGGGTAAGAGGAGGGCAAGATAATGTAAATTGATAGAGGATATGAATTGTATGTAGGTAAAATAGAAACGATTCATAAAGTTTTAATCATTTACTATGTACCGGAAAAGAAATATCTCAAATAAAACATTTTCTTTAACTTACAAGAAGCCCAAGAAGATTATTTTAATTAAAACTTAGCATTTAAATAACTTTTTCGAATTTCTAGGGGAGGGCAACTGCCCCTCTGCCCCTCCCCCTGGTGACGCCCTTGGTGTTAAAGTTTGCATCTGTAATTGAAGGTAATATATAACGAAACAAAATGTTTATATTATCAATAGTTCTAAAAGATATCATTTTCACGTAGAAAAACAAAATAAGACAGAAGAAACAGACAATCACACGATATGTCTATCCAGGACATTGTATAATTCATTTCCAATTTCTAATGTCGACATACATGAATAGTTTTGTGTGTGTAAATATTATATTTCGATACTTTTATTTTTTTTCACTAAGAACATCTTAAAACATTAACTTTTTACCAACACAAAACATCGAAGTAGGAACAGGCTGAAAATAACAACGAATTATAAGCTCTGTTCTGGGGATGTAAGCTTGTTTGTCCCATCTTTGATATAATTCGTTTTTTTCTGTATTTACACTCAATTTACGTAATAATTATTCTATTGTCCTGTTTATAATTAAGAGCTTACAGTAAAATATTCGGAAACTAAATTATAAAGGCCAAACAAATTAAATAGCTTAATTTTTACAATATCCACTTAAAATGGATAAAAGCATTATTACATATTTATTATTTATTTGTGCATATCAACGTATTTCGAAGAAATAATCATTTATTGTAGAGTTTTTATAAGCTGAAAATTATTCTCGTCTTTGATGAAATTTGTTACAGTTTACTAATTTTTACAGAAACATTAAATTTTAAACGATGACATTAGTTAAAATTTATTAATATGTGCACAAATATTAAACTTTAGACATATTTCTTCATATTTCTTGGTGATGGTGTGGCCGAAAGCTATTTTTATCTTGGCGGGAATTTTCCCACAGTGATCTTTGTCATATCTAATTTGCATATTAGTGATAGTACATTACTAATCTTTATTAAACAGATCTAGACATTTTATATTATTTAAATTTGACTGGATTAATTAAATAATTATATAAAATTTTCAGTGTTTAGTGGGAAAGCTTCAATTGCATTTGACGTCCTAAGTTTTCCCATCACGTATAGTCGGCG